>NC_063354.1:41893083-41935040 GCF_021869965.1 Rhincodon typus | reverse complement strand
GTCAGCCTTCCTGCTCCTCTGATGCTGCTTGGCCTGCTGTGTTCATCCAGCTCTACACCTTAGTATCTCAGATTCTCCAGCATCTGCAGTTCCTGCTATCTCAGTGCAAGGACTTACTTTGTGCCATTCCTTGCTGCGATGTTAGGAAGACACAAAAAAACTTTCCACTTCTCAGGGAGGCTAAAACTAGGGACCACCAAGATAAGATTAACCCAAAGCAAATCCTGGTTAAACATTGATTAGAGTAGAGTCATAGTCACTGAGTCATAGAGTCATACAGCATGGAAACTGACCCTTCAACCCAACCAGTCCATGCCAACTATAATCCCAAACTAAACTAGTCCCACCTGCCTGCACTTGGCCCATATCCCTCCAAAACTTTCTTATTCATGTACTTATTTAATTGCATTTAAACGTGGAATCTGCTGCTTCATGAAGTGGATGACATGAATAGTGTGGCTGTACTTAGGTTGAAGTTAGATAAGTGCTTGATGAGGGCAAAAGCAAGAGGTGAACATGAAGATGAAGAGGAGGTGGCTATAACTTATAACTTGTGAAATGGATGGGCTTGCTCCTGTCCTGTAAATGTAATGCAAAATCCTCAAAAATATTTTTATGCACAAAAATATTTCACTTGAATTATTTGGGTGGGCTATGCAAGCGCAGTGGTGCTGGAGAAAAGTTTGTGACAATAACATCACAGGATAACGGATCATCATGCAAAATATATTTTGTAATATATTGCTAGTGGACGTGTAGAGTTCAGAGCTGCCCTCCAGCACATTCAGAAGACTCTCGTCATTCAGTTCGGTTATTTCACTGGAAAAACAAGGCTTCTCTCCCTCCCGTCTTTCTATGCCCCGTCTACAAATCTGAAACCAGCTGGTCAAAACCTTGCCCCAGTTAAGACTGGAATAACAAACGGATTGAGCAATGCCGGAGATGTGTGTGTCGGATGATTGAGTTGGCACTGGATTACAGAACCAAATCAACCTGCTATGCTGAGATTGTTTCCTACCAGTGTAAAGTGGAACTCTCGGACTGAATTGCTGCCTTATCCTAATGTTGAATAGTTAATAGATTTCTGATAATAAGTGAAGTATGTGCTTTACGTTATTGGCAAGATAGCAGGAACAGCATGATGGAAAATTTGCTTTCAAATCTCCCTTCCATGTATGGGGAAGACATTTGCAGATGTATCTTTTCAGACCAGCTTGTTGATGCACCAAAGAGGCCATTCTTTGTGAGTGACTATTTTAAGTCTCGAGTTTGCGTTCAATATTCTCCCCGACTCAGCATCAATGCTCCCATCCATAAATGGACACTATGTCTCTTATATTCCATTTGCTAAGGTAGAAAACAGTGAAATACCCCAGGATATGAACTAGATACTGTAATCTCTCTGGCCCTTTATTATCCAGAAGGCAAATTGGGAAACAATCTTGTGAGATAAGACTAATTGAAAAATCAGCTTATTATGCATGCATTATATGAATGAATAAGTGCACTGTTTTCAGAATGTGTTGCAGAATGCATGCAAAGGAAGTAATATTCTAGACTTCACAGATTGATGGTTTAGATTATCGCATTTGAATGTCCCTATTCAGTCAAGGTGGTGATTCTTAATTTTGAGATATTTTCTTCTCAAATCCAAATGTTGTCCTTTCCCATTGGTTCGAGATGGGCAGATGCACTGGTTTGTCTCAGGACTCTGTAAATGTTATTGATTTGGACAGCCCAGATTTATGGCCCTCCTGCCTTTTTCCTGCTGTCCTGCTTTGGACACTTTGCTATAAAGCAGGGCCCAGCAAGCTGGCAGCTTAAGAGAAGCAAGCCCAGCTGGATTGCCAACCGTGTGGGCACATTGCTGGGTGTGAGATTGCCTGGAAGGGATTAAGTAAGTGCTGAAGTTATTATAAAGTCATCGAGCTGCAGAAATACACAACTTCCACATCTTTCTCGTTTCCTGTAAACATTGAGCTCTCGTCAATGGTCCCACTCTCTCATTAGCAAAATTACCATTCCCTTGATCTGACACTACCATAGAAATATTGTTGCCAACATTGTAGGGTTTTATCTTTATTCATTCATGGGATGAGGGCATCACTGGCTAGGCCAGCATTTATTGCCCAGAGGCTAGTTAAAAGCCAAACACATTGCTGTGGATCCAGAGTCAAATGTAGGCAAGGTAAGGATAGCAGTTTCCTTCTCTAATGGACATTAGTGAACCAAATATGTTTTCCCTTGATAATTGACTCAGGTTCATCATTAGATACTTCATTCCAGAAATTCTACCATCTGACACAGTGGGATTTGAACCTGGATCTTTGGATTAACAGTTCAGCAATAATGCCACAAGGCATCACTTCCCCCTGCTGTTTATGATGTGAGGAACAGAATAAGGATAGGGTCAGGATCTGGGTTAGCCTGAATCCTAACCCTAACCCTAATATGATATTAAATCCTGGTTAATTCATAAAATGGTCAGAAGATATTTTAGGCTCCCCTATCTTTGATAAAAATAATAAAACAAAGAACTACAAATGCTGGAGATCTCAAACTCACAAAAATAGATATTCCTGGAAATACTCAGTGGGTCTGACAACATCTGTGGAGAGAAAACAGAGCTAATGTTTCGAGTCCAGTGACCCCTTCTTCAGAACTCTCTTACTTGTGCCCATGTAGTGAGACCTAACCTCTCACAGACCATCATGGACAGGGGATGGGAGTTTCCAGTTGCTGTTCACTCAGTTACACAAAGAGGGATCCTGGAAGGGTAAACAACCCACCCTCCATAGTGCAAGCTGCAGAAAACTAGAGGAAGTGCATCAAAACCAAATTTGAAATAAAAATCCAGGTAGCAAAGATTTTTCAGATAATTATCATCTGTAGGTTGTTTCTTATTTATTCACAAGATGTCATTGGCTGGGCCAACATGTATCACACATCCTTTATAGCCTTTCAGAAAGGGGATAGTGAGCCACCTTCGTCAACCACTACGACCCATGTGAAGCAGGCACATCAGCAGTTTGAGACAGCAGGTTCCCAGGATTTTGACCCAGTTACATTGTAAGGAAAGCAATATAGTTCCGAATTAGGATAGCACGTGGCTTGGAAGGGTAAAGGCAAGGCGGCAAAGAATGTCTCCACTTTGATCATAGAATCCCAAAAGTGCAGGTACAGGCCATTCAGCCTGCCCCACCCCTGTCACCCTGTTACAATCTCTTCCAACTCTTCCATCAGGCAGAGGATACAGAAGCTTAAACACATCTCCTGACAGGTTCAAGAACAGCTACTGCTGTTATTAGACTGCTGAATGGACCTCTCTAACTTCAAACCTAATGCTGACCCTGCTTTTATGCACCTCCTGTGCAGCCTTGTATGCCTTGCTCTATCTAAGCACCCTATGATCTGTATGTCCTTGTATGTCATGAGCTGCCTGTACTGCTTGCAAAACAAAACTTTTCACTGTACTTAGGTACATGTGACAATAATAAATCAAATCACTGTGAGTCCACAGCAACTCTCCAAAGAGCAACCCACCCTATCCCAGCATTTCTCATGGCTAACCCGCCTAGCCTGCACATCCCTGGACCCTATGGGCAATTTAGCACAACCATTCCAACTAAGCGACACATCTTTGGACTGTGGGAGGAAACCCATGCAGACACAGGGAGAATGTGCAAACTCCACACACACAGCCACCCAAGGCTGGAATCAAACCCAGGTCCTTGGCGCTGTGAGGCAACAATACTAACCACTGAGCCACCATTCAGCTTTTATTAAAAACTTGTATTAATGCTATGAAAGTGTGATTCCCCTTCCCCTCACAGACAAAACAATATCTGGGTGCACTTTTAACTTAACTCACTGGATAGAAAGCCCTCAGGATATGGCTGATTGCTGATTCTCTCCTACATCCAATATTACAGCTCATTGACTTTAGTAAAACTGGACATGGAGTAAAAGTCAATTTTTGCATCTGATTCTGTCAGTTCTCCAACGTGTAGTTGACCCCGTTAGCTCAAGTGCTAGAAAGCAATTGAAAGATGCTTATGAAGCGCTGCTGAATATTCTGTCTCTAGGTGCTGCTCGTGCCTTTATATGCCAGTGTGGTAACACCCCAGCAGCTGGCAGTTTTGTCATCTTTGAGCTCTGCTATGCATTTATCATTCAAATTCACCCTGGTGACAGTGCACTATACCCGGTGATGTGACTGCTTGGTGTCTCAAGCTGACAACAGCCCAATCCTCCGCTGGCTGTATGGAGGGTCATTTAGCACAAAAAAAAAACCTGAGAATCCAGTGACTGTGCAATATTAGCCCTCAATACCATTACTGTTCACTAAGAGATAATTTTGCTATGAGCTGAACAAGCCCAGATAGTAGCCAGGCAGTGAACTCAAGTTTAGTATATCATTGCTACAATCTGTTTGATCACTGAAGTTGAATCACTTCACAGTGGGAACTGATTATCACAGAATTATTACCACGCAGAAGGAGACTATTTGGCCCATCGAGCTTGGTTCTGTTACCTAATGCCATTTTCCCATATCCCTGCACCCTATCACTATTGAAAAAACAAACATCCAATGCCCTCTTGGATGCTTAATGATGTGGATGTTGGGTCCAAAAAGTAAAACTACATTATAGCTGGACAGTGTTAATAAGAAAATTCATATTTTGTTTATTTTTTAACAAGCAAAATAAAGACTTTCCTGTTTAGAGTTTGTATACTGGACCAGGTAGAGCTGATTCTTTCCCTGCAAGGCTTTAGAGAGGCCAATAGCATCACCTGCAAGAAGACAAGTTATCTCAAAGACATGGTTTTCCGCATCTTTTTCCACTGAGAAATCAGCTTGCATTTATTAGCATGGGAGCTATGAGCTGGAAGTTGATCAGTGGGATTAGTGTAGTCCGATATTTGTTGACTGGTATAGACATAAGGGGCTGAATGGTCTTTTCCTCGACAATGACTGAGTTCTAGGAGCTCTGAAGCTCCCACAGAATATGCAAATTCATAGTATGTTGAACAACATTATAATGAGCTTCTATTGCACTGTACATGTAAAGCTGCTTCAAGAACAGGCCTCAAATGCACAGTTTTGACTCTTCCACAGGCAGAAGCTATTGCCTTGTTTTGATTGTCAGTTTGCTGTCAGGATGTGAATGATGTACTGGCAAGGCCATGCTTATTATCCGTTTCTGTAGTCTGGGATGTGGAGGACCCTCTACGTCTGTGGCATTTTGCCTCAGGGGACGAGCCTGGTTAATGCTTAGAGCGGCATGTAGGCTGGACCAGGTAGTTTCCCTGAAGGATATTAGGCAAGCCAATGGCATCAGGTGACTGGTATAACTGTTGCAGCAAGCCAGAACACAAACAGCAAGGATTTATCTGAAAAGCTTCTCCCATATTTTTCCTATAAGAAATCAGTTTGTATATAGAAAGCATAGACTTCGACTTTGAATAAGGCTCTTTAATGGACACATGTGCCCCTTGGTGAGTTTACGTATAATCCCTTTCTGCATTATTTTAATGGAAAGGTTAACCTATTCCACATCAGACCTATGTAATTATGGTATAATAACTGAAATGTCAACCATTCAGGCAGTAATTTTCCCTGCTCCTCAAATAGGTCAGCTGTGTTAATGGAATATAACAATTCCTGAACTGTTTGTGTATGCCCACGGTATATCTCTTGTGTGATCCTTTATGTAAAAAGTTAATGGCATTTTATGTAAGGTCCTCTTATATGCCTGTGATCGTAACTGAAGTCTTTTTTTTTGCTTTATGAGGTTAATACAATATTTTTTAAAAAATTATTCTGTATAATGTATGCATCTTTGGCAAAGTTGATATTTGATACCCATTCCTGGTTACCTTTGAGACATAGGTGGTGAGATTCCAATGCATTGAAGTAAGACAATTTATTCCATGCTACTTTGAGCTAAATTGTCCTTTGGTTTCCAACCCTTCTATTTGCACTGTACTATATCACACCTCAGAATTTTCTGTTACTGTTGGGCCCAATAGTCTGGAGCAACACAGGCAGACCATTCTATGATGGAGCAGAATTCTCTCAGCCACATTACATAGCGCTCAATGAATGGAAGACATATTACAATGAATGAGATCTACTTCAAGATACTGCTAACACAGGCACCCTCACTGAAGGCTCAACTGCTTGAATTGAGTGGGGATTGGAGTTTAGGATAGACAGCCCCTCTCCTAAATTACTCCTACTCTTTATTGGCCGTAAAGCACTTTGAGACACACTTAGGTTGTGAAAGGTGATCTATAAATGCAAATCTTTCTATATTGCATTGATTTCCTATTTCAAACCAAATTGACTCAGCATTCTTCAGACTTTATCATGGTACATACCTTTCCCCAGTTTTTTATTCACCTTTGTCTTCATTTGCACTGCATTGCTGCAGTCTCTAAGCCTTTAATAGTTAGCATATGTTCTTCCAGGCCATTGGTCTTAAGTGCTTCAGAATAAATAAGTAGTTATAGCAAGATAAGATGCAAAAGGAGGTTGGGACAATGCAAGGAGCTGAAACTTGAAGATAGCACAGAGAATAACTTTGTCATACTTTTTAAGTGATTGGCTTTTGGTTTAGACTACTGCCACCTAGTGCAGTATACAGTGACTCCATCCAGGCATTCCAATGTAAGTTGAATAGCTCCTGATATAGTAAAGAACAGATGTGTACTGGAATGATGCAGACCTTTATTGTTAATATATAAATTCCAAATACAGAGACAAAGTTGCCCTGTATTCCAACATTTCTCATTATTAATTGCTGAACTGCTGGAAGTTACCCAGAGTTTTGCTGATCGCAGGGAAACACAATGTAACATAGTGTGCCAATGTGGGACCTTTCTCTTGGAGAGGCATTGCTGATTGGTTTAAACCTGAAACCAAGTTGTTGACAACAGGCTGTCACTGATTGCCAAGCTCTGCCATTATAGCAAACATTTTCTGTGCTTGTGCCTGGAGCACTTTGCAAAGGTCTAATTCCCGTCAGTTGTAGAATCCATGTGGAATACTTTCAATAATGTGGCTTGTGTGTGAACTTGGCACCTTAGCCTGTCCAAAAGCTTCTTAATATACTGCTCATTATCAACTTCCTCGTAACCTCCTGATGGTGAACTGGGATGATCACTGCCACTTACTCTAAATGGGTAAACCTTTGAGATGGGGTGTGAGGTGAAGCTAGATTCTGTGCTACAAGTTCTGCTCTCCTGCTGCTTGGGCTATGCACGGGGAACTGTGTCTGCAGTTCCTCATAGAGCACATCGTGAAATCTGGTCACCCTGCCAGGCCACATGAAGCCCCGTGAAGGGGAGGGAAGGCAGGGCGATGGGGGAGCAATCGCAGGGTGATAGGGGGGATCACAGTAGGTGAAACATCAAGAGCTAGTGCAGGTACTAGCCTTGAGTTTAGCAGCTGCTGGAGCAGGACTGAGATTCATAAGGAAAAAGGACCAAAAACGAAACAACCAAATAAATATTCTTAAAACTGGAGAATACAAGCCAGTGAAATGTTTCCTTGCTGAAGTTGAGAATTACTTACCTCATACTCAAAGTGTCCTGTTTGTTCTCGTCTTTCTTCATTTGGTGGTCCCTCAGCTTGAAAAACACATGCTGTTTCGTGCAATGCCTGAAGGTTTGTATAGGCCCAAGTCCAGCTTCTCAGCAGCTTGTTCTCATTTAGTGTATTATGAGACTGGAATACCAGAGACAGGAATTTCAGTCGAGGATTTCTGCCAGTAGAATTCCAAACACAGTGCTCTTTGAAGTTTTTTTTGGGGGTTAGATTGCCATTTTACTTTAGGTTTCCCGTTCTATTGACTGTTTTTGTTTTCTCTTTCTTCTCTAGCCCCTGTTTATTGTTTGGTCCCGAAAGGTTCACTTGGGTTTTGAGCTGTGACAGATATGGGCCACTATTGTAGTCAGCAGGGATCAGATTTGGAATATAACAGGGCAAAATGCAATACCGTCCACTACCCATGAGAAAAATCTCTACAACCACAGAATGCTGCCAATTTGAAACTGTTTAAGATCTGGGAGTCTTTGTTTGACAGATCATGCCAACCACCCTCAATCTCACAGTGACCTTCAATCCATTCCTACTCCAGAAACTGCAGTTGCCTTTCCAAACCAAGGTAACCCATGAATGGCAGTGGAATGGAGGGATAATGTCACTAGCCAGTAATTCACAGATCTTGACTGATTCTCCAGGGCCATGAGTTACATTATCATCACAGCAACGCAAATAATTAGACTGTCTTGGAGTAACACCTGCACAATATCCAGACTTAGAATAACATTTACACACCCAAGTTTGAGGCAACGACCATCTTAAACAACAGAGAACCGTCATCCCTTGACATTCAACAACATCACCATTACCAATTCCCCACTGTCAAGGCATGCCAGTCAGTGAGTATTTCCAACAAGCGAGACTCTAACTTGATAGGTTAATGGTATTACGATTGATAACTCCCAGTTCCCACTTCTATCAACATCTGGGGGTTACCATGGATCAGAAAATTTGAACTAAACCTGCCATATCAATTCTGTGGCTCCAAGAGCTGGTCAGAGGCTAGGAATCCTGCAGCACATAACTTGCCCCCTGTCTCTTCAGTGTTTTCCCAACATCTACAAGTCAGGAGGATGATGGAGCACTCTCCACTTGTCTGGATGAGGGCAGCTCCAACAACAGTCAAGCAGTTTTAACGCCATCCAGGATGAAGCAGCCCACTTGACTGGCATCCTACCGACTGCCTTCAACATTCGGTCTCCTCACCAAAGTGGTGGCTGTGTGTACCACTATGATATGTGCAGCAGCTACTCATCAATGCTCCTTCAAAAGCACCTTACAAACCCTCAAGCTGTACTACAGAGAAGGATAAGGGCAGCAGATACAGGGGAACATTACTACCTACAAATTCACTTCTAAGCCACACACCATCCTGACTTGGAAATATATTGCAACTGTCCCTTCACTGTCACCAAGAACTCACTCCTTAATGGCTCTGTGGGCATAGCTACACACCATTCAATTAGCAGCAGTTCATGAAGGCAGCTTTTCAAGGGCAATGAAGAATTAGACACACTGGCCTTAACAGTAATGGAAACCTCTTGAGAATGAATAAAAGGGAGAGACTTCAGCTACTGATATTTGTGTTCTTTGTGTCTAATTGCCAGAGTGACAGTCCAGTGCAGTGGTGAGGCAATCTGTTAAGTGGTACTTTCCTTCGGGTTGGACTTTAAACTGCGATTCCAACAGGCCATTCAAGAAGGTACAAACACTCCCACACCACCATTGAAAGTGTTCTCCTGGCACCCTAGTCAACATTATGTTGAGGTTGTACAGGATGTTGGTGAGGCCTCTTCTGGAGTACAGTGTCCAGTTCTGGTCTCCCTATTATAGGAAGTATAATATTAAACCTGAGTGGTTTCAGAAAAGATTTACCAGGATGTTGCCAGGAATGGAGGGTTTGAGCTATAAGGAGAGGCTGAATAGAGTCGTAGAGTCTTAGAGCTGTAGAGTGTGGAAACAGACCCTTCAGTCCAATTCGCCCATGTCAACCAGATATCCTAAATTAATCCAGTCCCATTTGCCAGCATTTTGCCCATATCCCTCTAAACCTTTCCTATTCATGTACCCATCCAGATGCCTTTTAAACGTTGTAATTGTACCAGCCTCCACCACTTCCTCTGGCAGCTCATTCCATACACGCACCACCCTCTGTGTGAAAATGTTGTCCCTTAGGTCTCTTTTAAATCTTTTCCCCTCTCACCTTAAACCTATGCCCTCTAGTTTTGGACTCCAACATTCCGGGGAAAAGACCTTGGCTATTTATCCTATCCGTGCCCCTCATGATTTTATCAACTTCTATAAGGTCACCTCTTAGCCTCCTCGGCTCCAGGGTAAATACATGTAGTTCTGCTATAACGTGCGTTTTGTTAATGCGAATTGGCTGTAACGCGATTGATGAATAGTGGACGTTGTTGGATAATGCAAACTTTCTGCTGTACAGGTATAGCGATTTTCGATAGTGATTTCCCTACAATGCAGTTTTCAATGGTGATTTTCTATAGTGCCAGATCACGCAAGAGTTCAACTATCGCGTTATAGCAGAACTACCTGTAGCGCCAGCCTATTCAGGCTCTCCGTATAGCTCAAACCCTCCAACCCTGGCAACATCCTTGTAAATCTTTTCTGAACTCTTTCATGTTTCACAATATCCTTCCTATAACAGGGAGACTAGAATTACGCGCAGTATTCCAAAAATGGCTTAACCAATGTTGTGAACAGTTGCAACTTGACAACCCGACTCCAACACTCAATGCACTGACCAATAAAGGCAAGCATATCAAATGCCTTCTTAACTATCCTGTCTACCTGGGACTCCACTTTCGAGGAAGTCTGGGGCTTTTTTCACTGGAGTGTAGGAGGTTTATAAAATCATGAGGGGTATAGATAAGGTGAATGGCAGGTGTCTTTTCCCTAGGGTCAGGGATTTCAAGACTAGGGGGCATATTTTTAAGGAGATTTAAAAAAGACATGAGGGGCAATTGTTTTACATAGAGTGTGGTTCGTGTGCGGAATGAATGTCCAGAAGAAGAGGTGGACATGGGTACTGTTACAAAGTGTAAAAGACATTTAGATAAGTACACGATTAAGAAATGTTTGGAGGGATATGGGCCAGGCACAGGCAGATGGGACTAGTTTGGGATTATGGTTAGTATTGACAGGTTGGACTGAGGGGTCTGCTTCTGTGCTGTATGACTCTATTCCTCCTCAGCCACACTGCAAAAAGCAGTGCATCTGGTGATTTCTGGAATCTTACTGTACACAAAATGGCTGTGTGAGCTCATAAGTTACAACTCCAATGTTTTTTTCAGAGAGCTGGCTGGCTTATGGGGCTTGGTTTCACAGCTCAATTTTTTTGAGCGAGAAACAATTCTCCAATTTCCTGTGTGGATTTGTAACTCGCAAACCCCGAACTTTGAACCTTGCCAGGAGGCACAATTTGTGCATTCCAACACGAAGGGATTCCTCTATAATCTCCAGAACTTCACTGAAGTCACCTCGAGGCCTTTGTTTTTTCCAAAGTAAAGGAGGTAGATTTTCTTTCGCTGCCCTCATTGTTTAAAATCCTGCAATCTGCCATTATCTCTCTTGAGTCCTTTCAATTCACAAGCCATGGCAAAGTTAATTGCAATTCCTGAGACATTAAATTGACGGGTATTCTCAAACTTTGTTGCTGCCAGTGTCCTTGAATGTTTACTTGTGAGTCTATGTTTGTGTGTAGCCTGATCAATACATAGCCCAGTGATGCAAAAACTCAACTTGCTGTTGTTCAGAATATTGAATTCTGGTTGATATGAAACTAGTCTAAGTATTCAGCACTCTTGGGGGACGAACAGGGCACAGACAAAAGCAGCTCTTTCCTCCCAGTGCAGTAAGACTGAGCAATGGTTATTAAATGGGTCCCAATTGCAGGCAAACTCAAGGCAGCTTTTGACCTCTGAACTCCTTGCCCACGAGGGCTTGGAGCAAAGCTGTTTGGAATTCACCACCAGAAATCTTCTTATCAGCTTTCAACCAAGGTCATAGCTTTGAGCTGAATTCATACATAACTTGCTTCAAGAGTGCCTTAGCTCAGTGATGGTACACTTGCCTCTGAGTCAGAAGGTCATTGGTTCAGGAAATTCTCCTGATACGAGCTCCTAATCTATCAGAATACCCCAGAGCAGTGCCGAGGGGGTGCTGCCTTGCCACTGGTGCTATTCTGTTGGGTAAGTCACTAAAGTGATACTCCTTCCATCCTCTCAGGGGGATTCCACAGATTTCAAAGGCCTTATTTGGAGGGAGAGCAGGTGAGCTCTCTTCCCAGCATCCTTACCAATATTTATCTCCCAACCACACTATCAAAAACTAATTATGTGGTCATTATCTCATCACAGTTTGCGGAGCTTGCAAATTGGCTCCCCTGTTTTCTAGGCTTAAAAAAGCCAGAGCTTGCAAAACCCAAATCAAAATGTTTCCTGTTTGATGTGATTGTATTGCACTTGTTGATCAATCCTGAGTATGCTGACAGCTACCCCAAGTAAATTCAAGATAATTGGCCGCACTCAGAAACAAGACTCATTTACATCTGGTGAAAGCGACATATATTCACATGCAGGGCACATTCCCCTCAAGCCTTGTACCTGGTTCAAATTATCCCAGACCCTCGAGAGCCTATAGTTCCCATTTACTTTCCATATAGCCTGTCAGAGTTGATTTGCCAACCAATCAGACCTCATTTTCTCCTGTGGTATAAATAGGTACAATTGTGTAAAATTCAGCATTCTTGTATTTGCCTCGGTGAATGCAAGATGAAAATCCTCAACAATATCTCGCTGTTTTCTGCCAAACACAAGTAATCCTTTGCCTGTAATCGCTTCAGGACATCCTAAGGTCATGAAAGGTGGAATATTGAGACAAATGACTGGAATTTGTATTTTTTGTTCCTTCAGTTAACAAAGTTACAGAGGAAAGTAGAGGGCCCAAGTTCAGCACAGGCAGTGGACGGCATGATGGCTCAGTGGTTAGCGCTGCTGCCTCACAGTGCCAGGGACCTGGGTTCAATCCAGTATTGGGTGACTGTCTGTGTGGAGTTTGCATATTCTCCCTGTGTCTGAGTGGGTTTCCTCTGGGTGTTCTGGTTTCCCCACCATGGTCAAAAGATGGTGGATTGACCATACTAAATTAGCCATGATGTGCAGGCTAGGTGGATTAAACATGGTATAGGAAGTGCTATAGAGATGGGATGGGTCTAGGTGGAATGCCCTTCAGAGGGTCAGTGCAGACTTGATGGGTTGAATGGCCTCTTTCTGCACTGTAGGGATTCTGTGATTCTAAGTTCCTTCAAAAACAACAACAGGGTGGGAAAGGTTTTAAACACTCCTTGCTGGAAGGAAATGAGTTAATTTGAAATGTTTGTAAGGAAGAACTTACACTTTCGTAGGGCTTTTCACAGACCCAGGATATTCCAAAGCCCTTTACTTTGGAAATGTGGCCACTGTTAGCTATATAAATCCAATGGTCAGTTTGTACTGATGGCAAAGAAAATCACTCAAGGTGCAGAAAATATGGATGACTGGGAGATTTGCTTTTGGCAATGACGGTTAGCAAGATAAAAACAAAAACAGAAGTTGCTGGAAAAGCTCAGCAGGTTTGGCAGCATCCGTGAAGAGAAAATCAGAGTTAACATTTCGGGCCTAGTGACCTTTCCTCAGAACTGATTAAATATTTAACTGCTTCTTAAGTTTATTTAATACATCCTCATCAGTGATGTGACCCTTTGATATATTACTTATAAATTCTGTGTCTGATACTACTTCTCTCACTAACACCTGAAGAAGGAGTAAGGCTCCGAAAGCTTGTATTTTCAAATAAACCTGTTGGACTATAACCTGGTGTCGTGTGATTTCTGACCAGATTTGAGGAGTGAGATAAATATTGGCCAAAATGCCAGGAAGGTTCTTCCTGGAGATGATGCTGGGGGATCATTCATTTCCGCCTGCACAAGTAGGCAAGTGACCAATGTCTCATCTGAAAGGTGGCATCTCTGGCATTGCAGTCCCTCTGCACTGCCATCAGCTGAGATTGTGTCTGCCCCATTCACCCTGGTCTCCACTGGCAACTGCATGCAGGTAAGAAGCAGGAAGGAGAGGAACTGCATTTGGTAATGATGCCCAGCGATTGAATGCATTGCAAGCAATCACTGTCCAGAATAACCCACAGGGAAGTTGCTTGCAGCTGGGTCGCTGTTAGCTGGAGGCAGGAAAGAGCTTGCTGCTCATGATTCATCCACAAGGTACTAATCAGCTACGGCTGTAACAGTAAAGCCCATGTGACAGCATGGCGACTAGGGCCTGACGTGCATCTCATGCGAGGATTTCCTTTAACATGTTGATATGAACTGGATCCAAGCTGCAGTGTCTGGGTCTCATTTGCAGACAGTCCAGGGACCTCCCTTTTTGACAGGGTGTAGAACCCTTGGCTTTCTCCGCTGCCTGGCTGTCTGACAACTCCTCTTGCGAGCACTGAGTAGGAGTCACCGAGGACGCGCAATAGAGAGGGACCGAGCTAACCACACGAACACTGAGATTACCCTCGCCAGATTTTATTTTTCTTGGCTTTCCGTGCATATATTGCATTCCAGCCTCTCAAGAAGTAAAATTAAAATACATGGTCTAACCTTACTGATGAATATTTCAGTCCTGTTGTGTAATGTGTATGGGAGAAAGGTGTGCGTGTGAGAATGTAATTGTGTGTGTGTGTGTGTGTGTGTGTGCGCACTGGGTGTGTGTGTATGTGTGTGTATATGTGTCAGAGTGTGTGTGTGTGTCAGGGTGTAAATTTGTGTGTGTATGCATGTCAGAGAGTTTGTGTGTCAGAAAGTGTGAATGTGTGGCTGTAAGTGGGAGTGTGTACCAGAGAGTGAGTGTGCATGTGTGGCTATGAGTGGGAGTTTGATTGTGTGTGTCAGAGAGTGAGCATGAGTGTGTGTCAGTGAGTGGGAGCCTGAGAGTCTCAGTATTTGAGTGTGTGTATGTGTGGCAGTCAGTGGGACTATGAGTGTGTGTGTGTGTCAGAGAGTGAGTGTCTATGTGTGGTAGTGAATGGGGGTGTGAGTGTGTGCATCAGACAGCCAGTGTGTTAATGTCAAAGTGAGTGGGAGTGTGCATCAGAGAGTGTAATTGTTTGTGTATATATGTGTGTGTATATGTTTGTGTGTTTGAGTGTCTGTTTATATGTGTGAGTGTGTGTGTATATGTTTGTGTGTCTGTGTCTGTGTGGTTGAGTGTGTGTGTATGTGTCAGAGAATGCGTGTGTATGTCAGAGAGTGTGTGTGTGTATGTTTTGTGTGTGTGTGTGTGTCAGAGAATGCATGTGTGTATATTTGTGTGTGTTTGTGTGCACGTGTGTGTCAGAGAGTGCATGTGTGAATATGACAACTTGCTTCATCTTCCAATGTACAGGGCATTTTTGTACATCCCAAGTCCATGCAGAAGGGGAAATTCTACCATTAGGTTTTGTGTGGGGCATTTACTGGGACCTCTTGTTGAGGCAGCTAGGTACCATGTTCCCCTTTACAAATGTTCATTGCGATGCCAGTGTGTAGGGCCAACCCTCCCTAGATGGTTTCTAGAGATCTGCTTTCTGTCACAGGGTGGGAGCCCAATGATGGAGGTTACAGTGAAACGTGTCATATTTTAACATAAAAGGTTCCATTGGATTTTATACCAGGCACAAACCAAATATTAAATTTACAGTTCAGCACTGGGTGAACACCACCAGCAGTGACCAGCAATCAGTGCCTTTGATTGAGAACATTAGGCTGTCTGCATCCAGGCATCAGGCAACCATGGAATAATGTGTGACATTGAACAGGGAGGACTGGCCCTGAATTATGAGCTGTTCTATTTCACATGAACATTGTTGAGCCAGTAACTCTTATATCAATATATATAGGGGCAACAGATGCTGAAAGTTTGGAATAATTGTCTTCACACTTTGAGGATTTCCAAAAAGAAATGTATCTGAAAAGAATGTTACGCTCGTGGAAGTGAAGCACCTTGTTTTCCACTTACGTTAAATGACTTTTTATAGTACAGTGAATAGGTCAGCACTTTTTTTTAATCGTACAGTTGTTACACAGCAGCATAATTTAAATAATGAGCTAAAGACCCGGGTATCTGAATTGTATACGGGTGTGGTTCAGGCAGAGCGTTTTATGGGTAAGCACATTTCTGCACAGTACAATTCGTTCAAGCCATTGATTCGGAGCCAGAAAGTTTTTTTTTCGGATCTGCATTTTCAAAAAAAAACAGAGAACCACATTTCAGTCAATCTGCTCAAAGTTTCTGGCTTCATCCTGAAGCCGAGCTCCTGGAGCCGTTACTGTGTTTTTTTTTGTATTCAGAGCTGGGGCTAATTAATTCCTGGGCTTTCCAAACTCTTGGCCCAGAGGAGCTGAACTCCAGCGTGTGGTTCATGAGGAGTGTCAACTTTACTGGCTTCACCTGCCTGAGTGCCGGGAATCGGACTGAGAGAGGTTGACTCACACACTCTAACTACACACTCCTCAATCAAATGCTCCTCACCCCCAAATGCGCCAATCAAAAGGAACCATGGTCAATTTTAAGGGCTTTAGTAGCTCTGATGCACTGTCGTCCTTTACAGCTGTTTGGTCTGACTCTCCAATTCACCTTAAAGACAGGGCAAGGGGGCCAGGCAGAGGCTAGTTAGGGGACTGAGGGAGAGTGGAGAAACAGTGACCAGGGAGACACGGGGTAACTGAAAAGAAGGGAGGGCAGCTGAGAATGAGAAAGAGCGGGGCAGTGATGGATAACGAGGGGTTGAGGGCGAGTGGGGCACTGAGGGAGGCTGGGGGGGCGGTGGAGAAGAAGGATGGGCAGGGGAAGGGAGGGGGAATAGCGGAGAGGAAGGGGTTAGGGGAAGGGAGGGAGGATAGGGGAAGGGAGGAGGATAGGGAAAGGGGGATGGAGAGGGAGGGAGGGTAGTGGAAGGGAGAGAGAACAAGGAGAGTTGGGAGGGTGAGGGTTCCAATGAGGGAAGCCAGTTACCTGTGCATAAGTGGGACTGAGTATTTTTTTTGAAAAGCACTCCCTGACTCTCCAGAACGAGTCTATGACTTCAGTTGCTGTTTATAACCAGTGATTGCGTGTTTCGAAGTCAGTTTGCTGAATAGTATTTAGCAATGATTTCCTATAACTTGTCATCAGTCTCTGGGCCACAGCCAGCTTTTCATGCACATTCTTGTAATTAAAACAATCACCAAATATTTCAATTTTCTGTTCGTTTTCAGATTGAGTTGGAACGCTGGGGAGTTGCATGTTTTGATTATTTTTCCTTTATTTGCTGTGATATCATTCCATATGTTTTTAACACGGTTTCCACACTTAATACAAAGGCTTTACACATGTTTAGATATCCGAATTTGGAAGCTCAGTGTAACATTATTAACTGTTGCTATGGAAATGCTCTCTACCATGTGGCTTTTTGTTTTATCATTCCAGCATTTCCTACCCAGCGTTTTAAGGTGGATTAGAATTGCAGGCTGCTTGGTGACTTTCTGCTTTGTGTGCATTCATATATCTGTGTCTGCTCAGCTCCCTGCATCCACCTGCATCTCACCCTCTGTCTTCTTCAGTACTTTTTCCATCTCCCACCTTCATTTCCAAGGATTGGGCTCTGAATCCCTGTTGGATCCCTGCTTATGGAAGTACAGTGGTTCGTCATGATCTTCTACTAACTCTCCCACTCTTACTGCCTGCCAACAGGCAAAGCTGAAGGATTTATAGGCTGACTATCAACCTATTGGGCTCCATTGAGAAGGTAATTTCCAATCCAATTCCAAATTCAGATCCAAATTCCAAAACTGAAGGCAGGTTCACTACCCATTGCCCCCATCTCAGTGTCTTGCCAAAGTCACAAGTAACCAACCCCTCAAAACCCTTCTCAATGAGTCTGCAACGTTGACTACATCAAGCCTGTGTCAACACCTCTCCTTGGTGGGACAATAAAGTTTTGTAACCACTGAGAATTGCATGCCATCTATTTTCTTCTAACACCTGTCCCTTTGTCTCTAGAGGTCCCCCATGGACTGATCGCTCACACACAATCCCCCCCACCCCTCACACCTCCCATCCTTCCCATTTTCCATCAGCGTCCTCCCTCCAGATGACACCATCCGACTTCGGAGTTTCCACATTCCCACCAACGACAGGCAGAGCCCACCTCACCGTGACCTCTCTTGACCACTCTGCTGTTATAGCGACAAACATTTGACAGGTCATAGCCATCGTCTCTGTCCCTGCCACAGATTCTGTGCCTGGTAACTGACTCTGTCACTGTTCCTGGCAGTGTTCAGAAGGTGAATAAAATGAGACATAACCATGGAGTCTTATTTGAACCAGAGGTGAGTTTTTAGCCACACCATCATTAAGACTGGTTTATTTTTACCTCCTCAGTGAGTGACTCCTCCTCTAGCTTTGTTCATGTGCTGCTGGGAGCCTCACTGGAGATTTTCTTACCTCTAGACTTGACTATTGTCAACCCATTCCTGGCTGGCCCACATCTCTATAAACCTGTGGACACCTAAACTCTGAGATAACAAGGTGTAGAGCTGGATGAACACAGCAGGTCAAGCAGCATCAGAGGAGCAGGAAAGCTGATGTTTTGGGCCTAGACCCTTTTGCCTCTGGCCTAACTCTCACTGACGTCCCATTCACCCATCACCTTTCTGCTCACTGATCTAAACAAAATGACTTCTAATCAATGGGTTTGGACATGTTATGATACATCTCGATGGTAGTTGGGACTTGAAACAGAACCCTCTGCCCCAGAGGCAGGGACATTACTACTGCACAACAAGATCCTGTTGTGCTCACTGTTAAAATTGACTCCTCTTTAAGCATTGGTTCAATTTTAAAACTTCCATTCTTATTTTCAAATCCCTCCATGTTCTTACTCCTCTCCATCTCTTCCTACCCCTAACCTTGACCTTTTGAGTATCCTCAATTTTAACCACAGCTGTGACTTAAACAAACTCTGGAATGCTCTCACTAAAGTGTCTAACAAGTCCTTTAGCTGTTCATTATCTTCCACAAAGCCCTGCTTATGTAGCGCACTCTTAGGTTTTGTTTGACAATGCTCCTGTGAACTATCTTGGGACATTTCAGTACGTTTAACTCCAGCTTGTTATTGTTGTTGTTTGTCAAACTCCATGTGCCTTTCTTGGCATCTTTCTCTCTAAGTCTGCCTCATTGTTTATCTTTCGCTTGCCTCTATTCAACTCCACATCTACCTCATTTCACTTTTGTCCTTTTCCTCTTGCAGATTTGAGTTTATTTTCTGGACCTTTCCCCTTTCTCATCTATTGTTCACCCTCCTCATCATATGGCTGTCTCTCCATTTTATGTGTGTGTGTGTGTGTGTGTGTGTGTGTGTGTGTGTGTGTGTGTGTATGAATGCATGTGCAAATGTGTATGTATGTGAGAGTCTGTATCAGTATATATGTATGCACATGTTTATGTATGTGTGTCTACATGCATGCGTGTTTATATGTTTGAGTATGTGCATGTGTTTGTGTCTGTGTGTGTGCTAATGTGAGTCTATTTCCTGCTATTTCTGTGGTCCTACCCCCTCTCTGCCCCCCATTCTTGCTTTCTACCCACTTTTCGCCCTGTTTCTCCACCTCTCCTCTGTATGCTTGTCCCATTCTGACCACCCTTTCTTGTCTCTAATGTAAGCCCCACATCCTGTCCACCCCATAGTTCACTTGATTCACCCCAATCCCACCATTCCTTTATTTCCCATTTTCCTCCCCATATCTCCATTTTCCTGCATTCCCCCTTGTTACTAGTCTCTATCATGGCACGGCTAACTGATATGGGGGCAGTGGTACGTATCTCTGGTGGGATTTTAAATTTACTTAGTAAATCTGAAATTGAAAACTAAAACTAGTAATGGTGACCATGCATTGTCAGAAAAACCTACCTGGTTCACTGATGTTTTTTGGGGAAGAAAATCTGCCATCCTTACCCGCAGGCTAGTGTCCTAGACCCAGCCATCTTCTGATGCTTCATCAATGACCTTCCTGCCATCATAAGGTCAGAAGTGGGGATGTTGATGATTGCACAATGTTCAGCACCATTCAGAGCAGCTCAGAGGTTAGGGATCCTGCAGTGAGCAATTTATCTGTCCAAAGCCTGTCTACCATCTTCAAGGTGCAAGTTACGAATGTGATGGAATGCTCCCCGCTTGCTTGGATGGGTGCAGCTCCAAAAACACTTAAGAAGCTGTGTACATGTAAGTTTCAGCTTGCTGACTCCCTGGGCAAACCTGAGGCAGTGTCAGAGAAGACTGGTTGGTTGGAAGGCCCACCTGGATTACCAGTCACATTGAGCTACTGTTCAAATCTTTATAATGCCTCTAAAATTCCTCCTCATAGCCCTGGTCCCCTACCCATTGCTAAAACCCCTTCCAGGCCACCATTAGCCTTTCACCTAGTATCTGTTATGGACAGACCATACCAAACTATGGGCAGCATGGTGGCTCAGTGGTTAGCACTGTTGCCTCACAGTGCCAGGGACCCGGGTTCGATCCCACCCGTGTGGAGTTTGTACATTCTCCCCTTGTCTGCATGGGTTTTGTTTGGGTGCTCCAGTTTCCTTCCACAATCCAAAGATGTGAAGACTAGGTGGATTGGCCAGGCTAAATTGCCCATAGTGTTCAGGGATGTGTAGATTAGGTGGGTTATAAGGGGATGGGTCTGGATGGGATGCTCCAATGATTGGTGTGGACTTGTTGGGACAAAAGGCCTGTTTCCATGCTGTAGGGATTCTTTGATTCAAAACTATGTAATATTAGCAGGAAGCCTTTAAAATGGATATTGAAAGAATTAAATCTCTTCATTCCAATGGAGCCTTAACTCAAGCATACAACTGTTTACAACAGGAGGGGTATGGAGTCATTGACAGAATTTTGGATTACCACAAGTGGTCAATTAGTTATAAAAGCAAAGATAAATAAACAACATTGGAGATATACATAACCCTTTCAAAACTTCTTAAAACTGTCAATTGAATTGTGTATATAACCTCATGCAGAACTAATTGGTTCTTAAGCTTTTGAAATTCAGCCAAGCATTCAACTGTCCAAACAACTAGTAAACAACTTGAGCCAATTGAAGTTGAAATCACACATGTTTAGATTGTTTTCTAAGCTACACCAGATGACCTCTCCTTAAAATAATTCTGCAGGCAGATAATGTTTTTGTTCTAAGTTAAGGTGGCAGGCTAGTTTTATTTCAAGTAACTGCAGCTCTCCAAAACCATCAGTTAATCTTGAAATATTTCTACATACTTGAAAGTGGAGCCACAGGTAGACAGGATATTGAAGAAGGCATGTAGTACACTTGCCTTCATTGCTCAGTGCATTGAGTATAGGAGTTGGGGGGTCACGTTGTGGCTGTATAGAACATTGGTTATGCCACTTTTGGAATACTATGTTCAATTCTGGTCTCCCTGCTGTAGAAAGATGTTGTGAAGCTTGCAAGGTTGCAGAAAAGATTTGCAAGGATGTTGCCAGGGTTGGAGGGTTTGAGGCAGAATAGGCTGGAGCAATTTTTCCTGGAGCATCGGAGGCTGAGCAGTAACATTATAGATGTTTATGAAATATGAGGGGCATAGGTCTTTTCCCAGGGTAGTCCAAAACTAGAGGGCATAGGTTTAAGGTGAGAGGGGAAAGATATAGACCAGACTTGAGGGGCAACTTTTTCATGCAGAGGGTGGTGTGTGGATGGGTCAAGGTGCCTAAGGAAGTGGTGGAGTTGGTACAATTGAAATATTTAAAAGGCATCTGGATGGGTATATGAATAGGAAGGGTTTAGAGAGATATGAGCCAAATGTTGGCAAATGGGACTAGATTAATATAGGATATCTGGTCAGCATGGACAAGTTAGACCCAAGGGTCTGTTTCTGTGCTGTACAACTCTATGACTCTCTGACTCTAGTGTAATCATTTAAGTCACTTCAGTTCATGATGCTGGAATTCCTAAGCGTAGTTTTCAGTTGCTGGGAATGCATTGTGGCAATTTTCCCAGTGGAAATGACAGGGAGACAATGGCCTGGTGGTATCCTGCCACAGCAGATGGTGGAACTTGAATTCAATGAAAATCTGGAATTAAGAATCTGGCCTAGCCAGCGATGCCCTCATCCCAGGAATGAATAAAAAGAAACTAATGCACCTCAATACTTACACAATAAGGTCAATATAATGATCATCTTAGTTTTATAAGAATGTGATCAATCACTGTGGTGAAATACAATTAACTTATAGCTCAGCACCTATCAGTGACAATCGAAATTGTCAAAAGATTGAGTACTTACATATCTGAATGTTTCTGTCACCTCAGCAGATTCCTACCAAGGCTCCTTACGTTGAAATGGAGGAGTTGAGAGAAGCCCCTGTGGGTCACTCTGAAGGAAAATTTTGCACTCAAAGAGCAACAGGATAGATGACCCTTTGAATCAGTCCTGAGTCCCTGCTGTGCCACTTCCTCCACTCTGATACAAAATCATATTCTTGTCAGGGACTGAGATTTATGAAGCTGTACATTTAGATCATAGAATCCTTACAGTGTGGAAGCAGGCCTCCAAAGAGTATCCCACCCCACCCCTGGGACCTTGCATTTCCCATGGCTAACCTACCCAGCCTGCACATCCCTGGACACTTCAGCATGACCAAACCGCCTAACCTGCACATCTTTGAATTGTAGGAGGAAATTGGAACAAACCCAAACAGACATGGGGAGAACATGCAAACTCCACACAGACAGTCACCTGAGGCTGGAATTGAACCCAGGTCCCTGGTGCTGTAAGGTAGCAGTGCTAAGCACTGAGCCACTCAAACAACAGCCCACTTGTTAGCCTGATGGAAACACACTACCTGAACAGAATGCAAACATTGATTTGAACGGTGTATTCACGACAAATCATTGATGGCATTATTTTAATGTCCACAAATGGTAGATTTGTTTCTAACTGTTACAGTCTTGAAATAGCTGAGATATCTTTATCTTTTATTCATGAGCATTGTCAGGTAATGACCATCTCCAATAAGAAATAATCTAAACACTGCTCCTTGACATTCAATGGTGCTATCATCACTGAATCTCCCACTATCAACACCTTGGGAGTTACCATTGACCAGAAATGCAACTTGTCTCACCACATAAACATAGTAGTTACAAGAGCAGGTCACAGGCTAGGAATACACTGGAAGGTAACTCACCTCCTGACCTCCCAATGCCTGTCTTCCTTGGAGCTGAAAACCACCCAGTGTCTTACAGAATCACACTCAATGAAATTTGTGACTTTGCGAAAGAAGAAACATTTAGATTGAGGGAAACTGAAGATTTCTTCCTCATCCTGTTACATTGGTAACTCTGTGGAAGCTAGGGACTGAAAATATCCCAAATTTTCTCACAAATTCATTATTAACTCTTTGAAACAGATGTCTATCTCACTGAGGCTGCCTTGGGTTATTAAGGAAAACAACTGATCAAGCTCTCTTTGCCAGGACTGCCTGTGTAGAAATCACAGTGGAAGCATATCATCCCAGATTGTTGTTTGTTGATTTTAATTCATCCCCTACTCTCCTATCTTGGCAATAGCACCTCCTGAAGTTGTCTTCTAAGAGCAGTGTGGTACATTTACATGATTCTCCTTGTTTCTGGGAGCTTGTTCCCTTCTTCAATTTTATTCCCCCTTAGAATAGAATAGAACAGAATCCCGACAGTGCCAAAAGAGGCCATTTAGCCCTTCGAGTCTACACTGGCCCACCAAAGAGCATCCCACTAAAACCCACCCAGCCTGCACATCCCCGGATACTACATGGCAATTTAGCATGGCAAATCCACCTAATCTGTACATCTGTGGACTGTGGGAGGAAACTGGAGCACCTGGAGGAAACCCATGCAGACACAGAGAGAATGTGCAAACTCCTTTCCGTAAGTCCTGGAATCTCAACTGAGGTACGGAAGCATTTTGACGAAAATCGAGCCTAAGCCTTGTAAGAAGTTCAAATGAATCTGACACTTTGAGACACAGTTTGCAATTGAGAAACAGCTTTGAATAAAGGTGCTCAAGGAATCCATTCAAAACCCATCCATTTACAATAATTACGCTTGGAGCCAAAGCATTGTGTGAAAGTGACTGGGTTGGTTTCATATCTTGCTATTACTTGGATTTCAGGATATTTATGAATGTTTCAGGGATCTCTGGGAGTCAGGAGGAAACTGCTGGTTGGTGTCGAACCTTGTTGTAGTGGTCACAGGTCAATCATTTCAACCTCAGCAAATCAATACTTGTCAGTTAATTATGGAAAATAAAGTACAATGTTTGTAAGTGTGGCTTTACAAGTTTTGAATGGGGGAGGTTGAGGTGGTTGACAAGTTGAAGATACAAGCCTCTCTGACCAAATAAATGTCTCTAAAATATCTGTTGACTCTAAGGAAGAGATGGTTGTGTAGCGGTAATGTCACAGAGTTAGTATACAGAATCCAATGGTAGCTGATGGAAATAAACATTTATGCAATTTAAAGACAGTCTCTATAATGATGGCTATGAAACTATCATTGATTGTTATAAGCATCATAGAATCCCTACCGTGTGGAAACAGGCCCTTCAGCCCAACCTGACCCATAGAGCATCCCACCCCCTCATAACCCACACATCCCTGAACACTATGGGGCAAGTTAGCATTGTCAATCCACCTAGCCTGTACATCTTTAGACTGTGGGAGGAAACCCACACAGACAGTTGCCTGAGGGTGGAATTGAACCTTGGTCCCTAGCACTGTGAGGCAGTAGTGCTAACCACTGAGCCACTGAGCCACTGTGCCACCCTAATAAAAGCCCAGCTGTTTCACTAGTGTTCTTTACATAATGTGGGTGACTCGTAACTGCCCTGTGGGCAATTAAGCCAGTAAATGCGAGCCTAGCCCATCACCATCATCTACATCCCACAGAAGAATAACATTTAACAATTCCCAAATGGAGGAGCTAGCTGTGTTAAAGGCTCTTTTGTAAGCCAGTACTGGGGGAATGTGACACATAGCCAGGACACCTGGATTTTACTTCCAGCTTCCGATGCATGTGAGGGACTTGGACAGTTTAGCTGTGATCTGTCAAGACTTAACAGGAAAACTCAGCTCTCCAATGACATTTAGCTCATGAATGGCCCAATGGAACGTTTCCAATTTGTCTTTGAACCTGACTGTTAATGTGGATTGGAGTCTGACTGCTTAATGGACTCTGTCATTATTCTCCATTGTCCGTAACTATCCTCACATTGATGGGAAAGGTGTTATAAACGGCACAAAAATTGCAGGTTTGTGAAAGCCCACTTGCATTAAATCTGACTGTATTTCACCCTACTCAGCACTACTCATCAGTGGCTTGGACTAAGCGTTAATGCAAATGATGTCTTCAGGGGCATAGGTTACACATGCAATGATACTGATGTGACATTATGTTAATTGCAGCACAGGATCTGATTCTCCATCAAGTTATGCTGCTCAGAATGTACTGCAAAGGAAAATATGCCCTGTTCTCTTTGTGGGAATGCAGTTCTGTCTGGACAGACTGTCCCATGTATGCGATGTGGAGAAACAGCGATGGACTCATCTGGAGCTGGTACACAAGGATGAGCTATAGTGACTGGGAGAGCTGGGGTGTAGGAACTGCTATGTCACCAGAGGTACAAGGGGAACTCCAGTAGTTGGCCAACATGTGAGGTTTTGGATCAACACGAGTGGTTTAGGGTTGATATAGCAGATAAAGATGCAACAAAAGACCCTCCTTTGAGAAACCCCATCCGCAATGTCTCTAATTTGCAAGTCGCAGATTGCTAAGTGAATAAACGATCTATCTCAAACCACTATTGTATTGCTGTTGGGTAGACAATCTTAAATTTGTTTCTTTCAACTCCATATTCTCATTGGTCTATAATTTATAAACAGCTACTAACTATTACACCAGGTTAATATCACAATGTGCTTTCCTTGCATGATTTCTTTGTACTTTCCTCCATTAGTACTTGCTTCAGTTACTGAGTCACATGCTTCAAACCTGCTCTTCTGTTACTCATTGATGCATGGGACCAGACTGTGCGTTGTCTTCAATTCTCTTGCAGTTTTTGTTTTTACAGTAAATTTTCACTGTTTGTATCATTTGGAAGAATGACAATCTGGCATTTATACAGCAGCCTACGTGGCTTTAGACCATCCAAAAGTGTTGGACAGCTAACGAAGTGTAGCTGCTGTTGTTATCAAGACAAGGTCCCACAGACAGCATGAGATAAGTGATTCATTGTTTTAGCAATAACAGTTGAAAGGATGAAACTTGGCAAGGACACCAGTTGTACTCCCCTGCATTTAATCATACGATGCCCTTGATTCGTTTGTCCCAGGGAGCAGACAAAGGAGGCACCTCTGGCAGAGCAGCACCCCTTCACCATCACACCGGATGTCAGCTTTGATTTTGTCCTCAGGTCCCTGGAGTAGGCTCGCGACCTTGTGCCTCTGAGGTAAGAGTCCAATCTAGTGAGCTGAAGCTGACAACCCAGCAGTACCAGTCTTCGGGTGAGGCAGTGAGAATCAGAAAGTTATCGAATCCAGGCTCGAGAAGCCAATGTGAGGCCCACAAACATGGGAATGTCATTGAACTGTGATCTCAAACCGGGAGAGGTTGTGCGATCAAGCCTTTCCCTAAGCCAGAGAATGCTGAAACCAGTTGTGACTGAGCTAAGATTAACTCGATCAGCACAGTAGGAAACCAAGAGTGGGTTCTTACCTCAACACCATGTTGTAGATAATACCTTCCTTTCATAACGGGTGTGGTAGCTGTAATTTTTTTTCTCTCTATACACATTATTAATTCATGGGACTTTGGCATCACTGGCCAGGCCAGCACGAATTATTTCATTGGAACACTCTTGCTCATTCTGTGTAACTGGTTATAACTCTCTCTCTCTGCAGCCTCTTGCAGCTTTAGAAGACTTTGGTTAGGCCACACTTAGAGTATAGTGTTCGATTCTGGTGGCCACATTACAGGAAGGATGTGGAGGCTTTAGAAAGGGCGCAGAAGAGGTTTACCAGGATGCTGCCTGGATTACAGGGTATGAGCTATAAGGAGAGGTTAGAAAAACTCGGGTTGTTTTCTCTGGAGCGGCGGAGGCTGAGGGGAGATTTGATAGAAGTCTATAAAACTATGAGATGCATAGATAGGGTTGACGGTCAGAATCGTTTTCTCAGAGTTGAAATGTCTAATGCTAGGGGTCATGGATTTAAGGTGAGAGGGGTAAAGTTCAAAGGAGATGTGAGGGGCAATTTTTTTAACACAGAGTGTTAGGGGTCTGGAATGTGTTGCCAGAGGTGGTGGTGGAGTTAGGTACGCTAGGGGCTTTTAAGGGACTTTTAGATAAGCGCATGAATATACAAGGAATGGAAGGATATGGACCAAGGCAGGCAGAAGGGATTAGTTTAATTTGGTGTCATGTTCAGCACAACATCGTGGGCCGAAGGGCCTGTTCCTGTGCTGTACTATTCTATGTTCTGTTGTCAATCCCTAATTGCCCAGAGGGTAGTTAAGAATCAGTTACATTGTTGTGCATCCAGAGTCATGTGTAGGCCAGTCCACATGGGTTTTTAGCAACCATTGATGGCGGATGCTGACCATTTGCTAAGTTTTTTTTTAAGTCCAGATTTTTAATTGGATTTAAATGTTGCCAGTAGGGCCAGGATGGGATTCCAACCCCAGAATATCCATCTCGATTTCTGGTTTAGCCAGACCGATGACATTACCACTCCATCACCATCTCCTCCTGTCAGGGATTGCTAGGAGATAGGGTTTCGTGAGGCCTACAGGAACATTGTCAGGAGATAGGGTTCTGTGGGGCCTACAGAAACATTAGCTCAGAGAAACAGCAGCAAGAGACAGTAAGACTTGCAAGCGAATGTGCCGGTCAAGGCAGAGCTCCATTTGAAAGTGCACGACACGAGTCGGAGTATCATCTGCAAGTTTTCCTTTATCTTTCTTTCCGGAAGCTTTTATGAAAACATCATTGATCAATGACGCTCAAAAAAGTTCAACAGCAGGTACCATCCTGTGGGAAATGTATATCCAATATATGAGGTCAAGATGTGAAGAGATGAAGATTATCTCCTCCAAACCTCTTGGCTTCCTCCAGTGGTAAAAGTCCCGCTTACCCCTTTTCCTCGATAATATGTTTGAGTGATAAATGAGATTTACCACAGGACGTGTAGCCTTTTGCCTCCAGACACTCTCAGCAGGCAATGCAAAAGTCAGAACTGACTGTAATGTAACTCAATCTGTGCCACAGCAGCAGTGGTCTATTGCTAGTAATTGGGCCTAATTTCCTATATTAAAATCGACCGTGCTCTACACCCATCAGCTCAAAAGTGGATTCAGACAGCAAGCCTTCCACTGAATAGATGGCAGCAATTTTCCTCCAATTATATTGGAGAGAAGATTGAATACAAATCTGTGTGGGGGATCAGCTACAGGGCAGGGAAATATACAGATTCCCGAGACAAACGTGTAATTGCAGACAGGTAGATGAATATGCAGACAGAATTCTTCGTCAGACAATGAAGGAGGGATTTTCTGCTCTCTGAATGTGGCGATAGAGATGGTGAGAAGGGGAAATAATTGGGAGAGTTGACTCTGGAGAGATTCTCTGCTCCCCAACACTTCTCGACCCCTAACCTCTGGGCAAGAAAGCCCACCTTTATGACCTGGGAATCTGTGGAACTCACTGCCCCAGAATGCAATGGAGGCAGAATCAGATTCAAGACAGACATAGATATGTTTCAGACAAAAGGCAGGATAAAGGGCGATAGGGAATAGGCAGGAAGGTGAAGCTGAGACCAGGATAGGATCAGCTGAGATCGTATTAAATGGTTGAGTGGGTTCAAAGGGCTGAATTGCCTACTCCCACACCTAATTCCTATGTTCCTGTGTACCAGTTAAGGCCTTTAAATGGTCAATTAATGAACACTTATGGGCCTCAACTCATCACCTCGCTGATTGCCCACTTTCCTACCGTATAAGGGAAGTGGCTGGTTTCCCACCCGGGTAACCAAGGTAACCTGTCTGCCAGCTTGCCCTCTGAGGGTAATTAGGGGCATGGATAGGTGGTGGCAGGGCAGGGGGGTCACAGGGCTGGCTTTCAAAAGCCCAGTATCCCAGTACATGCCTCTGACAGCCCTAAATCCCTCTCCCCATGATCATTACCCCACCCCCTCCAAAAAGCAACAGGGTGTGACCTACCTTCCCGCCGTTTTGGATCCCGTGAGGAGTAAGTCTCAACCAATGGTGTTTGGACCCCAGAGGCTGCTGGCTTCTGATTGGACAGCATCCTCTGGGGAGCCAGGAGGCCGCTGCGATGCCTATAAGAGGCCGAGATCATGCTGAATCTCACCAGTCAGCTCTTAGGGTTAGTAAACATCCTAACACCCCCACCCGTACCCTTGAGATTAAACTGTGGACTGATTTTTCTTTAGTGGACTCACGGAGCTAACATTGTGTAAAGCATGAGGTTTGATTGGCCTTTAAGAGTAACAGCACATCTCACAGAATCACAGAATGACTGCAGCAAAAAAGGATCCCATCGTGTCAGTTACAGCTCTCCCAGTGAACATCTCACTTCATGCCTTTTCTGTCCCTTCCTCACATTCCCTTTTCTTCCTTTTAAACTAAAAATCTAAGTCCTTCGAAAAGCTTTGATTGAATGGGGCTCCACCACACTCTCAGCAGCGCTGACCACTCACTGTTTGAAAACATTGGCTTCTTTAGCCAATGACATTCCAGTCGTATCGCTGCACATCACAGGAGCAGACCCTTCGGTCCAACTCGCCCATGCTGACCAGATGTCCTAGATTAATCCAGTCCCGTTTGCCAGAGTTTAAATTAAATCCGATTGCGTGCTCTCTCATTCTTGGTCTTTCCATGAATGAGAAAAGTTTCGCCAGAACTACTGTGCCCAAAGCCCTGCCATGGTGGCTCAGTGGTTAGCACTACTGCCTCATAGCACCAGGGACCCAGGTTCAATTCCACCCTCAGGTGACTGTCTGTGTGGAGTTTGTACATTCTCCTTGTGTCTGCGTGCATTTGCTCTGGTTTCCTCCCACAGTCCAAAGGTGTGCAGGCTAGGTGGAGTGGCCATGTTAAAGTGCCCATAGTGTTCAGGGATGTGTCAGTTAGGTGTGTTATAGGGGGATGGGTCTGGGTGGGATGCTCTTCAGAGGGGTGGTGTGGACTTGTTGGGCCAAAGGGCCTGTTTCCACACTGTAGGGATTCTATGATGATTTGGAGCACTTTTGTTTGTGGAAAAGGGTCATGTTGGATTCAAAACGTTGACTCTGCTTTCTCTCTCCACAGATGCTGCCAGGCCTGCTGAGTTGCTCCAGCATTCCCTGTTTTTATCTCAAATAAATCTCTTTATTTGAAGTGAGCCTCCCTTAAAATATCCTGCAAAAGGAATTCCATGATGTGTTCAGCAAGTAATTACATGAATTACATGGAATTTACAGCACTGAAACTGGTCACTTACCCTCCCACTTATCTCTTTTGATTTCTGTTAATCCATCCTTCTGTTCTTTTCTCCCTTGTGTACTTTTCTGGTTTGATTTGAAATGTATGCAATGCTAGTGTTGCCCTTTCTATTACACACCAGCCAACCTCCGGTCTCTTTGAATTCATTTATCATTGAAAATAGGTAATCTGCTGATGCATTCATTGTGAACAGTGTCGGCAATACACCATTGTATTTTGAAATGCATTGATCCAAAGAGAGTTAATATATTGCATGTTTTTTTTTTCAGATTGCATCATTGTAGGAGTAAATGACTGTGACCAAAAGATTTATAAATTTGCTATTTTTATCTGGAGTTTGATCATCATCGTAACTCAGGTGTAGAATATATAAGTGCACTCATCATGTTCATCAGGTGCTATCGAGATGTAAAGCAATGTGATTGATTGTGAGGGGGACCTGATAAAGCAGAATAGGATTTATTGCTTACTCAAAGGAAGGCTTCCAGTGTCAGCAACACCGGTTAACAGTCAGTATTTTAGAGGGAAGGGAAGCAGGATATGATTGCTTAGCGATATTATCACTGGGCTGTTAACCTAGAGATCTGTGAACCTGAGTTAGAATCTTGCCAGGCCAGCTGGTGGCATTTGAATTCATTTAAAAATCTGGAATTAAGAGTCTACTGATGAATATGAGGTGATAACATGGAAACAAAGTGTTCGTTCCAACTTGTCTGCCCCAACCAGATATCCTAAACTGATCTATTCCCATTTAGCCCATATCCCTCTAAACCTTTGCTATTCATGTACCCATCCAAAACTAATCGTACCATCATCTACCACTTTCTCTGGCAGCTCATTCCATATACGCACCACTCTCTGTGTGAAAAAGTTGCCCCTCGGGTCCCTTTTAAGTCTTGCTCCCCTCACCTTAACCTGCACCCTGTAGTTTTGGACTCTCCTACCCTTGGAAAAAGACCTTGGCTATTCACCCTATCCATGCCCCTCATGATTTTATAAACCTCTATAATGTCACTCCCTCAGCCTCCAACGCTCCAGGCAAAATAGCCTCACCCTATTCAGCCTCTCCCTGTTGGTCAAACTCTCCAGTCCTGGCAATATCCTTGTAAATGTTTCCTGCACCCTTTCCAATGTAACAACATCCTTCCTATAGCAGGGCAACCAGAACTGCATGTAGAATTCTAAAGATGGCCTCACCAACATCTTGTACAGCTGTAAAATGACATCCCAACTTTGGTTCACTAATGTCCTTTAGGGAAGGAAACTGCCATCCTTACCTGGTCTGGCCTACATGTGACTCCAGACCCACAGCAATGTGATTGACTCTTAACTGCCCTCTGGGCAATTAGGGATGGGCAATAAATGCTGGCCTGGCCCATCAGCCTGTGAATGAATACATATAAAAACAAACTTCAGAAGATGTGAGAGTGAATTAACAGGCTGTGCCTTGCTTTTCCTGAAGAAAGTAAGACCGAAGGGTGACTTAATACAGTTTTTTGAAAATTATGGAAGATTTTGAGAGAGTAAATAGGGGAGAGAATATGTTGCCACTTGTGAGAAAAAGTATAACTACAGACCATCAGTATAAAATGATCGCCAATAAACCCAGTTGCGGATTCAGAAGAAAACTGTTTACTCACAGAGTGTCAAGGATGTGTAAATCACTACCACAAGGAATAATTGAAACAGTTAGTGTGGGTGTATTTAAGGGGAAGCAAGACAAGACCCTTGAGTATAGGAGTTGGGAAGTCATGTTGAGATTGTACAGGACATTGGTGAGGCCTCTTCTGGAGTACTGTGACCCATTCTGGTTGCCCTGTTATAGGAAGGATACTGTTAAGCTGGAGAGGGTTCCAGAAAAGATTTACCAGGATGTTACCGGAAATTGAAGGTTTGAGTTGTAAGGAGAGGCTGGACAGGCTGGGATTTTTTCACTGGAGCGTAAGGGATTGAGGGGTGACCGTACAGAGATTTATAAAATCATGAAGGGTACAGATAACGTAAATGGTGGTGTCTTTTCTCTAGGATGGGTAAGTTCAAAACTAGGGGGCATATTTTTCAGGTGAGATGAGAAAGATTTGAAAACGACATGCAGGGGGGCAACTGTTTTACACAGAGTGGTTCGTGTGTGGAATGAACTGCCAGAGGAAGTGGTGGATGCAGGTGCAGTTACAACATTTAAAAGACATTTGGATAAGTTCATGAAGAGGAAATGTTTGGAGGGATATAGACCAAGTGCAAGCGAGTGGAACTAGTTTAGTTTGGAATTACAGTTGGCATGGACTGGTTAGACCAAAGGGCCTGTTAACCATACTGTATGACTCCATGACTCTAAGTGAAGAGTAAGGAATTGGAGGGTCATGATAGCAGATTTTGATGAGAAAAGATGTGAGTAGTTGTGAGTGGAGTGTAACTGTTGTTTAAATGTCCTGTTTCTGTGCCCGATACCCTACATTCTCCTAAATTATTGTGTGGTGGAGGAAAATAATTTGGGAAGCAAGAATGAATTCAGGAAACTTTGAATTGTTTCTGAAGAGAGGGAACTGCTGGGATGGAATAGTTGATCTTGAAAAAAGGAAAGTATTTCTGAATTTGTTGGTTTCCTGACCTTAAAATCTCTTGTGTCCCTAATGGGCAACCTGACACAGAGATGGGACAACACAGTGTGGAGCTGGAGGAACGCAGCAGGCCAGGCAGCATCAGAGGAGCAGGAAATTTGATGTTTCATGTCTGGATCCTTCTTCAGAAATGGGGAGGGGGAAGGAAGCTGGGAAATAAATAGAGAGAGGAGGGGTGGGGCTGGGGAAGGTAGGTGGGACGATGATAGGTGAGTGCAGGTGGGGAGTGGTAGGGATTGGTCAGTGAGGTGGGAGGGGCGGATAGGTGGGAGAGAAGATGGACAGGTTGTGTCAGGTCAAGGAGGCGGGGATGAGAGGGAGGGTTGGACATGGGATGAGGCCGGGGCTGGGGAGATTTTAAAACTGGTGAATTCCATGTTTAGGCCATCGGGCTGTCGGCTCCCGAGGCGGAATATGAGGTGCTGCTCCTCCACTTTGCGGAAGATTGTGGATCTCCTTCTGTCTGTGGCTAACAGTTCCCTTTAGCGTGTTCTCCAGAGGGTATTGGCTGAGGAACTGGGGAATGATTCAAGTGCACACTCCTTTTTTTCCCACTAACAACATTCACTGCCATCTTAGATTGTGGGCACATGCCACCATAAACTGGGGGCAATGTTACAGGCAAAATAGCACGGGGGATGAGAAGTGTAGATGGAGTCAATGGATGGAAGGATGGTCTGGGCTGTGTTCATAACTGTCTGTAGTTTCTTACAGTCCTGGACAGAGACGTTGTTGCACCAAGCCTTGATGTATCTGGATAGAATGCTTTCTATGGTGCATTTATAAAAATTGGTAAGAGTCTTTATAGCATGCAGAATTTCCTTAGCCTCCTAAGGAAGTAGAGGCATTGTTGTGTTTTCTTGACCGTAGCATCAATATTATGGGGAACAAGTGGATTAAATGTAGAGGAGACAGAGTTCCTGTTTGAGGAATATGTTTTCATTTTTTAAACACTCCCGCGAGACACCTTGGGAGGTTTTATTATGTTTTCAACACCATATAAATACAGGTTGTTGTTGTTATTGCTGCTTACACACTTGGGGTCCACTACAGATCTATCAGTGGTGCAATTTCTGATCACCTTGAGGGCAAGTCATTGTTCAGATCTGCTCAAAGTATGTGGGATCTTATACATTCACAGCCCTCTACCATCCAACCGTTAGCACATTGGAGAAAGTGCCTTCCAACCACTGAATCATTCCTGAGGTGTAGTCACTGTAGCCGATTGACCAATCAGATGCTGCATTGTCTTTTAGTATCGGCTGGAACTCAGCTGTCAGCTTCAGGCATCAGAAGGTTGTTGGTTCGTATCCCACTCCGGGGACATAATTATAAAGTCCCAATGACACTCTAGGTCAGGCCTGAGGCAACACTGCACTAACCTAATGCTACCTTTCAGGATATTGTTCGCCCTCTCGAGTCAACGTGTAAGAAGCTACTTCAAGAAGTTATCCCCAATGTCCTGGCCAGTATTTACCTCTGAACTCAACACTCGTTTTCAATCACCTTTGTGTTTGTGAGATCTTGCTGTGTGTCAATGGATTGCAGCGTCTCCTGCATTCCAGCTGCGACTAACCTTCAGAAGTTGACTTTGGAATATTCTGAAGTCATGTAGATCATTTCAGGTTTCCTGGCGAACTAGATAAACATGTCCATGCTCGGTATTCAAATTGCTCGGCTTGTGACGAGGGTAGAGATGAACAAAGACATGAGCTGCGCAGTGTGTTGAGATCGCTGTTGGACTGTGTTAATATGTCTGTACTGTGAAACAGGAGAGGAAGTTCAGTACAGCTTTCTTGGTGAAGTTTGGAAATGGAGGTAATCCTCATATTCAGCACTTGGTTAAATAGTACAACAGTTTTTAGTTTGGTTGAATTCAAACACTGTGCCCAGAGATACTAGGTGCAGTTTTGGTCTCCTCGTCTACAGATAGATATACTTTCCATCATTTAGGTTCATAAACTTATTCCTGGAATGGTAGTCTTCTGAGGAGAGATTGAGGAGACTGGGCCTGTATTCTCTAGAATTTAGAAGAATAAGAAGTGATCGCATTCAAGAATATAAAACTTTTACATGGTAGATGTGACAAGAAGGTTCCCCCTGACTTGGGAGAGGGCAGAGGGGACGATATCTAGTCTCAGGCTTGGGGTGGGATGGTGGCTCAGTGGTTAGCACTGTTGCCTCACAGCACCAGGGACCCGGGTCAATTCCACCCTTGGGCAACTGCCTGTGTGGAGTTTGCACGTCCTCCCCGTGTCTGCGTGGGTTTCCTCCGGGTGCTCCAGTTTCCTCCCACGGTCCAAAGATGTACAGGCTTGGTGGATTGGCCATGCTAAATTGCCCATAGTGTCTAGGGATATGTAGATTAGGTGGGTTGTCAGGGGATGGGTGGGATGCTCTGAGGGTCAGTGTGGACTTGTTGGGCTGAGGGGCCTGTTTCCATGCTGTAGGGATTCTATGAATTGGAGACAGAAATGAGGAGGAATTTCTTCACTCAAAGAATGATGGATTCTTGGAATTTGCCTGTCTCTACAGCCGAAGCTCAGTCATTGAGTATATTCAAGACTGAGTTCAATAGAAATCTACATGTAAACTAAAAGAAATCCATGGATAGGGGAAAGTGTAGGAAAATACTGTTAAAATAGAAGGTCAAGCAAGATCCAATTGAATGGGGGAGATCATTTGAAGTGCTGAATGAGCTCCTATTTCCTATCTTCTAATGTTAATGTCAAGGCTGTGAAGAAATGATCTCTAAGGTTAGTTTATGATATACCTCAGACCATAACTCCAGCACAGATAAGATTTATATGGATGAACTGAACATCCCATGACACGGCAGTGTATTGCTTATGTGCGTGGTCTGGTGTACAAGAGCCTGGAATGCTGATGCAACAGAAAGTGTGTTTAACTCCCACCATGGCAATTCAGGAATTTAAAATATCTGAAAATCGAAAACTGGTATCAAATAAAGCGATCATGTTGGCCTTTGTGAAAACCCAACTAGTTCTCCAATCTCTTTTTAGAGACATGCATGCCTTTAATCCTACACTCACCTGGCTCAGGAAGCCACTCATTTCCAAGTATGTCCATTGTGAAAGGAACATAAAGGAGCAGGAGGTAGGCCCCTCAACTCTCAAGCCAACTGCACCATTCAGTAAGATCTTGACTGATTGGCTGTGCTCTCAAGTCACATTTTTCTGTCAGCTCTCCATAACCCTTGACCCCTTTGTCCATCAAAATCCATCTAACTCCACGCTGAGTAAACACTTGAAACAGCCTCCAGTGCTTTATAGGGAAGAGAATGTGAACATCAACTCTCTAAGAAAGAGCAAATCCAAACCCCTTCTTAGTAGGGGGTAAACATGTTCCTAAAACCATTTCCTCTAATTCTCATCTCCTTTACAAAACTCCTTCAGTTATACATCATGTTCTGTTTAGTTTGGGAAAGCTGGTCGGCATGGACGAATTGGACCGAAGGGTCTTATTCCATGCTGTATGACTCTTCAACTGTATGACAGTGCCCTCAGGATCTTATACTTTTCAGTACCCTCCACTCTCCTTCTGAACTTCAGTGAGTACAGACCCAATTTATCATAGGGTAAGGTGCACCCAAGAGTCGAGCGAACTTTCTCTGTGCTGAGCCACATTCTGAGACTGAAGGAAGAAAAGAAATCTGATGCCCTCGGTTTTTTTAGACGTCCATTTATTTGAAAGAATGCAGGATTACAATCTAAGCTGCTGCTTTGCATTTTGCATGACCAAGGCGAGCAACAAGCTGCAAGATTAGAAACGGAACCCAATTTAGATTTGAAAGTAACCAAATTTGGTCAAAGTTCCTTGGGTGATGACGTGGGCCTCTTGAATTGATGATGTATGGTAGCCTGGTTAGGAAAAAACCATGCAACATCACATCAATACCCCACAATCACAGTTAGGGATCTCTCCCCTGCTCCTGTTGTGGCTTTTCTCTACTGACTGTACGAATGGCTAGCCCAAGCACATTGTAGATTGTTGACCTGGTCAGTCTTGATTAAGCCACACATGCACTAATTTGCACAAGGCAAATCAGGGCAGGACTTGTGAACTTAATGTTAGGGTCCTGGGGAGTGTTGCCAAACAGAGAGACCTTGGGGTTCAGGTTCATAGTTCTGTGAAAGTAGAGTCACAAGTAGACAGGGTAGGGAAGAGGCATTTGGTACGCTTGCCTTTATTGGCCAGTGCATTGACTATAGGAGTTGGGAGGTCATGTTGCATCTGTACAGGACATTGGTTCGGCCACTTTTGGAATACTGTGTTTAAATCTGCACTTCCTGCTATAGGAAAGATGTTGTGAGACTTGAAAGGGTTCAGAAAAGATTTACAAGAATGTTGCCAAGGTTGGAGGGTTTTAGTTAAGGGAGAGGCTGAATAGGCTGGGGCTATTTTCCCTGGAGCATCAAAGGCTGAGGGGTGACCTTGTAGAGGTTTATAAAATCATGAGGGGCATGGATAGGGTGAATAGCGAAAACCTTTTCCCCAGGGAAGGGAAGTCTAAGGCTAGAGTTCATAGGTTAAGGGGGAAGATTTAGAAGGGACATATGGAGCAAGTTTTTTACGCAGAGGGTGGTGAATGTATAGAACGAGCTGCCAGAGGAAGTGGTGGAGGCGGATACAATTACAACATTTAAAAGGCATCTGAATAGGCATGTGAAAAGGAAGGGTTTAGAGGGATATGGGCCAAATGCTGGCAAACGGGACTAGATTAATTTAGGATATCCAGTCGAAATGAATGAGTTGGACCAAAGGGGCTGTTTCCATGCTGTACATCTCTATGACTCTAAGAATGTTCCTCACCCATCAGGAAAAGAGGAATTCCAAATGAACCCATGCAGACTAGATTCAATTCCAGTAGTTACAGGAATGTTTACCATTTGCATTTTCCTCACTGCACAGATCCACTTTTCCAGCAGCCTAATAAATCACAATTTTCAGGGAACTAGTAACAGTGATTGTTGCACTGTTGTACGTGATGCAGAACAGAACTGTCACTGTTCTTGTGACTAAAATAGCACATTTTGACAATGTCAGGGAGACAAGTCAACAGAATGAATTTCATGTTATTTTGATTTGTCCGTGTACTGTGGCCTCTCACTGGGGTAAATGGCTCTTCTCCAGAGCCCCATAATCCTGCCTTTGTTATCCACCGAAGGCAATTTAAGTTAGCACTGGGGAACGCAATGTGCCAACTAAGTACTTTGTAAACATCACAGGGGTACCTTAATCAAATCCGCTCACCAGGACTTTATACCCTGCCTGATTCTCATCTGCATTGAACACACTGAGAGCAGGATTGAAATTAGCATTGCCCCAATATCATCGCTTCCCACCTGGTGAATTAGACAAAAATGACCATCCCTACAACTTAGGCGTCTGCTGAGTTTGGACTCTATCAGCAGGCATACTGAATGTCAGAACTCCGAGTCGATGCAGCTCCCTAGAGTCTGTTCCATTATTCAATATGATCAAAGCTAATCACCTTCTTTGCCTCCACTTTGCAGAGCTCCCCAACACTTTTTCGTTCTTACTTTGCAATCAATTGATGCCAATCCCTACAGACCAGGCTCATTGACCAAGCGGTTCGATGGTGAGAATTAGGTGCACAGTGAAAAGTATAATAAGGCCTCAAGATATGGCCCATGGATGTCATCTCAAGACCAGCCTGGGGACTTACTAGCAGGGATCAGTAATATTTCCCACACACTTCCCCTTCCCAACTATCTGACTGAACCACACGTTGGTGGCAGCACATTGGTGTGTGGAACCAGCAATGGATGTTTGGAGTCACATTACCACAGAGACCCCACAAAGGTGAAGTGGCAGACATTATTGGGGTCTCGCATGAGCCATCTTCCAAAAGTGGAGATTGGCTCGTTGGGCAAGGTAGAGACTGCTGATGTTGTGGAACATGGAAGCCATTCAAATGTACCCTCCCAGAATGCAGGGAGGCAGTGGTAGAGTGCTAATGTCACTGAACTAACAGTCCTATAGGCACAATGCTCTGGGGACATTGGTTCAAATCCTATTATGGCAGATATTTTAAAACTTACGTTCAATTAAAAACTTGGTGTAAAAAGCTAGTCTAATGGCAACTATGAAACCTCTGTCGATTAATGAACAGTTTTACTAATACCATTTGGGAGGGAAATCTGCTGCCCTTATTTGACTCCAGACCCACAGCAAAGTGGCTGACCCTTAACTGCCCTCTGGGCAATTAGTGATGCACAATAAAGGCTGGCCCCGGCAGTGATGCCCTGATCCCGCGCATAAACAAGAAACCAAGGAGCTCTGAAGGTTGAAGGGGGTGGGGTTTGCGGGGGTGGGATGTGCGGGGGTTCAGTCAGTGTCCCAGGCCTGAGTTGTGCAATGCAGATGAGACTGGGAACGTGGGACTATTGTCAGCCTCGGTGTGACCTTCCTGAAAGTTGATCTCTGAGGGTGAGCAGGAAGACATCTGAATCCTCATTTCTAAATGTGACGTTTTGAGCTCTAGCCCTATATTCTTTCTGTTCTAGGGAGTCTGTCCATAGAGGTAATTATCACCTCTGATCTCAGCTGGTACCTATCAGGAAGCTCCTGTAATGATTCAGCTGGGGACTAGTTTGTTTCCATTTTACTGGCAGGTCCTGGTGTATAAACACTGTACCTGTCAGCATTATATCCTGTGGGCGATACTTTGCGACTAAAAGATCAGGCTCATGATGGCCACAAGCGGAATAGTTTGTGACAATTCAGCAAGAAGCAGATAAACTAGGAGCAGACAGCCCACCACAAGGAAACGCAGACATCGATGAGCCACCCCACTTCTGAATTCAATTTTGTTGAAGCCGGACCAGACAGCATTGGGACCCCTGGACTGAGACACCTGAGCTGATGTCCCACCTCGTCCAGAATATCTCTGAATAGGTTGATTATAAAAATAGGTTAATAAAAATAAACTATCTGGCATTGGGGTATTTATGGGATGGTAGTGACCCTACCTCTAGGCCAAAAAGACCTGGAATACAACCTGCTCCAAAGGTGTATTATAACATGTCCAAACAGCTTAATTTGTAAAATAAAAACTAGTTGGTGCTGGAGCAGAGCACAAAGAAACTATACAGTGTAAAGGACTGTAACATTTTGGGGAAGATCACAACAACTTTCTGCACATATCGATATGAAACAGTGAGATGTGGTTTCAGGAAGAATTTGATCAGTTATCCCTTTGATCCTTTTTATAATGTTCAGCCTTATTCTAACCATAAGTGCTGGTGCTGTCCTTATTAAAACTAGTCTGCAGGGCATTCATCAACAGGATTAATTTATCGCAACGTCTCTTGTGATGCAGTTGTTGCCTAGCGGCACCAGAGATGGTGGATAACATCTCCAAGTTTGTATAAAGCGAGGAAGTGAAGCAATGCTGAACTTGGACCAGATAGTGGCTCAGCCTTAATAGTTTCAATACATGTGCAGTTACGTACTGCTGGACGTAGGAACTGTGTCAGCCATAACTCCGTAGATGGTGCACTTAACTCCGAACCCATAAGTTGCGGGTTCGAGCCCCGGTCCAGAGTTTTCATTTCCTTTTGGAGCTTGCTGTCTATTTGCCACTTTGCCCCTGTATTAAATCAGTGACCACACTAGATTTAAAGCATTTTTCTATTGGGGCAGCACGGTGGCTCAGTGGTTAGCACTGCTACCTCACAGTGCCAGGGATCCAGATTCAGTTCCACCCTCAGGCACCTGTCTGTGTGGAGTTTGCACATTCTCCCTGTGTCTGTATGGGTTTCATCACACAATCCAAAGACGTACAGGTTAGGTGGATTGGCCACGTGAAGTGCAGGGTTACAGGGATAGAGTAGGGGAATGGGTTTAGGTGGAATATTCCTTGGACAGTTGGTGTGGGCTGAATGGCCTGTTTCCACACCACAGGGACTCTATGATTCAGCTTGTCATCTGGGCTAACGCTCTGGTGTAGTCATTTGAGAAATGCTATCTTTGTTTGGATCCAATGTTAGACGCAACTGCTCCCTCAGGTCCATGAAAGGAAAGTCACAGTGCTAATTGAGGAAGAGTAAGAGATTTTGTTAATGTGTCCTAAGCCAATATTTATACCTGAATCAGCATCATTAAAACCGAGTATCAGCTCATTATCACATTGCTGCTTTCGGAGTTTGCTGTCTGCTCTTTCCCAGAGTAAATTAGTGACCACACCAGATTTAAAGCATTTTTGGAACGTTTGATGTCGCAATGTTGGTACAAATGCAATTTTATTATTTCTTTTCATGGAATTCGGGAAAAGGTTGTAAAACAGATGTGGTGTCGTGCAACGTTGTTGAGTTAGTGAACAATTAATGTCTCCCATCATTTCAACCGAGAATAATTAAATGAATTGACCTCAGCATTTTTACTGCTTGTTAACAGCTTGAAGGTCTTGAATGTTGCTGTGTTTCCTGGCTTGTGAACATGCCCTAAAAATAGCATCAAATTTGTACCAAGTGACATATTTTGTTTTTTTTACATTTCTGTTTAAGTTTCTAACAAGCAAACACATTAGATTGTTGATGCACTCTGGGTTTGGCAATAGGGCTGCTGATCAGCAGATTACTTGCTTTTACAATGACGTTCGCTGGTGGAATATATTTTGCCCAGTTACTGAACTCACACACCAGGCTGAGTAGGATCTGTTGCCCTAGCTGTGTCCAGCCCATCACACAGGCATCAATTGCCTTCCCTTAGCTTTGGTAACTCTGGTCGGAGGCATTCCTGGAGGTCTGATCATGTGATGGCTCTGACCACATGATCTCAGGTCACATGACATCAGATTACAACGATGTCCACCGCTAGAGAGACAGCATTTCCTTGTCACGGTCGATGCTGGTATCACGGGGTAGTTTAGTTCAGCGCTTTTCCATTGGAAGCTGCTTGTGAGAGTAGCCTGGAAATCCTGCAAGCAGGTGTAATGAAGGTAGCAGAGTCACCCATCACCTGAACCAGCCTTCCATCCATTGACTCCATCTATATTCTCAGGAACAAAAACAAAGTTGCTGGAAAAGTTCAGCAGGTCTGGCAGCATCTGTGAAGG
>NC_063354.1:41867182-41892683 GCF_021869965.1 Rhincodon typus | reverse complement strand
CTGTTTTTTTTCCTTCACAGATGCTGCCAGACCTGCTGAACTTTTCCAGCAACTTTGTTTTTGTTCCTGATTTACAACAACCGCAGTTCTTTCAGTTTCCACCTATATTCTCGCTGTCTGAGGAAAGCAACCAACATAATCAAAGCCCCCTCCCACCCCGACTATACTCTCTTCCACCCTCTTCCATCGGGCGGAAGGTACAAAAGTTGGAAAACACTTACCATCAGATTCAAGAACGGCTTCTTCCCCGCTGTTTTCAGACTCTTTGAACGGACTTCTCAAATGTTAATATTGGTCTCTCTCTCTCTCTTTGCACCTTCTCTGTGGCTGTAACACTGTATTCTGCATTCTGCTCTATTACCCTAATATATTTATGTAATGTATGATCTGCCTGTATAGCACGCAAAACAATACTTTTCACTGTATCTCAGTACATGTGACAATAATTAAAATCAAATTACTAATGGTGGCTCATTGTCACTGCACTGATAATTAAAGGTATGGAGATAGTCAGTTGCTGGGCCATAATTTGAGCATTGCTGAAACAGAGAGCAGTAGCAAAATCCTTTTGCCTTGTATTCACAGATACAAGAATATCACTTATGGTTGTTAAAGCTGCATCTATAGGGATTGATCCCTTGCAGGGAAGAGGAACATATCCAGGTACCATGCCTTTCTTGAACTAAATAAAAGCATAGGGGAAAATAGTTCCCTTCTGCATTCTCCATGGTGACACCTTAACAAACTGGAGCCTTGGCAACCATGAGGAGTCCCATTTCGTGCAGTAAAAGTCGTTGTTCAATTTGAAATTTGCCATTCTTGTGGTGTGTCCTGACGAGTATAAGACAAAAAGCCTGTTTCTCAGCAATGCCAGCGGTAATGAGTCACCAATTGCAGTACAAATCCATCCATAGTCTCTCTGGGAATGTAATCGATGCTTGTAAACACCCCCTGTATCCTAACAATAACCAGTAGGAAATCCTATAACCTGTTGATCTTCACTCTGAATCCGCAGCCCACAGCCAGGACCCACTAGAACACACAAGATGTAGTGTAAGCCTCCCAGTTTCTAATGCCACTTTCTAATCTGGCACCATCTCTCCTAAAATAGCTCCTAAGATTTCTGAAGAAGGGTCTCGGCCTGAAACATCAACTTCCCCGCTCCTCTGATGCTACCTGGCCCATTGTGTTTCTCCGGCTCCGCACTGTGTTGTCTCTGACTCCAGCATCAGCAAGGCTTACTATCTCCATTTCTCCGAATCTGCTTGGATTCCAGTTCAGGGTCAAAGTGGGAATTGTGAAATGACCGCCACAGCCGGAGCTGGGTTGGTACTTGGTCTAAAACAAGCTGAGAGATTGCAGGACCAAGAGTGGCCTGGGTGTTGGATGGAACTGCTCATGGTCCACATCTGTCTCTACTCAGCTCCACACTTACATTTCTCAATCAACCCCTGGGTTCAGTCGCAAGGAAAGGAAGCTTACAAAAAGCAGTGATCAAAACAGGAGAAGGAGAATGTCACTCAGCTTTCTCTTTCTGCTTGGCTTCTTTTTATGCTTCTTCTCTTCAAATATTTATCCTAATCTCTGTTAGATGATTATCTGACCTCAACCACTTTCGGTGAAACAATCTATGGTTCCATAGGCTTCAGTTCAAGAACCTTCCATACACTGTTGGCTCTGTCAACGAGAATCCTCAGACTCCACCTCCTCGGTCAGTTACTATCTGACCTGTTCAGTAGCACGGCACCCTTCAGTGATAAACAGTTCCATAGCACAGCCTGGAATCTCAGCAAGTTCATGGTATCAGAGCTCCACAGCGTGTGGCCCCAGAGATAGTGTCTGTGTAGTCAATAGCAGGGCCTGGTCTCAGCAGATACTGCCTTCAGTGACAGACACTGAGCCTTTGGAGGAGATCAGAGACACATGCTCTCAACACTCAGGTGAAGTGACACTGCATCCTGAAGATTTCACAGCACAGTCGTAGGAGCACATTGCCGGTTGGAAGCCACTCCTTAGATCCCAAGTGTAAGAGTAAGGTCCCAAAGGTTTACTTAGCTGTTTATTGGCTGCTCCCTTCAGAGCTTTTTGCTCCCAGCTTGACAGGGAATACTGCTCCAAATCTCATTCCTGGAAGTTGGCTTCCTCTCACCGGGTCTCAATCCCAAACCCTTATTCCCTAGTCTCTCGCTCCCCCTAACTGACCATCACTCCCCAGTCTCTCCCTCGCACTGACACTCACTCCTCAGTTTCTCCCTCTCTCACTGACCCTCACTCCCCAGTCTCTCCCTCTCACTGTACCTCACTTCCCAGTCTCTCCCTCTCTCACTGACCCTCACTTCCCAGTCTCTTGCTCCCCCTCACTCCCCAGTCTCTCCCTCTCACTGACCCTCACTCCCCAGTCTCCCCCTCTCTCACAGACCCTCACTCCCCAGTCTCCCCCTCTCTCACTGACCCTCACTCCCCAGTTCCCTCCATCCCTGAAACTTACTCCCAAGCCCACCACAGGCTCCCGAGTGCCTGTCTAATCTGGCTGGATGGCAGACCAGCAGTGCCTGCTGCCTCTCTGATCATAGGACAAAATTGGTCAGGATAGAGACAAAAGACATTTCCACAAACTGGAGCCCTCCCTGTGACATCAGGCGGTGATATCGCCATCGAGGGTCTACAAAAATCAGTGGGAGGAAGGCATGTTGAGGGGGTTTAATGCCTGTTGTCTGGGGATAAATGGAGGCGAAGGAGTTGACAATGTGAAGAACTCCCGTGCTACTAGCTGCTGGTCTGGTTTCAGTCTGCGACTCACAGCCAGTTATCCAATACCGTGTGAGACAAATTTACCAATCCCACTCTTGAGCACACAAAAGAGAGAGACTTAAGGCGAGTTTAGATCAGAATGGAAGCCTGAAATGTGACCCTGACTGTCTGAGCTGAGTTGCCTGATTGTAGTTCCCTAATGAGAGCGTGGAATCAGCTTTACAGTCAGATCCTAGTCTGTAACTCACTCCCAGGTATCGGCTTTTCTGTGTACAAAGTGTTGATTTAATTCCTGTGAATCACCCCATTCTTAAACACATTTCTAAATGATAATCCAATTGAACCTTCTTGCGTTAAAGGTGCCTGATGATTTCCACTCGATGACTGAATGGAGGATGATTTAATGGGTTAACATTTGAATTTCTGTCACTCTTACAGCTATAACGTCTTCCGTTCACAATTTGAAATACTTGCTACTGGAAAGCATTGAAGGATTAAGGTTATTACGCCAAGGTTGTTTTTATCTTTCAACACCTTAAATGTGCGTCTTTTGAAAGAATTCAGCACTGGGTTCAGGAACCATGGCAACCTCTTAAACATTGCATGGCAACCAAAGCCATATCTGTTGTCTGGTCTCTCAGTGCATGGAACCTTCAAGGCATTTCAGACGTTGCTGCACTTTTTAGTTGCAGCTTCACTGAGGGGGTCAATACTATCCTTGTTTATCTTTAAAATAAACTCATAGGGGAGATGTCTAAATGTAATGGGCATGAGTTAATGAAGCAGCTAGATGCTGATGATGATGGGCTGATGAGTTGGTGCTCACAAAGTTCTGATTGCCACGTAACTGACTTTCAACAGACAGGTTCCACAGAAAAGTCTTACCCATAAGATTGGGTCAATGGGCTGAAGAGTGGAAGATGGATAAATCTGAGGTATTGCATTTTGGTAAAAACAAAGACGAGACTTATACAATCAAAAGCAAGGCCTTAGGCAGTGCTGTAGAACAGACAGACGTATGGGTGCAGGTACATAATTCTTTGAAGTTTGCATCACACATAGACAGGGTGGTTAAGGCAACTTTTAGCACGGTTGCCTTCGTTGCTCAGAGCTTTGAGTATAGGAGTTGGGATGCTATGTTGAGATAGTACAGGAGATTGGTGAGGCTTCATCTAGAGTACTGTGTCCAGTTCTGATCTCCCTGTTATAGGAAGGATATTAAGCTAGGCAGGGCTCAGAAGAGATTTGCCAGTATGTTGTCAGGAATGGAAGATTTGACGTATATGAGAGGCTGGGACCTTCATGTAGGATATTGTGAGTTGACTTTCTAGAGGTTTATAAAATAATGAGGGTGTAGATAAAGAGAATTGCAAATGTCTTTTCCCTAGTGAGGGGGATTTCAAGATTAGGGCGCATATTTTTAAGGTGAGAGGAGAAAGATTTTAAAAAAAGACGAGGGGATTTTTTTTGATTTAAAAATAAAGTAGTTTGTGTGTGGAATGAACTTCCAGGGGAAGTGGTGGAAGCGGGTACAGTTACAACATTTAAAAGACATTTAGATAGGTACAGTAGTGTTTGGAGAGATATGGGCCAAGCGCGGGTAGGTGGGACTAGTTTAGTTTGGGATTATGGTCAGCATAGACTGGTTGGACCGAAGGGTCTGTTTACGTGCTGCATGACTCTATACAAGATTGTCTGTCATCTCTCTTCATGGACCTGCTGTGCATTGTCTTTGACCAATTTGTGTTCCTTTTACTTTTGAAATCATGATTGCTATCGACACAACTGTATCTGGAGAGAAATTCCGCCTTCGGTTTCCTTTCCACTTTTCTGGGAAATTGCTGGCTCCTGTTGGGAAACAGTTACAGTTCTTCCCACCAGCACCAATGGAGCTATAGAACCCTGGGAAACGTCACAGCCCAGAAAGAGGCCATTCACCCCCCCCTTGCCTATGCTGGCTGAATACACTGGCTAATCCCACTTGCCAAAACCTAGCTGGCAGCCTTGTAGGTTCCAGCACTTCAGGAACAGATCAAGACACATTTTCAATGAGTTGAGGGTCTCCACCAAACTTGGACAGAGAATTCCAGGCATCGCCCATCCTCTAGAGTGAAGATTTCCCGTCACGTCCTCTCTAATCCTTCTACCAATCACCTTAAAATCTGTGCCCCCGGTAACTGACCTCTCCAATAGGGAAATCAGGACTTCTTTCCAATTTACCGAGCCCCTCGTTATTTTGTACACCTCGGTTGAGCTTTGTTCATCAGGAGCCCACATAAATCTCAGTCAGCAAGATGACCAGGAAAGATTTCTTTCCAATAGTCGTAATTTGTGAAAACCGTGTTTGAATTTTCCCTTCCCAGCCTATCGTGGCAAGTTTCCTGAACTTGCTGCTGCTTGGGTTTAATGATTGGCAGCTTTATGTGCTGCCAAATGAAGGGATCTGAGCAGAGAGGCTGAGGTGTCACCTGATCTGCCCTGCAGCACTGTTGGCTGAGGTGACACTGGAGATGTGAGGTGGTCTTATGGTGTAGCAGCGAGTCTGCCAGACATTCAGGTTCCAAATCCCTCTCCTGGATGTGATCATAATGTGGCCACACATATCAGCCTCCCAACTGTCTCAGCTTACAGCAATGGCTGGTCGTAAGAGCCAGAGAGATTCCTGGCCAACCGCATGAAGGGAAGAAATTTGGAGCCTCTGCTATCACTTAATTCAATTCAATTCATTCATGGGATGTGGGCACCTCTGGCTACAGCCAGCATTGATTGCCCATCCCTAATTGCCCAGAGGGCAGTTAAAGGTAACCCACATTGCCGTGGATCTGGTGTCACATGTAGGCCAAAGCGGGTAAGGGTGGCAGATTTCCTTCCTTAAAGGGCATTAGTGAACCAGATTGGTTTTTCCAACAACTGACAATGATTTCATCATTAATTCCACATTTTTATTGGATTCAAATGCTACCATCTGCCATGGCGGGATACGAAGCCCAGTCCCCAGAACGTTGCCTTGAGTTTCTATGTTAACAGTCTAGCAATAATGCAAGAAGGCCAATGCCTCCCTCCACTGTACATGGTTCCAGGCTACAAGGTGTGTCGTAGTGCAGGCTGCAGTATTGATTTGTAAACCACCATTTGGCGTAGCTCTGTTTTGAGGCTGAAATATGTCGGGATTTTATAGCCCCTTTAATGACCACAGGATATCCCAAAGCACTTTACAGCCAATAAAGGACAGGCTGAAATGTGACCATTATTGTGATATCGAAATGTTGAAAGCTATTCCGTACACAATAGGCTGGCACAAGTAGCAATGTGACAATGATCAGATAATCTATTTTAATACTGTTGCATTTTGGGACACATATTGGATCAGAACCAGGTATAACTTCTCAGTTCTTCTTCAAAATAGTACCATAGGGTCATTTATGCCCACCTTTGAGGGTAGACAGTAGGCTTGACTCCACCTTCCATCCATAAGACAGCCCCTCTGACTGTTCAGCACTCCTCAGTACAGCTGTGGAGTGTCCACCATCACGTTGTAACTATGCGAAAGCAGTGGTAATGTTAGGAATCCACAAACCCCAGCCTAATGTTCTGGAGTTTTATCGGTTCAGATCCCAGATCCTGTAATTCAAATTCAACAAAGAATCTGAAATTGAGGGATATCTTAATGGCAACCTTTGTCTGTTGTTGTAAACGCCCATTTTGCTCATTCAGGATGTATGCTGCCTGGACTACATGTGACTCCAGGCACATAACAATGTGGTTGACTTTTCACTGCCCTCTGAGGTCGCTGTAGCTAGTCACTCAAACAATTAGAGATGGGCAATAAATGCTGACTCAACCAAGGGGCACCCCATGAATAAATTTAAAAAAGCTTTGTGTCGTGGTTCTTGGTTTAATAACCTGCAAGGTGTATCCACATTGTCAGGGAATAGGGCAGTCCTAGCCTGATGTGGAACGCGTGATAGAATTAAAATTAAGAATTAGAATTAGGATTAGAGTTAAAATTAGAATTAGGATTAAGTTTATTGTCATTTGTACTCAAGTACAGGGATACATGAGTACAGTGAAAACTTTACAAAGTCACTATTTATGGCACCATATTAGATACAAAGGAACCAAGGTACAAAATCTTAGGAATAAATTAGAAAAATTAAGGAATAAAGTTAAAAGTTCAGCGGTACAGTTCATCAAAAGCAAAAAAAGAGAGGAAAAATAAAGCAGATCGAGCAGACAGGTCCGCGCTGAGTTTCACCTCAAGGCCTGGAGTCCGCGCTGGGCCTCACCTCAAGGCCTGGAGTCCATGCTGGGCCTCACCACAAGGCCTGGAGTCCATGCTGGGCCTCACCTTGAGGCCTGTGCTGCCTCAAAGTGCCACCACTGATGCCATTCAAGGATGGGAATTAACTTGACAAGGAAACAAAGGCATGAAAATAGAAGAAAAGAAATAGCCAGAGTGGAGGAACTGTAGCTCAGGAGCCCTACCAGACTCTACCAAAGGTAGCCAATTAAATTTATCTTTCTAAACAAGGCATGTCTTGCACACAGATAAGATAGGATCGATGCACAGAACAACTCGGCATGCTGTGTCTCTTTGTGGAATACTAATTTACACCGACACCCTGTACATATTACATAATGTGTTGTTTAATGGAGCTGCCACACTGTTGTGCTAACTGTATACCATGTGTACCTCACTAAGGAGCATAGAAATATACTGTATCAGAGAAGACAATATCCTGACCTCTTTGTCCTCATGTAACATATTGATGTCCATATTCTATCAATAGTATCAGACTGTCACAGCAGAATACTCTCTCTGTTATATATTATCGAGTGCTGTGTGTAAACACAACGCCCTTAGGTTCTACATTGCTTATCACAACTCTGCACATAGTTACAACACTCTGTACAAACTAATCATTTTTGCTTTTTAGTGTTCTCTTTACCAACGAACAGTACAGCACAGGAACAGGCCCTTTGGCCCACTAACAGTGCACCGACACATTGCACCTTTCTAAACTAAAAATCTTTTGCCTCTCGGTGGTCTGTATCCCTCTATTCCCTCCTTATTCATATATCTGTCAAGATGCCTTAGTTGCTATTGTATCTGCCTCCACCATATCCTCTGGCAGTGTATTCCAGGCACTTACCACCCTCTGTGTAAAAAACATCTCACATCTCCTTTAAACTTACCCCCATTTACCTTAAACCCATGCCCCCTAGTAATTGACATTTCTACCCTGGGGAAAAGATTCTCAATATCCATTCTATCCATGTCACTTGTTATTTTGTAAACTTCTATCAGGTCACCTCTCATCCCTTGGACATTCAAGTGGAAACAAATCAAGTTTGTCGAATTAATCCTCATAGCGAATACCTTCCAAACCAGGTGACATCTTGATAAACCATTTCTGTACCCTCTCCAGAGCCTCCACATCCCTCCGGTAATGTGGTGGCTAGATCTGTACACAATGTTCCAAAAGTGGCCTAACTAAAGTTCTATAAAGCTACAACATGACTTGTTGATTTTTATACTCTGTGCCCTGACTGATGAAGACAACCATGCCATATGCCTTCTTGACCACCTTATTCACTGACACCCTGGGTTGTCCCTTTCAGGGAACTGTGGAGTTGTATGCCTAGATCCCTCTGTGTGTTAATGATACTAAGGGTTCTGCCATTTATTGTGTACTTTCGTCTGCATTAGACCTTCTAAAATGCATCACCTCGCATTCATCCGGATTAAACAACATCAGCAATTTCTCTGCCCCAGTCTCCAGCTTAACTAAATCTTGCTGTATCCTCTAGCAATCCATCTCACTAACCTTGGTGCCCCCAATCTTTGTGTCATCCCCAAACAGACCCCCTATATACTCTTCCAAATCAGTGATATATATTACAAACATCAGGGGTCCCAGCGCCCATTCCTGCAGAACACAACTGTCAAATCTGAAAAACACCCTTTCTGCTTTACTCTGTGTCTCTGTGACTAACGGGATCCCATGTGAGTTCACCTTTTATATCAGTCTGCCATGAGGGACTTTGTCACAAAGGCCTTGCTAAAGTCCATATAGACAACATCTAATACCCTGCCCTCATCAGTCATCTTTGTCACTTCCTCGAAACACTCAATCAAGTTTGTGAGACATGACTTTCCCCCGCACAAAACCATGCTGCCTATAGCTAATAAAACTGTATTTTTCCAAATGTGAGTAAATTCTATCCCTAAGAATCTTCTCCAATAATTTCCCTACCACTGACGTAAGGCTCACCAGTCGAAAATTTCCCAGATTATCCCTGTTGCCCTTCGTAAACAAAGGAACAACGTTGGCTGTTCTCCAGTCCTCTGGGACCTCTCCTGTGACTAAAGAAGATACAAAGATTTTGTACAATGCCCCAGTAATTTCCTCACCTGCCTCCCTCAGCATTCTGGGATAGATCCCATCAGGTCCTGGGCACTTGTCTAGCTTAATGCTTTTCAAAACACCCAACACCATCTCTTTTTTGATATCAACATGACCTAGAACATCAAAATATCTTTCTCAAGACTCCCCATTATTGATAATGAAAAGCTAACAGGATATCCCTCTCCTTTAGTTGATCTCACACTGTTAGCCAGAAATTGGAAGTTCATCAAGTCCATCCAGATCATCTATCAGTGAAATTGCAGTTTCCATACCAGTGCAACACGAAATTAGTATGACCACGAGTGAAAGTGAGCCCTCAAAGGCATCCTTTTATCCATCCATACAAATAGATCTTTTGAGTTTGTCGTGGGTCCATTACAGTTCAGAAGCCATGTTCAGAATGTGGAAGGATAGGCAAAAAGTTGAATGCTTCTAGTACCTTCTCACCCGAAGGTGGAAGTACATTTGTCAACAGTACGTTTTGTTCAATTAATTCACAGAATGGGGGTTTATCTTCCATAGGTAGTATTTATTGCACATCCCTCATTCTTCTGAGAGAGTGTTGGCGAGCTGTCTTTTTGAGCTGCTTCACTCTCTATAATGTTAGGAGAGTTCTCGGAAGGAATGTGATAGATGGTCTGTGACTTGATGAAAAATGCAAGTGGTGGTGTTCCCAAGCATTGCTGCTTTTGTCCTTTTTTTTATTCACTCATAGAACATGGGTGTCAACATTAATTACCCCCTCTGTCGTTGCTTCTTGAGAAGGTGGCAGTGAGCTGCCATCTTGAACCGCTGCAGTCCATGTGCTAGAGAGTGCAGGTGTTTGAAGTGTTGCGAAAGGAGTGTGGCCAGTTACTGCGGTGTGTTTGTGGATGGGATACAATGCAGCCACAGTGTGCTAGCAGTGGATGGAATGCATGTCTAAGAAAGTGACAGTCAAGTGAGCAGATTTGTCTTGGGTGGTTTCAAGCTTCTTCAGTCTTGTTCACACTCTTCCAGGCAAATGGGCAGTATTCCATCACATTCCTGACTTGTGCTTTATCGATGGTGGACAGGGCTTTGAGGAGTCAGGAGGTGAGTTACATAATTCCCAGCATTGTTTGATAGTTGGTGCAGGCATGTTTCTGGTCATTGGTGACCCTCCCGGAGGTTATTCAGTGATGGTTGAAATAACTCCACAGAGGCATGTATCCCATCACCAAGTCACCCTTTATTTACATGATGCTGACCCAGCTAGCACAGAACTGGCTCCTGGTGTGAGGAGAATCCCTGAGGCTCCTGTTTGCATCTGTCAGTCAGAGCTCCCTGGTTGGCCCAGGTTTAACAGCCCCAATCAGGGAGCTCATACTCACTGAGATCCAACTGGCCAACCTTGTGCCAATCACTTCAGTAATGCCATGTCTAGGGAATACGGTTAAGCAGTTTCTAACAAGAGACTGCCAATGCCTTATACTTGAGTGGCATGCATTTTAACTGTTACTTAGCAACCCCAAGTCTGAATGTTGTCCAGGATTTGCAGAATGTGCTGCATCAGTCTCCAAGGAGTTGTGGGAACTCAACACTGCAATCATCAGCAAATATCTTCACTTTTTACCTGACCTTGAAGGGAAGGTTAATGGTGAAGGAACTGAAGATGGTTGGGCCTTGGACAGTACCCTAAGGAACTCCTGCAGGGATATCCTGGAGCTGAGATGACTGACCACCAACATCCAAACCATCTTCCTTTGTGCCAGGTATGACTCAAATCTTAGGTTGTGTTTTTTTTTGAGTGAAGATACTAACGCGATCCTAAAATGGCAAGCCAAGTTAGATGTTGGTGTACTTCAATAGCACAGTAATGCATCTTGTTTTGTGTATCATGTGATCACAGCACAACCCCACAGCGCATTCTAAAAAGATATTCAAACAAGTGCTAAAATATCTTAATAATCCTGGACTCAAGGTTGGGAAAGATGATTGGTATTGGTGCGAGTCTTTAGAATATGTTGACTAAGATAATTACCCATGTTCCAGACCCATCTCTACAGGAGGTCAGTTGGAGATGTATGGAGCAATACATACAGTGGTGGGGTGAATAGTCATTAATGTGAATTGATAGTTACTAAAAATGGTTGGATGTTCAGATTGACTGAGCCTTGCATTCACCTTCACAAATCAAAGAGCCTTTTATTCTAAATAAGCAAATTGTGGCTCAGAATGGAGTGTGAGTAATGTGTACACACAATTTCTCTCTCTCACACAGTAATGAGACACCATTATGGTGTTCCATTTCCATGTTCTTAGGATTTGAAGTTTTCTGTAAAATTTGTGCTTTTCTTGCCCCCACTGTCTTCCTTCAGCTGCTTTTCCATTTGCAGATTTCAAACTGGAAGTTCCGATTTTCTGTGATTTAATTGCAGAAGTCGGATAGGAATGGTTATGCCCCGACAAACACACACACACACACATGCAAACATATGGACACACACAGGGACACACTCTCTCTCTTTCTCGTACACACACACACACACACGTACACAGGGACACACATACACACAGACACATACACAGGCACATGCACACGTGGACACACACAAACGCAAACACATACACACAGACAGACACACATACACACATATAAATACACACATGCACACACAAACACACAAATACACACACGTACACAGACATGCACACACATAACAAACACATACGCACACACGGACACATATGCACACACCGCTCCCCAGCCTTCAAAATATTCATGCTTTAAATCACATTGCTCTCAGACATTATTCTGATAGTGTCCAAGTTAGCTGAGTGACCAATTTGATCCCACTCCAAGATCTTGCTTTGAAAAATCTCTGCTGAGAGAAAGCATGAATGGTGAAGGCGTTCTGACACTCATGTGGTATCAGATTTGCATCTCCCAACTGGCCTATGCCACCAAGTGAATTCAGAGTGATTTTAGCCTCTTGTTGCTGGTGTTCCAGCCTTTAACCAAGCTTGATGTGAGAGTGTATTTGTCAATGCGGGAATAGTGCAGGCAGGCCCTTCACATAGAAAGTGGGATAAGACTGCTAGCCCATGTGACTCATGGCCTAGAACACTCCAGCATGTTGACATTCTTCCACACAAACAGGTTTCTCTCCCATTCTGCTTCCCCTCTGGTGACATTTTAAATACATATGAAGGGCGACAAGATTAAAATGGGCAAGACTTGAACCTGATGCATCACCCAAGTCCATTTCAGACCATCTTCTTGGTCCGGAAATGACTTACTTGCCCATAACCTATTGGTTATCCCATTTCAAAGAATTAATACAAGATTGAAGGCAGAATGGTCTCCTTTGAGCTGGTGATTCAATGGTTATGCCCAGGGACAGAGCTATCATCATGTTAACTGGAGAGCACATCCAAATTTGAGCCTTTCTTCCAATCAAGTTAGGTTAGCAAAAGTGGTAAGCCATTATAGTCAATTAAAGAATAAGTTAAACAGGTTATCACCATTAAAATAACAGCTGCAGCAACATCCAAAATCTATCTGAACAATGCAATCTATTGTAAAATACGTTTGATATAAATATGTTCCTCTTCACCAGGAATGACAGCAATAAATACAATTTTATTACTTAAACAGCTCTGGTGTAAATGGAGTTACAAAGTTCCTGGATGCTGCTATTTATACTCAGTCTGTGTCATATAGAGTCCAGCTCGACTGACATGGCATTACACACCAACTCTCTGATCCTTCATCGCACACCATCAAATGAACAGAACCTAACTCAAAACAGCCCCAGGAGAATGTGTGGTTGTTGTTGAAGTTATCTGGTCAACAAGGATGAAGTCACAGCAAGCTCCCACTTTACAATATGCAGCTTGATTTGATTTTCCTTCTTGTTCTCTTTTATCCCCCTAGTCTCACTCAGGTGCTCCTTCCTTTCACACTGCCAGCAATCTGCAGGATGCCTTCTCCAGATGGCAGTTCCCTCATGGATTATACACTTTTTGTTTTAAACAGGGCTTATTTGGATAGTCATTAGAAAGGAGGGGTGCAATATGCGTCAGTTCTCACTGGCTCCTCTCTAGCCTTGATGGATAAAAGACAAATCTAACCCCCCAACCCCAGTCCATCATTTGTTATCCTGACTGATTTAGGCCAACAAAGTAGCTCAGTGGTTAGCACTGCTGCCTCATTAGCACCAGGGACCCAGGTTTGATTCCAGCCTTGGGTGACTGTCTGTGTGGAGTTTACACATTCTCCCTGTCTGCGTGGGTTTCCTCCCACAGTCCAAGGATGTGCAGGTTCGGGTGGATTGGCCATATTAAATTGCCTGTTGTGTCCAGGGATGTGTAGGTTAGGGTAGATTGGCCATGCTAAATTGCCTGTTGTGTCCAGGGCTGTGTAGGTTAGGGTGAATTGGCCATGTTAAATTGCTTGTTGTCTCCAGGGATGTGCAGGTTAGGGTGGATTGACCATGCTAAATTGCCTGTTGTGTCCAGGGATGTGCAGGTTAGGGTGGATTGGCCATGCTAAATTGCCTGTTGTGTCCAGGGATGTGTAGGTTAGGGTGGAATGGCCATGCTAAATTACCCATAGATTCCAGGGATGTGCAGGTTAGGGTGGATTGGCTGTGCTAAATTGCCTGTTGTGTCCAGGGATGTGTAGGTTAGGGTGGATTGGCCATGCTAAATTGCCTGTTGTGTCCAGGGATGTGTAGGTTGGGGTGGATCGGCCATGGTAAATTACCCCATAGCATCCAGGGATGTGCAGGTTAGGGTGGATTGGCCATGGGGAATGCAGGGTTATAGGGTAGGGGGGGGTGAGATGGTCTTTGGAGAATTGGTGTGAACTTGATGGGCTGAATGGCCTGTTTACTCACTGTAGTAATTCTAAGTGAGGGATTTATGGAATAATAAAGCAGTAAAAGAGGCTGCTCAGCCCACCAAGCCAGTACTGCTTCTTGGAAAGAGCTACCAAGTTAGTCTCACTCCACTTCTTTTTCTCCCCAGGACCTGTCAATATTTCCTTTTCAGACAGTTATTCAATTCCCCTTTGGAAGTTATTATTGAGTCCTCTGACACCACACCCTGTCAGGCAGCACATTCAAGCCCAACACAACTCATTGCGTACAAAAAAAGAATAAAATATCCTCCCGCTGTCTATTGCAATTGGCACTTAATTTGTCGACCTCTGCTTAGTGACCTCACTGACGGTGCTTACGTTCTCTGCTGTCATGAAAAATCATTCCTGATCGATAACTGAAGTCCCTCATTGACCTTGGGACTTCAGTGAGCTTCATAGCTGTGTCCTACGGGATGTGTAGGTTAGGGTGGATTGGCCATGCTAAATTGCCTGTTGTGGGGGACGTTATCTCTTAAAGGAACGGGTGAGCCTGCCATCTGTTATTTTACTCCTAGGAGCACATCTGCATGCTATGTACATGAAGGTTTCATCTTGCCCAGTGTTCGCAGCAGGATGAGGAAATAGCTCTTGTTTGTATTAAATACTGAGGCCAGACAGATCAACTTCTCCAAGTCTCAGATTGCAAGTACATGTATGGGATAGATTGCCAGAGTAATCAGTTTGCGCTGTCTTTAGCTCCTTTTAAAACAGAAGGGCTGGCTTCATTTTTGTTTAAGAATGTGTGGAACAAAACTGTGGACATAGATTAACAAATAGCCCAAGGCATGTAATCACAGAATCCCTACAGTGTGGAAGCAGGCCACTCAGCCCACAAGTCTACACTGACCCTCCAAAGAACATCCCAAACAGACCCAACCCCCAACCCTGTCCCTGTAACTCTGCATTTCCAATGGTTAACCACCTAAGCCTGCACATCCTTGGACACCAAGGGCAATTTAGCATGGCCAATCCATCCTAACCTGCACATCTTTGGGCTGTGGGAGAAAACCAGACCATCTGGAGGAAACCCACGCAGGCACAGGGAGAATGTGCAAACTGCACATAGACAGTCACCCGAGGGTGGAATCGAACCCAGGTCGCTGGCGCCAAAAGCAACAGTGTTAACCACTGAGCCACCATGCCGCCCATGCTGTAATGTATCCCATCTGTTTTCGCTTGCTTTTTTTGTCTGTCCTGTGTTGGTATTGAGCACTGCCAGCTAAAGAGATATTTTCTTGTAAGTTAAATGTAGAGATGTTTCCAGTTGTGCATGGCAGGAAAACCAAAGGGCAAAATATAGCAGAATCACCAACTAGTCAAACCATACACTCAGGAGAAATGTCTTTAAACGTTAAAATCACAGATAGTGGTGTAACATGGTATTTGAACAGCCACAGCAAGTCATAGAGTCATACAGCACGGAAACAGACCCTTCGGTCCAACTTGTCCATGCTGACCAGACATCCCAATCTGAACTAGTCCCATTTGTCAGCATTTGGCCCATATCCCTCTAAACCCTTCCTATTCATATACCCACCCAGATGCCTTTTAAATGTTGTAATTGCACCAGCCTCCACCACTTCCTCTGGCAGCTCGTTCCATACACGTACCACCGTCTGTGTGAAAAAGTGACCCTTCAGGTCCCTTTTAAATCTTTCCCCCCTCACCTTAGTGACTAGGATAGCAAATGGAATGTTGTCATTTATTGCAAGAGGAATGCAGTATGTAAGTAGTGGTGTTGCTAAGAGTTGTTCAAGGTATTGGTGAGACTACATCTGGAATAATCTGTACCGTCTCCTGTAAGAAAAAATGTCAATACATTGGAAGTAGTTCAAAGATACCAACATACTTGGTATGGGCAGGTTATCTTATGAGGGAAGATTGGGCAGGTTGAGCCTGTATCCATCCAGGCTTAAAAAGGTGAATGCTGAAAGGATGTCCCCCCTTCTGGGATATTCCCGCTTGAGACTCGAACAAGGGAACCGAGTTTAAAAGTAAGCTTGCCTTTGATGTAAATTGGAAAGGTTGAGAGATTCACAGAGTAGCTACTCCACAGGAGCAAGGGAGGGTAACAGTTTAAGGGATGTCTTCTGATGAAATTTTGGGTGAATGTCTTTATTGTCTGTCCTTTGATCTAACTTTGTCCAACCAACATTTTCCCTCAGTCATAGACCAGTGAGCCTTACTTCGGTTATAGACCAGTGAGCCTTACTTCGGTTGTGGGTAAAGTGTTGGAAAGGATTATAAGAGATAGGATTTATAATCATCTAGAAAGGAATAATTTGATTAGGGATAGTCAACACGGTTTTGTGAAGGGTAGGTCGTGCCTCACAAACCTTATTGAGTTCTTCGAGAAGGTGACCAAACAGGTGGATGAGGGTAAAGCGGTTGATGTGGTGTATTTGGATTTCAGTAAAGCGTTTGATAAGGTTCCCCATGGTAGGCTATTGCAGAAAATACGGAGGCATGGGATTGAGGGTGATTTAGCGGTTTGGATCAGAAATTGGCTAGCTGTAAGAAGACAGAGGGTGGTGGTTGATGGGAAATGTTCATCCTGGAGTTCAGTTACTAGTGGTGTACCTCAAGGATCTGTTTTGGGGCCACTGCTGTTTGTCATTTTTATAAATGACCTGGATGAGGGCGTAGAAGGATGGGTTAGTAAATTTGCGGATGACACCAAAGTCGGTGGAGTTGTGGATAGTGCGGAAGGATGTTGCAGGTTACAGAGGGACATAGATAAGCTGCAGAGCTGGGCTGAGAGGTGGCAAATGGAGTTTAATGCGGAAAAGTGTGAGGTGATTCACTTTGGAAGGAGTAACAGGAATACAGAGTACTGGGCTAATGGTAAGATTCTTGGTAGTGTGGATGAGCAGAAAGATCTCTGTATCCATGTGCATAGATCACTGAAAGTTGCCACCCAGGTTGATAGCGTTGTTAAGAAGGCGTACAGTATGTTAGGTTTTATTGGTAGAGGGATTGAGTTTCGGAGCCAGGAGGTCATGTTGCAGCTGTACAAAACTCTGGTGCGGCCGCACTTGGAGTATTGCGTACAGTTCTGGTCACCGCATTATAGGAAGGATGTGGAAGCTTTGGAAAGGGTGCAGAGGAGATTTACCAGGATGTTGCCTGGTATGGAGGGAAGGTCTTATGAGGAAAGGCTGAGGGTTTTGAGGCTGTTTTCGTTAGAGAGAAGAAGGTTAAGAGGTGACTTGATAGAGACATACAAGATGATCAGAGGATTAGATAGGGTGGACAGTGGGAGCCTTTTTCCTCGGATGGTGATGGCTAGCACGAGGGGACATAGCTTTAAATTGAGAGGTGATAGATATAGGACAGATGTCAGAGGTAGGTTCTTTACTCAGAGTAGTAAGGGCATGGAATGCCCTGCCTGCAAAAATAGTAGACTCGCCCACTTTAAGGGCATTTAAATGGTCATTGGATAAACATATGGATGATAATGGAATAGGTTAGGTTAGATGGGCTTCAGATTGGTTTCACAGGTCGGCGCAACATCGAGGGCCGAAGGGCCTGTACTGCGCTGTTATGTTCTATGTTCTATGTTCTATGTCATTAACCTAGAAGACGTCAGGCTATCAGTTTGTGTCTTGGCTGCAGCATTTGTCTGTAATTGTCACTGTGACTGCACCAGTTTATTGGTTGAAGGGATATGTCGAGGTGAAAGATGCTGTATAAGTTCAAAATACTTCTAACTGTGCAGTTGGCCATCATTTGCTTCCAGGCAAGAACTAAATTTTTGCTTGAGGTTCAATCTACCATTGAATGGGGGTAGCAAGACCCTGTGGATGCTTGGATATCTGAAATAAAACCAGATAGCGCTGGAAAACTTTAGCAGGTCTGGCAGCATCTGCAGAGAGAGGAACACATCTAACATTTCAACAGATTGGACTCAAAGTGCTAACTGTTTCTCTCTCCACAGATACTTGCCGCACTTGCTGCTTTAATGACCGTTAGTAAAAAGTACTTGGAAGTAGATGCTGTGATGGTTGCTGGAGAATGCTATGCGTGATTGCTTACATAATCCAATGAGGAGCATAGATAAATCAGCTCAGGAAAAGGGTTATTTTTATTTAACTTTTGTTTTAGACGGGAATTGAGATTCAGTGAAGTAGATGAGTGCTTGCTTTGATTGTTATCTTGCATTTTTGCATCCCAACCATAAGATCAAACAGCTCAGTGAATCAATTCTGGTCTTTTTTCCCCCTTGTTTATTAAGCTGTCTTATAGAAGGACTGGAGAATTAAGTGCATGTAAGGGAATGTGCAAAGTCTCCACCGAGTTCGGATACTGAGGCAATAAAAACCAAAAGAACTGTGGATGTTGTAAATCAGGAACAAAAACAGAAGTTGCTGGAAAAGCTCAGCAGGTCTGGCACCATCTGTGAAGAAAAAAATCAGAGTTAATGTTTTGGGGGACCCAAAACGTTACCTCTGATTTATTCTTCACAGATGCTGCCAGACCTGCTGAGCTTTGCAGATACCAAGGCATTATACACCCCTGCATTCTACCATTGCATGCAACAGTATGGTCACCAAGCCATATGTCTGATGTTTTGACCACTTACAGAAGTGGCTCGTAAAATAGCTGTAAGTAAGTAAGAACTGCTGTCTCATGAGAGAGAACGATGACTGGCAGTGGTCTAACTGGAGGGTCACTATGCCTCAGGAGAGGTTGAGAAGGAAAGTCCTGCATGGTAACCTCAGGCAGGGTAGGAATTGAACCCAGGCTGTTAATGCTATTTCTGTGTCACAAACTGCCTGCCCAGCCAACTCAGCTAACCAACACCCCTCCCCCAGCATGTACCTGAGAGTAAATAAGGCACATTCTAAACAGGCAATGACTAATCTACCCATATGAGTGGCAACTGATATCATTGTTAGCAAGTTGTGCTGGAGTGGATGAAAGAACTCCCTTGGAAAGATCAGACTTGGTACGTGAAGGATTTCTCAGAGTTTATACAAAGCATAGAAAACAAATCAGTGAGAATATCAGGAAGGAAAGAGGGTGCTGCCTTAATTTGAGTTCGTGGATGGGTGAAGAACTACCGGAGCTGAATAATACCATCTGGCTCTGCATCTACAACTGGGACCTGGGGTAAAATACAAACATCTCTTCTGCAATGTGGGTTGTGAGGTAACTGAAGATAAAATGAATTCTTCTCTTGGTGAGAAAACAGAAATGGGGTAATCATCGATTGTCCCTTGATTCAAGAATGACATTCACTCAGTGATGTCCGTTTCTGCCTTGGGTCTTCCTGTAACTGTTTGTCGACCTCCAGACCTTGCAGCACACAGGCCAGGTCGCCCTACAATGTGGAGCACAGAATTTAATTTTTTTTCATTCGTCTCCACTACTCTGCTTTATTATTAATGGCATCATTCCTCAGATAAGGAGGAATGCACTACGATATTCTTCGAACAAAGCTTAGCTCTATAAAGGGCTTACCATTTCAGGTGACAGGATTGATAGCTTTTAGCAATTATTTGGAGAATTTTGCTTCCTTTGTAATGAGTAAGCATGCGGAAGAAAGATTGCCTCAGTGATGTGGTTGGATTTTTGCAAAATGTAATTGGTAAGAGATTGGTGAAAGCATAATTAGAGATCTCTGTTGGAAATAAGTTAGATTCCATGTAAGGATTTTAGTGTTATTTATGAATTCACTTGCTGAACAATCCATTCAATTCTCCTGACGTGCAACTATCATGTTCGCTGTGGACTATGTGGCAAAGATTTTCTTAGACCACTTGAATTATGGTTCCTTCTGAATCACAGGAGGGAAATCAACCAAACTGCTAAAGCTGACATTAGCCAAACCACGGAGCACTCTGAGGACCCAAAAGAAGATTACATGTTAGATACTCTGGCTGTTATGCTGCTGCCAATTTTGTAACGTGTAAATAAAGACGCTGATGATATTAACTGTGCAAATTTGACCTGGCATGTAATGCATCCACTGATTTGGAGATAAAGGAAAATCAGTTTGCAGTTCTACTGCAATTAGAGTAATTTGTTAATAAAAACAGAGCATGCTGGAAATACTCAGGAGATCTGTGGAGAGAGAGAGAGAGAGGTTCATTTCAGGTTGATGAGCTTTCATTATTATTGTCTGTTGGAAGATTATCAACAAATGTTAATTCTGTTTCTTTCTCCATTGATGCTGCCAGACCTGCCAAGTATTTCCAGCATGTTCAGTTTTAATTTGCATCTGCAGCATTAAAGTCATGCATTCCCAGATCACACGGGGAACTAAGGACTTGTACAGTGGTGATAAGAGGATGTATGCTGACAGGGTTCACTGAGTTGAGTCGATTGTTTGTCTCCAGCTGAATATTTGAAGTAAGGTTGTATTTGCCTCGGTGTGTCTGCCTTGCTGAATGCACTTGCCAACATGCGCCAGGCTCCTAATAAACCAAACAGATCATAGGGAAATGCCACACGTAAGTTTCAATCAGGGCAATTGTACTGATGCTACACACATCCACTGTGATCAACGGTATGTTCAACCTAATATCATCCAGTAACAACCCCACTCTACACGTTAAAGCAGTTAGTGGGTGAGGTCAGCTTTGCCTGTGATTTATCCGCCTGGTCAAAAGACCATTATCTGCACTCCACCATGAGCTGAGAGGGACTGCCCTCACTATCAAGGTCACACTTGATTCAGTGTGGCGTTAAGGTGCCGAAGAAAACTGGTGTTAATGGGAATCAGGGGAAAACTCTTTGCTGATTGGAGTCATACCTGGCATGTAGGAAGATGGTTGTGGTTGTTGGAGGTCAGTCATCTCAGCTCCAGGACATCTCCGCAGGAGTTCCTCAGGGTAGTGTCCTAGGCCCAACCATCTTCAGCTGCTTCATCAATGACCTTCCCTCCATCATAAGGTCAGAAGTGGGGATGTTCATCGATGATTACGCAATGTTCAGCACCATTCGCGACTCCTCAGATACTGAAGCAGCCTATGTTCAGATGCAACAAAATCTGAACAATATCCAGGCTTGGGCCAATAAATAGCAAGTAATATTCATCATACAAGTGCCCAGAAATGTATATCTCCAATAAAAAGCTATCTAACCATTAGCCGTTGACGTTCAATGATGTTACCATCACTGAATCACCCGCTAGCAACATCTTTGGGGTTATCATTGACCAGAAACTCAACTGATTCACCACATACACATGATGACTACAAAAGCAAGTCAGAGGCTTGGTATCCTGTAGAAAGCAACTCACCTCCTGACTCCCCAAAGCCTGTACACCCTCTACAAGGCACAAGTCAGGAGTGTGATGGAATACTCCCCACTTGCCTGGATGGGTGCAGCCCCAACAACAGTCAAGAAGCTTGACACCATCCAGGACAAAGCAGCCCACATTATTGGTACCACATCAACAAGCATCCACTCCCTCCACCAACGACGCTCAGTAGCAGCAGTGTGGACTATCAACAAGATGCACTGCAGAAATTCACTAAAGTTCCTTAGACAGCACCTTTCCAACCCACAACCACTTCCATCTAGAAGGACAAGGGCAGCAGATACATGGGAACACCACCATCAGCAAGTTCCTCTTCAATCCGCTTACTCTCCTGGCTTGGAATATATTACCATTCAATGTTGCTGAGTCAAAATTCTGGAATTCTCTGTCTGGTGCATTGTGGGTCTACATACAGCACATGGACTGCAGTGGTTCAAGAAGGCTGCTCACTACCATCTTCTCACGGGGCAATAAGGGATGAGCAATAAATGCTGGCCCAGCCTGTGATGCCCACATCCCATGAATGAATTTAAAAGTTATCACTCTTAAAGAATGCTGAAATGGGTAGTGTGCCAGGGATTGGCTCATGAATTGCATGAGTCAATTCTTTTGACAGAGGAGAGGGCAATATTGGAGATGTCAGGAAATGATGGTGACGTCAACTCAGCCATTTCTTCGGAATGAGCTGCATGGATGGTGAAAGAGAATCTTTCTGAGCTATCAGTCTTCCTGTGTCATAGAGTCATAGAGTAATACAGCACAGAAACAGACCCTTCGGTCCAACCAGTCCATGCTGAACATAATCCCAAACTAAACTAGTCCCACCTGCCTGCTCCTGGCCCTTATCCCTCCAAACACTTACTCATGTACTTATTTAAATGTTGTTGAAACGTTGTAACTGTACCTGCATCTACCACTTCCTCTGGAAGTTCATTCCACACATGAACCACCCTCTGTGTAAAACAAAATGTCCCTCACATGCCAGTGTGCTTTGAGACAGTAACTGATATTCCTGGTAAAAACTGAAAACAAACCTTTAATAACTGCCTCCCTTCCCCGACACACTCATCATAAATCAGCCAACGAAACAAAGTCCGGTTGCTAAATAAATCTCCATATTTGACTTGTTTGTGAGGAAGTGTTTCTGCAAAGTTTACATTTTTTTTCACTGTGTGTCCCTTAGAAGTTGTGGTCAGATTCTGGAATGCACTTTACAAGCGCGTCAAAGGTGCAGTTCCATCTGGCATAGCTCTTGTATCACAGCGATGTCTTTAGCAGTCTGTTATTCTTTTTTATAAATACACTTAGAGTCGGAGGCAGATAAACAGTGCCTGGGATGCCCAGCATTGCCAAGAAACAAGAAGGAGGCCAACAACATGCTGGAGGCAGGAGAGGAAGCATTAATAATTCACTCAGTTCCGAGCTCTCTCTATCCCATGACAGCTCAGTGCTCTGAACAGTGTGGTACAGGACCATAAAAGCCAGAAGGTGCCATATTTGATCCGAGAGTATGCCCTGGGAAGTTGATGTCAGTTCCAGCTGTGACTCAGTGGAGTCACAGTCTCTGTCTCTGATTCAGCGGATCCATATTGCACTCCAGCCATTAGAGCACATTGAAAAGATGGCTCACAATCCCAGCACGGTACTGAGGGAGTGCAGGACTGTAGTTCAGGTGAGACCCTGTATGCTGTCTCAGATCGGTGCAAAAGATCCCCATTCAAAGAGTAACAAGGGAGTTAGCCGTGGTGTTCTGATCTATGTACAGCTTTCAATCACCTTCACTAAAGCGCATTATCTAGTTGTTATCATGTAGTTGTGTTTGGGAACTTGCTGCACTCTATTTTTCCTGACATTACAACCTTTCATCGAATACCTACAGTGTCGAAGCAGGCCATACAGCACACCAAGTCTGCACTATCCCCTCCAGAGAGGAGCATCCCACTCAATCCCTGCATTTCCCATGGCTAACCCACCCAGCCTGCACATCCCTGGACACAATGGGCAATTTAGCACGGCCAATCCACCTAACCTGCACATCTTTGGGCTGTGGGAGGAAACCCACGCAGACACGGGGAGAATGTTAAAACTTCACACAGACTTGAGGCTGGAATCAAACCCAGATCCCTGTCATTGTGAAGTAGCAGTGCTAACCAATGAGCCACCGTGCCACTCCAGTGTTGCTGGGTCTAATTCTGGAATTCCCTACCTAGTGACATTTCAAAAGTGCTTCCTTGGGTTATAAAACACTGAGTGGGTGGGGGGTGGGATCCAGAGGTTGTGAAAAATGGTGTGTCAATAGAAGACCTTTCTTGCTTTAGTTAAGGCTATACCAACACCTGACGTTATACTGCACCATAAAGATGTGGAGGGACAGATCATCGATATTGAATACATATTGAATAAAGGCAGGGTAATCAAAGATTGGGATAGCCATGAGGTCAGTTTTTAAGAAGATTTTAAAGATGCAAGAAAGTCGTGAAAACATAGAAAGGCTTTTGGATCGAACGTCAGGATCAGATGGCAGAAGCCATGGCTACAGAGCAGGCAAAGGGGATGAAGAATGATCCAGAGTCTGAGAAACAGAGAAACCTGCAGGGATTGCAGGATGAGAGGAAATCTCACTGAGAGAACCGAGGGCCTGAAGAGGTATCAACATCAACCTGAGAGTCCTAGAGTCATAGAGATGTACAGCACGAGAAAAGACCCTTTGATCCAACTTGCCCATGCCGATCAGATATCCTAATTAATCTAGTCCCATTTGCCAGCATTCGGCCCATATCCCTCTAAACCCTTCCTATTCATATACCCATCCAGATGCCTTTTAAATGTTGTAATTGTACCAGCCCCCACCACTTCCTCTGGCAGCTCATTCCATACACGCACCACCCTCTGTGTGAAAAAGTTGCTCCTTAGGTCCCTTTTAACTGGTTTAAACTGGAGCTGTTGATGGACCAGGAGCCAATGCAAGGAAGTGAAGACCGCACTGCATGAGCAGCAATGTTGGTTCGAATCGAAACAGGCTGCAATGTCTGGGGTGAGCTAAAGTTAATGGCAGTTGGAAGATGGAAGAGAGTGTGGAAATAGGCAACTGTTAAGGTACTGAAATCACAAGTGATAGCCAACAATTAATAGGGGCCAAGGTAGACACTATTAGAAAGGTGAACGTAGGTGACATTTATGGCGAGGACTTTGTGTCAGAGTCTGAACTGAGGTTTAAATCTGAGATTGTGACTTAAAACAATGTCATTAGCCGGGGAAGGGTGTGGTCCTCACAGTTGCACATTGGCTCCTGGGTCTTCAATGTCTCCAGTTTAAAAGTGTCATCCTGGTGTTGTTACCCCTTCATGACCTCTCTGCTATCAGTTTCTGGAAAGTTCCTGCAATTTCTGCAGGGGACAAGGGTTTGTGCAGACAGCAACAATCTCTTTGGTCTTCCCAATGTGTACCTGTCGGAAATTACATTGGGAAATGCCATCGGGTGACATAATCATTGTGGGAAGAAATCAGTCAGGCTCCCTGTTTTTGATTGTTATTCTGTTTCCTGCATCATACCAGTGTCAATCAAAGTTGGGATTACTGCTGATACTTTTGCTGGTTGTCACATCCCCCATTGGGCATTTGGAAGGGTTAGAAAATGAATGCAAACCCCCCCAACAGCTGTAATGTACGGGCTGTGGAATGAATACTTGCAGGATCTATGAGCCCTGTCTACCAAGCCTACACATAGAGATAGTAGGAACTGCTGATGCTGGAGTCTGAGACAACAAGGTGTGGAGCTGGAGGAACACAGCAGGCCAGGCAGCATCAGATATTCAGGAAAGCTGACGTTTCGGGTCTGGACCCTTCTTCAGAAAATTCCTGAAGGTGGGTCCAGACCCGAAACGTCAGCTTTCCTGCTCCTATGATGCTGCCAAGCCTACACATAGTACTTTTCCAACTTTGGCTGTGTCACACAAGAAGGACGTAGAGCAGAGGCAGTGGGCACCCTCGCCACCCTGTACCACCACCTCCCAAGTCAAGAAAGAAAGGCAAATTTTAAGGAGTGATCTCAGATCATATTGCCTGGTGGCTCAAGGCTTAAGCACATTTAATAAAAATCACAAGTTGCCTCCTCATTGATCTTGGCTACAGCTTGGCATATAGCGACCTTAAAATGGAATGAGAAAACTGTTTGGTCAATGTTTTGTT
>NC_063354.1:41835954-41866782 GCF_021869965.1 Rhincodon typus | reverse complement strand
GTGTGTGTGTGTGTGTGTGAGTGTGTGTGTGTGGGTGTGTGGGTGTGTGGGGGGGATGTTGGGGGTGTTGGCAGTCAAGTGATGGTGGGGGAAGGGGGAGGTTTGAATAAAGAACTTGAGCTGCAAGACTGTCTTCCTTGATCAAACTCCTCCCCACCCCGTTTGAAGTTTGAGAAGCCATTGAGGGATCCTGGAATAATGTGGGAAGTGGAAAATGTCAGGGTTTACAGCTCATTCTATAGGGCAGTTGTAAGCGAGTTGTAGTTTGAAATGTAGTTGAAGCATTCTTAAGATAAATGCTTGATAAATGCATCTGAAATGTTGCCATAGTAGACCATAAAATTGGTACATTACATTCTTTTTAAATGGAGAGTATCTCCGTCTGTCATATGATGAAAGCACAAAGACGTGTTATTGATATTAAACTGGCCACCAAACAGTTGAGGAGGGAACAGTTCAACCAAAGTATGTGTTTATGTGAAGGTTTGGACTTGTTCGCTATTCCTGATTAGCTAGAGAAACATGGTTGAAGGGTATTTGTTGCTACTTTAACCCCTCTGTATTCTCAGATAGTAAACATAATGCCTGGCTTCTATTTGCCAAGACCTACTTTATTCTCGAATCCATCTCTCTTGCCTTCTCCATCCATCAAGTGCTGCAAGGAGATGATGAACATCTTTGGAATTCAGATTGTGACCATCCAATCTAATGCCCCTACCACTTCTGCTAACCCACTAGGGCAATTTTCCTCATCCAACCCCAAAACCCTCACTGCATTCATCTATTCTACTGACACCCCAACTCCCACTCTCCCCCTTTTTGCTTGTGCCCACCAAACCAAGTCTCCTCCCAAGGCTCAGCCTGACTGAAAACTTACCCTCCCCCCACACCATAGACTTTCTGTCCTTCAATCTCACATCTTTCCTCACGCTGTTTCTGACACCCATTCCCCATTCTCTAAACTGCACTCCACCTTCCAGCCAGCTTTCCCTGTCAGCTGGTATTCCCTTTCCTTGAACATTCTCTCACCCGCTTTCCAAAACATGCCCTCAGTCCTATACTCTTCCCAAGAAAAGAAACCCACCTACCATTCAGCAAGCTGCTGAATGCCCTCTATCAGTGCTATCTCCCCTTCAATAAATCTCAATCATTCTGATCAAATTTTCACACCATTACAGTCCTGGAATAGTCCTAATTGTAGCCATGAAGAGTTGTAACCTTGGTACCGTGTCATCACCTGACCCCTCATCTTTGTGGTGGGTCCGTATTTTTGTGACTCTGGCAGGACCCTAATCGGGTATCAAAAAATACTCTTACAAAACACCCCACTCCTTGCCTCATTGGTAATATACCTGACAACTGCACTGAGACAACAAGAAGAGAAAAGACCAGAAGAGAGGATAGAGTGGAAATGCATGGGGAGATAGACAGCCTCCTTATCGTTGCTGTGTTTTTGTCTTCCTTTAACCAGATCAGCCAGACTGTACATCAGCTCATAGATCATAGAATCCCTACAGTGCAGAAGCAGGCCATTTGGCCCATCGAGTCCACACCACCCCTCCAAAGTGCATCCCACCCAGACCCACACCCCCCTACCCTATCCCTGTAACACTGCATTTCCCATGGCTAACCCACCAAGCCTGCACATCCCTGCACACTGTGGGCAATTTAGCATGGCCAATCCACCCTAACCTGCACCTCTTTGGATCATGGGAGGAAACCCATGCAGACAGGGAGAGAACGTGCAAACGCCACACAGACAGTGACCCAACCTGGGTTCACTTCCACCCTCAGGTGATTGTCTGACTGCTCTCGCTTTGACCTTCCTCATACTCACCAGGTCTACAGAGCAGCTTACCCATTCCAGAGCACAGACTCAGGAGCAACTATAGCTCATCCTCATGTCTTTGGACCCTCCTCAACCTCATGAAGCTCCTTAGCAACAGCAACCACAAATAGTCAGTATTCACGTATACACTGGTGATAGCCTGCTCTACCTGATACTGTCTCAGTGCCTTCAGAGTATTTGACCAATACATGAATCAGACCCACATCTCACTTCCTTCAGCCTCCCCTCTCAGCTGGATTATATATAGCAAGTTGATGGCTGGTCATTAACCAAAAGTGACAACAAAAGCAATATATTTAGTCTTTGGTGTGTGAATTCGTTAATAGAGCAGGAGGTACAATGAGACAGGAAGCAGGACTAGATGGATGTGAGAACAAGAGATCACACTGGCTTGGAAGATGCTAACGACAAGCACAGAATCAGTTGGTAGCACATCCTTAATGAGTTGCGTGTTCTGCAGTGCATTGAGTAATTTATCACATTGGTGGGAGAGTGTCTGGCCATGACATATTTAACACCCAGCGCCTTCTCTAATGCTTACTCTCACTTGTCTCTCTCTCTCTCTTTATATCTCTTTGTTCTTCTCCTGTTGCTGTGCCTTTTGTTCCCCTATTTCTAATTCCCATTCTCTCTTCGTCATACATTCCCACACTTTTTCCCCTCCACAATTTGCACTCTTTAATGCTCTCGTTTTTCTTTGTTGTTATGTGATTCCACATCTTCTCTACCTATTTTTTTTCTCTGCCATCTATCTTCCCATGCTTTTTCACTCTCTCTATCCTCTCCTCTGGTCTTTTCCCTTCTGCTTGTGTCAGTGCAGTTAGAGTTATAGAGTCTAGCTGTACAGCATGGAAACAGACCCTTGGACCAACTTGTCCATGCCAAACAGATATCCTAAGTTAACCTCGTCCCATTTGCCAGCATTTTGCCCATATCCCTCTAAACCCATCCTATTCATATACCCATCCAGATGTCTTTTAAATGTTGTAATTGTACCATCCTTCACCACTTCCTCTGGCAGCTCATTCCATACATGCACCACCCTCTGCATGAAATTTGTCCCTTAGCTCCCTTTTGAATCTTTCCCCTCTCACCTTAAACCTATGCTGTCTAGTGCTGAAGTTCACGATCCTGGGGAAAAGATCTTTGCTGTTCACCCTATCCATTGTCAGATATATCCCCATTGAGACAAGGAGTGGAATATTTTGTAGAGATTTTTCTGACTATGGATAACCCTGCCAGTCATGAAAATATGGACCCACCACAATGGTGTCAAGAGAGTAGGATATAATTACGATAACCATAAAAAAACTAGGGATATATTCATTAGAGTGAAAAATGAAAGTGTTCAAAATTAGGAAAGGTTAGGAGAGTAAACAGAAATGAACTTTCAATGAATTAGTAGCCAGGATGCAGACTATCAGAAGCACTGAAAAGAGAAGAAAGGGAGATTGAAGGAAATTATCTTCATATCAAGGCTTATTAAGAAATGGGATAACAAGGTGTAGAGCTGGATGAACACAGCAGGCCAAGCAGCATCAGAGGAGCAGGAAGGCTGACGTTTCGGGCCTAGACCCTTCTTCAGAAATGGGGGAGGGGAAAGGGGTTCTGAAATAAATAGGGAGAGAGGGGGAGGCGGATAGAAGATGGATAGAGGAGAAGATAGGTGGAGAGGAGACAGACAGGTCAAAGAGGCGGGGATGGGGCCAGTAAAGGTGAGTGTAGGTGGGGAGTTAGGGAGGGGATAGGTCAGTCCAGGGAGGACGGACAGGTCAAGGGGGCGGGATGAGGTTAGTAGGTAGGAGATGGGGGTGGGGCTTGAAGTGGGAGGAGGGGATAGGTGGGAGGAAGGACAGGTTAGGGAGGCAGGAACGAGCTGGGCGGGTTTTGGGATGCGGTAGGGGGAGGGGAGATTTTGAAGCTTGTGAAGTCCACATTGATACCATTGGGCTACAGGGTTCCCAAGCGGAATATGAGTTGCTGTTCCTGCAATCTTCGGGTGGCATCGTTGTGGCACTGCAGGAGGCCCAGGATGGACATGTCGTCTGAGGAATGGGAGGGGGAGTTGAAATGGTTCATGACTGGGAGGTGCAGTTGTTTATTGTGAACCGAGCGTAGGTGTTCTGCAAAGCGGTCCCCAAGCCTCCGCTTGGTTTCCCCAGTGTAGAGGAGGCCACAACAGGAACAGCGGATGCAGTATACCACATTAGCAGATGTGCAGGTGAACATCTGCTTGATGTGGAAAGTCTTCTTGGGGCCTGGGATGGGGGTTAGGGGGGAGGTGTAGGGGCAGGTGTAGCACTTCCTGCGGTTGCAGGGAAAAGTGCCGGGTGTGGTGGGTCTGGAGGGGAGTGTGGAGCGGACAAGGGAGTCACGGAGAGAGTGGTCCCTCCGTAAAGCAGATAAGGGTGGGGAGGGAAAAATGTCTTTGGTGGTGGGGAAATGGAATGCTTTATAACAAGTGGCAATTGAAGCTGACATTTCAGGAGAATTGAAAGATATTGAAAAGGATGCATGAGAATGGGATTAGATAGAAGGAATGCCAATGGAGTCACAATAGTAGAGAAGTGCTTTACAGGACTGTTGTGGTGTGACTGTTGCCTTGTATGTTTCATTGAGTGCTATCCTTCCCCATATAACAAAGAGGTAGTAATCCAGCACCAACACCCAAACACAACAATCTCCTCGTCTCCACTTCTGTTGTCAATTGGCCAACGTTCCCTCCAGGTCCAAGATCTTCCCAGTTCCTCCCGTCCTTTCAGTCTGTGGCAATGGATACCACCCAGGCAAGTCAGAAAGGACTCCTTTTGAGCAATGGACTTTCTGAGCATTTAATTTTTTTGTAGCCTTTTGATCATTCTGTGAATGGAAGAAACATAAATGATCTTCATATACCACAGTGCAAAGAAGTTCAGTAAATTTGACACTGTTTCAATATTTACCTAGAGTCTTTGTTGCACATATTTCAAATGAACATTTGGAAAAGAATATTCTTTCTATCATACATTTAAGGCACTTAAGAGATTAATTACACACATCGAAAGAAATTACTATAGGTTTACATGTTTCAGGCTTCAATTAATTTAATTTCTGTACTGACTTTCATATTCCGTCTCTTCGTTTTAAGTTCATACAGGGATATGCACAACTTTGCTGCCTTTATTCCACTGGTTTCTAGACTGTTGAGTCATACGTAGTGCTTTTAACCACATGAGCCCAGTTACCAGAAGTATATCCATGTAGGGGGTGGCTTAGATTGTGCCAGTCAAAATGTATGAATTCTTTGTCCCATATAATATCATTGCACCCCACAGCGTCCACTCAGTGCCCAACAGTGTGTTGATACAAATGTGTTTTGACATATTATACCAGGTGGCAGCATTGCAAAAACTCATCAGTCATGTGGCTGTTCTAATATGAGTTGGTTATTGAGAAAGCCTTCAAATGTCTTAGCCTCTGTTTGTTGGTGAACTAGGAAGCTAATGTTCATGACCATGAATCCATTGTCGATTGTCCGAAAAACCCATCTGGTTCACTAATGCCCCTTAGGGAAGGAAACTGCCATACTTATCTGGTCTGGCCTACGTGTGACTCCAGACCCACAGCAATGCGGTAGCCTCTTAAATGCCCTCTGCGCAATTAGGGATGGGCAATAAATGCTGCCCTAGCCAGCGATGCCCTCATCCTGTGAATGAATAAAAAAAAAGCAAGTCTGGACTAACAGCAACTCACAGGGGATGATGCTCATTGTTGTTTCAATAGCCTGAATAGGGAAATTCACTCAGTTGTCAGATAGGGTTTAGTGGTAACACACTTGCCTCTGACTCATAAGGCTGTGGATTCAAGGGAACGTAGGGACTTGGCCACAATCTCCAGTACTTAGCAAACTGCACTATTGGAAGCGCTGTCATTTGGATAAGACGCTTGTACAAGCAATACAGAAAGCCATCACATGTATGCAGCAGGTAATAAGGCAAGCTAATGGAATATTGACCCTTATTTCAATGGGGTTGGAGTACAAAAGTAGGGAAGTCTTACTGTAACTGTACTAGGTGCTGGTGAGACCACACCTGAAGTACTGTGAGTAGTTTTGATCCCATTATTTAAGGGCAGATATCATTGAGCCAGTTCAGAGAAGGTTCACTGGGATGATCCCTGGTACGGAGGGATTGTCTTATGAGCAAAAGCTAAACAGGTTGGGACTCTACTCACTGGGGTTTGGAAGAATGAACGGTGATCTCATTGAAATATATAGCATTCATAAAGGGGTTGACAGGGTAAATGCTGAGAGGATGTTGCCCCTCAAGGGAGAGTCTAGGCATAGTGTCAGAATAAAGGGGCACCAATTTAATGCTGAGATGAGAAGGACTTTCTTCTCTCAGAGGGTGGTGAGTCTTTGGAACTCCTTACCACAGAGAGCTCTGGGGACAGAGTCCTTGTGTATATTTAAGTCTGAGATAGATCAGTCTTGATCAGTCAGGGAATCAAGGATTACAGGGAAAGGACGGGAGAATGGATGTGAGGAGAGTCAGATCAGCCACAATCCTATTGAATGGCAGAGCAGGCTTGAGGGGCCAAATGGCCTACTCCTGTTTCTATTTCTTATAGGTCTGATGCTTAAATTCCAGTTTCACCTGTCTTAACAGGTAAATGTTAAAAAATAACAAATTCTTCTTGAAGAAGAATTGGGAAGTTCTCTCCCGTGTGCTGAGTCATCTTTATCCTTTACCCAACAACATTTAGAGAGATTATCTGCTCAATATCATGTGGGAGCTTGTTATCTACAAATTAACAACTGCATTTCCCACATTGAAACCATCACTGCAGTTCAGCAACAAAACGTCACAGACTGTGAAGTGCTCTAGGACACTGTGAAATCATGAGAGATGCTATTTAAATGCAAGTCTTTCTTACTTGATGGAAAGTGACCAAATCAATCTTGGAAAGTTGCTCACAGTATTGAAGGGATGCAATAACTTCTCGCAAAATGTATCGGTGAGGAGGAAAACAGAAAGTCAAAGGCAACCCTTTCCCTACCCCTCCTCACCCCCCAGTACTCCCTCAAATGTAACAGAGAGGCAGGTTAGATTACAGGGAAGGTCTCTGAATTGGATGGTATAAATAGGTTCAAGAGACAATTGTAGCAGTGTATAGTAGTACAACACAGCAAGCCCATGTGTCAAACCCAGGCCAACTCTTGATTCATGTTATTGGTATCAGGTGAAGCCTCTCTCTTGGTACTGTCACATTCACTAGCTGAGGTTCGGAGTGAATACATTTATTTTTGCATTATGATATTTCTGTGGCATTATATAAACAGTGAGGTACCACCCAAAATGAGACTGATTTATGCTGATGATTGGAAGTATTAACAAATTAGTTAAAAAAGGATGTCATTGCATTGACTGTGAAACTTTGTTGGAGGGGCATTTTGACAATATGTGAATGGGCAGTGAAGGGAGGGATGCAGACCGTGTGGAAGCGAGGGGGTTTTTGCTTTGGAGGAGTTTTGTATGTAGGTGCAGTCTTGGTGGGCTGAATGGTCTGTTCCTGTGCTGCACTGTTCTTTGATGAGGGGCATAGATAAGGTGAATAGCAATGATCTTTTACCTAGGGTGGGATAGTTCAAAACTAGGGAGCATATTTTTGAGGTGAGAGGAGAAAGATTTAAAAACGGACATGAAGGGCAAGGTTTTTTTACACAGAGAGTGGGTGGTGTTTGGAATGAACGTCCAGAGGAGGTGGTGGATGCAGGTATTGTTACAATGTTTAAAAGACATTTGGTTAAGTTCATGAATAGGAAAGGTTTGGAGGGATATGGGCCAAATGCTGGCAAGTGGGACTAGGTTAGTTTGGGAACTTGGTTGGCATGGACTAGTTGGACCGAAGGGTCTGTTTCTGTGCTGTCTTTCTTCACAGCTAGAATGCATGCCAAAGAGGGGCAACTTTGAATAACTGCACAGGATGCAGAAACCCCATTTCACAAGTTTAAAGCAGTGGCCAAAAAAATCTGGCTACTTCTTTCTTTCAGTCATTGCTTTACAGCATTCACAGTCTATAATGGCTCCAGTCTGCTGCATTCGTATACCTGTGCTGAGATTGAGGCACACACACAGATGTTAATAAGTCAGGCCAGGCAGCATCAGAGGAGATGGAAAGCTGACGCTTTGTGTTCCGACCCGAAACGTCAGCTTTCCTGCTCCTCAGATGCTGCCTGGCCTGTGGTGTTCCTCCAGCTCCACTCTGTGTTATCTCTGACTCCAGCATAGGCAGTTCCTCCTATCTCTCGATGTTAGTAGTTCGCCTCTTTTCCATGGGGTGCAGTGACGAGGTATAGGAGCCAACAGTGCAACACTTGGTATCACAGATCCGTCAAGTTCCATTTATTTCCAGTGGCAGCTGCTGCTTTTTGAAGAAAGTCATAACTTTTCCTGATTGTTGCACAGCTAAGTGACTGCTCGCATTTTCAATCTGTCACTTTTCTCCCACCCCAGTGCCTCCAGTCTGTGTGGATTCTAATTGAACAGTTTTGATCTGCAGGTTGTCTTTTGTCTATCATCCCTATTGTTTCTTTTTGCTTATTATTTGACATTTTTCTCTCCTGGCTGGCTTATTGCTTGTTTTATTTTTCAGATACTCTCTCTCTTAATCTCTTTGTCTGGCTCTCTCACTGCCATGCACACATTTGTTCTCTGTCTCTCAAATGGCACCACGGAGTCGGCATGCAGAGTATCATGGCCGTATTGCTATCAGTGCTGCGATGGACAACTCTCACGATTCAATTTGAATTCCTGTCAAGGCTCAGAAGCAGGCAATGTAACAAAGCAGCAATAATCAGACAAGAGGAAGTGGCCACGCTTGACATACAATTGATGTCAAGTAGCCGCTAATACCATTTGATTTCTGATGTGGATCAGGGCCTGGATTTATTCTCTCTCAGTCTACTCTTCTCACTGACAGTTCCTCTTCTGCCTTTGGCCCCATTGACAAAGCAGGGCAGGCCGAGTCCTTGTGTTGAGCTCTTAGCCGTGTTTCTCTGTTTTTCTACCTTTTACTAAGAACTGTAATATTTAACATTTTTTCATCCCTTTATTCATTCACAGGATGAGGGCGTCGCTGACCAGGCAGCATTTATTGCCCATCCCTAATTGCCCAGAAGGCAGTTCAGAGTCAACCACATTGCCGTGGGTCTGGAGTCCCATGTAGGCCAGACCAGGCAAGGATGGCAGATTTCCTTCCTTAAAGGGCATTAGTGAACCAGATGGGATTTTCCCCCCCAAGACAATCAACATTGTTAGATTCTTAATCCCAGATATTTATTGAATTCAAATTCCACCATCTGCTGTGGCAGGATTCGAACCTGGGTCCCCAGATTGTTATCTGCGTCTCTGGGTTAACAGCCCAGTGATAATACCACTAGGCCTTCACTTCCCCATTGTTAGCCTTATTTTAATGCTTAATTTTCTTTATTTCAAAACATACTTTATTCGTAAAAAAAATCTATATATGTAAGTAGATGGTCACAAACACACTTTTGTTCTATACAATTACATATCAAGGAAACAAACAAACATTGGAGTTTGACTCTATCCAAACAAACCAAAAGCATCTCTTACTTGAACCAGACTATATTTATATGCATTTGAGGCACCAGGAGGGTCTGGTAACTGAACAGACCCCGATTTCCCTTCAGCAGGAAGACCTCAAACGGTGGTCTTTCCCCACTGCACCTTGGCAGCAGATGCCCCAAGCTTTAGTGCGTCCCTCAGCACATAGTCCTGGAGCTTGGGAATGTGCCAGTCTGCAACACTCTGTCGGGGTCAACTCCTTGTTCTGGACGACCAACAGGTTTTGGGCAGAACAAAGAGTATCTTTAACCGAGTTGATGGTCATCTATGCACAGTTGATGTTTGTCCTGGGGAGCAGACCATAGAGCACAGAGACCCACATCACGGACCTGCTCAGGACAAACCTCGTCAAGAACCACTGCATCTCTCTCCAGACTTCCTTTGCAAAAGCACATTTCAGCAGGAGATGTGTGACAGTCTCAACAGCCCTGTAGCTGCTTCGAGGGCATACTTAAAAAACAGTACCTAGGTACCTTTGTATCAAAGATGGCAAAGTAGGTGGTGGCTTGTAAACTTTTCACTGCGCTCATGTAAGTACACGTGACAATAAACCAAATTTAATTTTGTTTCGAATACGATCTTGAAATAGTTTGTAGCTGGGTTACTTATTGATTTAACTTACAATGAAGTGTGGGCCCAAGTGGGCTTTTCAATTTATACCTTAACTCAGCAGAGTACCTCTTGGCTAACTGGTTCAGCTTCCATGTGCTCAGACTGTATGGAAGTGGGTGTTGAGCAAATGTCGATCTTTCACTGTAAGGCTGGTCCTTATCTTGTCTCTCCTCTTTCATGATCACAGAAACAGAATAGCAAAAAGGTAAGAGTAATATTCCTCCATACTAATTCAATCAAAGAGGTGATCTAACTCCACCCTACCCAACCTTGCGTAGGCCAACTGTTGTGGTTTGGGGGGAGCAGGTGGGAAGGGGTGAAGGCAAATCTCAGGAATGCCAAAATCTTGGAATTCTAAGCCCAGCTGCAGAGAGCAAGTACCAAGTGAGATGGAAATATTGCTGTATCGCGGTATTGGACACTTCCCTGCCCCCCTTCAGCAGGGGGTTTTGAATTCAGCAAGTGTCAGAGTATGTATTGAGGTCTTTCAGCCCACTTTGCCTGTGCCAGCCCATTGAAAGAGCCGGCCAATTCATCCCATTCCCACTTCTCTTACATTTCCACAGCCAGTGCTGAGTGTTGGCACTCACAGGGCTGCACTGAACTTCCTGGGTAGCGGTGAGTTTTGAGACCTCACTAAAGGTCATGGATTCAAGTCCCACTTTCGGTGACTTCAATATGGAACAGTGCAGTGCTGTAGAGTACTCCACCACAGAGGGACACTGTTACCACCTGGCAACATGGAGATCCCTTGTGTGACTCCACATGACTGTAAACAAGACTGTGTGTGCAAAAAAAAATCTTGGATTTATATAGCACCATTCACAACATCGGGGTCTCCCCAAGCATTTTGCAAATCCTTTCGAAGTCTAGCCATTATCGTAAAGTAGGAAACTTGACACTACTTAGTGCACAGCAAGCTCCCATCAATAGCCTAATGATTAAGTAATCAGGGTATTTTTGTTGATGTTGATTGAAGGATAAATGTTGGTCAGGACTCCAGGGATAATCTTCTTCTCTCCTTTGATCGGTAGCATAAGATATTTTGATTCTAACCAAGAGGAGAAACAGGGTCTCAATTTACCAGCACATCCAAAGATCACAGTGCCTGACAGGGCAGGATTCCCTCACTACAATCCTGGCATGCCAGTCCAAGGTTTGTGCACGAGTTTCTAAGCTGAGACTTAAACACTGATGTCCAACCAGCATTGGAAAATGCCCAGGTATATTCTGTCCACAGAAAGTAGGACCAATCCAATCCAGCCAATTACTCCACCATTAGCTTCCTCTCAAGCATTTACAAGATGATAAAAGGTGTCAAGCACTTTCTCCCCAGCAATAACCTGCTCACTGATGCCCACTTTGGGTTCCACTAGGTCCATATAGTTCCTGACCTCATTACAGCCTTGGTTCAAATATGGACAAAAGAGCTGAATTCCAGAAGTGAGGTAAGAGTGACTGCCCTTGACATCAAGGCTACATTTGACCGAGTGTGGCATCAGGGAGCCCTAGCAAAACTGGAATCAATGGGCATCAGGGGGAAAACTGTCCGCTGGTTGGAGTCGTACCTGGTACATTGGAAGATGGTCGTGGTTGTTGTTGTCATCTCAGTTCCAGCACATCTCTGCAGGAGTTCCCCACGGTAGTGTCCTAGACCCAACTATCTTTAGCTGCTTCATCAATGATCTTCAGTCCATCGTAAGGTTAGAGCTGGGGATGTTCACTGATGTCTGCACAATGTTCAGCATGATTTGCAACTCCTGAGATTCTGAAGCAGTCCATGTTCAAAAGCAACAAGATCTGGACAATATCCAGGCTTGGGCTGACAAGTGGCAAGTGACATTCGCGCCACACAAACGTCAGGCAATGACCATTACCAATAAGAGACAATCTAACCACCGCCTCTTGGCATTCAATGGCATTACCATCACTGAAACCCCCACTATCAACATCATGGGATTTACCATTGAACAGAAACACAACTGGACTCATCACATAAACATAGTGGCTATAAGAACAGCTCAGAGGCTAGGAATACCACAGTGAGTAACTCTCCTCCTGAATCCTCAAAGCCTGTCCACCACCTACAAGTCAGGAGTGTAACGGAATGCTCCCCACTTGCCTGGATGGGTGCAGCTCCAACAACACTCAAGAAGCTTGACACCATCCGGTTAATAGTAACTAATTCCAATAACCTCCCATCCATCAATATAACCGTTCACTCCCTCCACCTCAGATGCACAGGGGACAGAAGTGTGTGCCACCTACAAGATACAGTGTAGCATATTACCAAGGATCGTTAGACAGCACCTTCCAAACATGCTCCTTCCACCATTTAGAAGGAAAAGGGCTGCAGATACATGGGAACACCTGGAAGTTCCCCTTTAAATTGTTCATTCTCCTAACATGGATAGGATAACATATTTAGACATGTTTGCTCGTTTTTGTGGGGTCAAGGTCCTGGAACTCCCTCCCAAACAGTACTGTGTGTGTACTTACAGTGGACTGCAGCAGTTTTAGACAGCAGCTCACCACCACCCTTTCAGGGGCAGTTAGTGAGTGCCGCTGGTTAGGCCGATCTAACCTGTAGCACTCACGCCCCATTGAGAAAAAGTAATAAGACCAAGTTATCACCTTCGAGTTCTGTTTCCAGAGCGTTGTGAGCAGGCTGCCTTCTCACATATTGGCCAGGAAGAATATGGTGTTTGCTGGAGTAAGAGAATTCAATATCAGAGTGCCAAATAGCGACAAATTTCTTGGTTTTCCTTCTTGCCACTTTGCTCATATAGTCTTGTAAAGCAGTTACAATAGGTTCAGCTTTTGCAATGTGGGCTGCTTCACAACACACAACAAAGCCGCCCCGTGAGTTTAGAGACATGAAGACTGGAAAAAAACAACGCAGGTAAACTTTCAACCTGTTCCTCCCATGCCAGATACTTTATCTCTCTGGCAGCTGCCAGCTGTCTCACATTTAAAAGACCTGTTTGAATCAGCAGGACGGTTCCGTCAAAGACTTTCTCATTGCGAATGCCAAGGTAACTGCAATGAGGCCATCTCTCAGATCCAGACTTTTCATAGGCGAGTATTTAAGATTGCGTGCCTCCAATCCCTCCACACATTCCATTTGTTTGCAGAGTTTAGGTGAGTGATGAGACAGTATCAAGTTAAAGCACTTAGACTAGAAATCCAGCAGTTGAGGAGAACTACAAAGGGAAGGAATGTAATATAAATCAAATATTGAGGTTCAAAAGGGGAATATGAAAAATACCCTCAAAGGTTATCGAAGCTGAAAAGAATAGGAACAAAAACAGAAGTTGCTGGGAAAGCTCAGCAGGTCTGGCAGCATCTGTGAAGGAAAAAACAGAATTAACGTTTCAGGTCCGATGACCCTTCCTCAGAACAGAATAGGCTTTGATAATTACATTGGGGAAAAAAATGTGATGAAATTCAGACTCATTAAAGATAGATGCAAGCTAATGGATGGTGGTATAGTGATAATAGCAATGGATCTGTAGCCTTTTGCTCTAGAATATAGGCTCAGTCCCCACTGCAACTAGTGGAATTTGGACTTAATTCATGAAATCTGGAATTGAAAGTTAGTCATGCTAATGGCAGCTGTGACCATTATGATCAATTTTTGTTAAGAATCCATCTGGTTTACTCATGCCCTTTAGGAAAGAAAATCTATCATCCTTTCTTGGTCTGGCCTACATGTGAATCCAGACCAATTGCAATTTGATTGACTCTTAACTGCCCTCTGGTATGATTGAGGGAGCCACTCAATTACTGATGGGCAACAAATGTTGACATCTCGTCAAAGAAATAACAGTCTTTTTAAATGAATATTTTGTATCAGTTTTCAATGTGAAGAACAACATGTGAATTGTGCAAGTGAACTAAAAGAAAAATCAGAAGGAGGAGATTCGTGGTTTTAACCTAATTGAAATAATTGAGAGAATAAATGGGTATTTCCAGAACTTTGATAGCCTCCACCCAGGATGTTAGGAGTAATAGGTGATAAAATTAAAGGTGGTTTTAGTCATGATTTTCCAAAGTTGAGATTCAGTAATGGTGCCACTGCGATGTAAAATGTTTTATCTATTATTTGGGAAGAGAGTGAGACGAAGGAGACAACAACAGAGCTGTCAGTTTCACATCAGTTGCAGTGAAATTACCAAAAGCTGTGATTAGGAACAGAGTTATTGTACATTTATGCACATGTCAGTTGTTCAGCTAGTGTCACCTTGGGTTTGCAAAAGCTAGAACATGTCTAATTTTTTGAAAACTTCTTTCAAAGGATGCGGCCAGCATTTACCACCTGTCCCTCATTGCTATTAAGAAGGTGCCTTGCTGAACTACTACTGTATGTGCTGTAGGGATTTGCTAGGCTAATTCAACCACATCGCTGTTGGTCTGGAGTCCCATATACTGCAGACTTGGTAAGGACAGCAGATTTCCTTCCCACAAGACATTTGTGAACTATTAATGATGGTTACAATGGTCACCATGTATGAGACAGGGGCCTGGGTTTCTTTTAGAGTTGGGGGTGAGGTTAAAATGTCAAAAAAGGCTCAAATCTAAGAGGACTGACCCCCATTTCAGGGCTTTCCGGTTTTCATCAGGGACTGAGCTTATACCCCGCAATCCAGACCTGGGCGGTTTAATTGCGGGAATATGTCCTGGTCTTACATTTTGAAAGAGGTGTGGATCACACTCTGAGTCGTCATCAGTCACAGTCCAGATGGGGTCAGTTCAGAAGTTCTTCTTTATGCCTGCACGCCTCTTGCTGACCCCCACCACTCCCAACCTGCCTAAGCCCATCGTCCCTTATGCCTGCCAACCAGGCTAGTCACTCCACTACCCACCCAGGCCCCTCCTTCACCCAATGTCAAACTTCACCCCCTCACCCCCTCCCTCAATGGCCCCTTATGCTCCCTGTCCATAGTCATGACTCTTCTATTTGCGGGCCCCCACTTTTCACTGTGTAGACCCAACTACTGTATAGTGACACCAGGGTGTGGCTTAAAAACGCTTTGGAATGAAGTCATTGATAACATCCCCTTTCCTAAAATTAAACTTATTTTGTTGCCAACCAATGAAAGTGTCAGTCATCCAGACCCTTTCAAGTAACAGTAGCAGAAATCGCTAAAACCTGAAACCTTTTGATCAATGCGGTGGTAGTCCATGGCTGTAATCTGCCTGAACTAGTAACCCAGAACCCCAGGCTAATGCTTTATAAGGACATGGGTCTGAATTCTATCATAGCAGATGGTGAAATTTGAACTCAATAAAATCTGGGATTAAAAGCTCTCTTAATGGCAACCATGTAAAATTATCATCTAAAATAAAATACAGTTTGGAGCTGGAGGAACACAGCAGGTCAGGCAGCATCAGAGGAGTAGAAAAGTCAACATTTCGGGTTTAAACCCTTCATCCTGCTCCAGACTGCATTAACTCTGACTCCAGCATCTGCAGTTCTTGCTATCTCCTAAAATAAAGTCTGGTTCACTCATGCCCTTTTGGGAAGGAAATCTGCCACCTTTACCCAGTCTGCCCTGCAGTGTAACTCTGGCATGTAGGTGAATCAGAAGTGGCCAAGAAAGCCATTCATTTGTCAGGCAATTAGGGATGGGCAATAAATCCCACCCTGATTGCTGATGCCCACATCCCAGGAACAAATAATAAATGTGCAATTAGAGGTGGAGATTAGAGAATCAGAGCTGTCAATCAAACAATGTTTTCCCTGGGGTTCAGCTGTTTCTACAGTCTAGTGGATATTTGGGTTCTCAGGCTAATCTCATGGCTCTTGAGCACCAGTTTGGATAGGGCCAGCTTGTCCAGTGTTTCCTCCTACAACAATCCCTTTATCCCAGGAATCAATTGACTAAACCTTTGTGCACTGCTTCTACTTTAATTATATACTTTCCAAATGAGGAGATCAAATTTGTGCTATATATTTTGGATGGGTTTTCACCAATGCCCTGTACAGCCGTAGCAGAACTGTCTATTGATGATGTCTCATTGGAGTGCTTTGATTGGATTCTGCACAAGTGATTCTTAAAATTGAACTTGCATTAAATCAGAATGATGTAGATTGGTAATTAATTGGGAGGTTGGTAGCAGAAAGCTAAGATAAATAGTTTACCTTTGATTAATGGGGATTAGACTGTACTGTTCTCCAGGGATCTGTACCAAGCCTTCAGCATCTCTGCTTCACTGTTAATAATCAGAATAGAGAAGAGAATAGTTTACCGAATCTCACGATGGGTTCGAAGGCTCTTGGGGTGCAGCTACAGTCCCTACCTTCAATCCCACTTGTCCCAGATATGTATATAACATGTCTGAACAGTTTTGTTGAAAATGTCTACAAATGGCTGTAAGTGAGAAGACATGCAAAGTTGTATGGATAAGAGGAAGTGCTTATAAAGGAAAATGGAAAGAGTGGACCAATCTGTGACAGGCAGCGTTCAGTATGTGGAAGCGCAAAAGCATTCACTTGTAATGTGAGAAAATCACAGTGGAATATTTTTTAACGGTAAGAAGCTAAGAGCTATGGAGAAGCCTAGGGAATGTAATGTCCATGTAGATAAATCACAAAAGCATTAGATACAGAAAATGATCTAAAAGGCTCATGGAAAATTGACTTTTTTTCTGAAGGGAATTGGAACCAGAAAGTTGAAGAATCTCTGCTTCAGTTATATACAGACCCAGCAAATGCGTCACATTCCATTTCGGGCACTATACACCAGGAAAAATATGTTGGCTTTGGTCAGATTCACCACAATTATCACTTTGATTTGTATTTCCTGAGTTTAGCAGATTGAAGAGCGTGATCTAATCAAATAATTTAACTACCTTCAGAGGTTTTGGTAGGGCCAGGAATTCCCTCTGGTGGGAAAATCCTTGCCTTGGTCTGATATAGTACAAAGGTATGTTTTACACATTGTCCTTGCAATCTACAACTGCCAGTTTTCTCCTATCCCCATTCTGGTGACCACCCTCAAACCCACTAAGACATTTTTCAGTTGTGTGCCTTACACTGTTGGATGTTGATTAGCTCAGCTGGATGGAAAGCTGGTTAGAAATGCTAACAGCACAGGCTCAGCGCCTGCACTGGCTGAGGTTATCATGAAGGAACCTCCTTCTCAAGCTCTCTGCTTGTCTGAGGCATAGTGAATGTCAGGTTAAACCATTGTCAGTCATCACTCTCTAATGAGAGAGCAGCCCCATAGTTCATTTGGACTATGGCAATTGCTTACCTACAGGATGCATTTAAGAAAGGAAATCCTTATTTGTCAGGAAATAGTACTGGGGAAATTGATGGGATTAAAACCTGATAAGGCTCCAGGGCCAGATGCTGTGCATCACAGAGTACTTAAGGAAGCGGCTCTAGAAATACCAGATACATTGGTGATCATTTTCCAGCGCTCTATAGACTCTGGAAGAGTTCCAATGGACTGGAGGGTAGCTAATGTGACCTCACTCTTTAAAAAGGGAGGAAGAGAGAAAACAGGGCATTATAAACCAGTTAGCCTGCCATCGATGGTGGGGAAAATGCTGGAGTCAATTATTAAGGATGTAATAACTGAGCATTTGGAAAGCGGGGACAGAATTGGTTCTAGTCAGCATAGATTCTCTAAAGGGAAATGATGCTTGACAAATCTTCTGGAATTTTTTGAGGATGTAACCAGTAAATGGACAAGGGTGAATCAGTCATAGTATCATAGAATCCCCACAGTATGGAAACAGGCCATTCAGCCCAACATGTCCACAACGGCCCTCTGAAGAGCATCCCACCCAGACCCATCCCCCGACCCTATCCCTGCATTTCCCATGGCTGATCCACCTAACCTACACATCACTGAACACTATGGGCAATTTCGCACGGCCAATCCACCTGACTTGCACATATTTTTGGACTGTAGGAGGAAACCAGAGCACCTGGAGGAAACCCACGCAGACAAGGGGAGAATGTGCAAACCCCACACAGACAGTCGCCCAAGGCTGGGATCAAACCCAGGTCCCTGGCGCTGTGAGGCAGCAGTGCTAACCACTGAGCCACTATGCTGTCATTGCTGTGTATCTGGACTTTCAAAGGTTGGCATGCAGGTGCAGCAAGCAGTGAGGAAAGCTAATAGCATGCTGGCCTTCATAGCGAGAGGATTTGAGTATCGGAGTAAGGATGTCTTGCTGCAGTTATACAGGGCCTTGGTGAGGCCACACCATGAGTATTATGTGCAGTTTTGGCCTCCTAGTCTGAGGAATAACATTCTTGCTATTGAGGGAATCCAGCGAAGGTTCACCAGACTGATTCCTGGGATGGCAGGACTGACATATGAGGAAGGACTGGATCGACTGGGCTTGTACTCAATGGAATTTAGAAGAATGAGGGGGGATCTCATAGAAGCATATAAAATCCTGATGGGACTGGGCAGGCTCGATATGGGAAGAATGTTCCCGATGTTGGGGAAGTGCAGAACCAGGGATCACAGTTTAACAATAAGGGGTAAGCCATTCAGGGCTGAGATGAGGACGAATGTCTTTGCTCAGAGAATTGTGAACCTGTGGAATTCTCCCACAGGAAGCTGTTGGGGCCCATTAGATATATCCAAGAGGGAGCTGGACGTGGCCCTTTTGGCTAAAGGGATCAAGGGGTATGGGGAGAAAGCGGGAATGGGATACTGAGATTGTATGATCGGCCACGATCACATCTGAAAGGTGGTGCAGGCTCGAAGGGCCAAATGGCCTACCCCTGCACCCGTTTTCTGTGTTTCTATGTTTTTATATAGCAACTTGCACCATCTCAGGCAGGCTCAACACAATTTATTGCTAATTAAGTACCTTTGAAGTGTGATCACTGTTGTAATGTAGAAAATACAGCAGCCCAATTTATGGGCAGGCAACTCACTTCCAGAGCTGTGTAATGATAAATTTACCATGATCTTACCAGACCATTGGGGTTATCTCTCATTGCAAATATACCACACCTCAGGCAAGGGGAGAGAATCATAGAATCCCTACAGTGTGGAAACAGGCCATTCGGCCCAACAAGTCCATGCCGCCCCTCCGAAGAGCATCTCACCCAGACCCATTATCCTACCCCTGATTTCCCACGTCTAACCCACCTAACCTAAACATCCCTAGGCACTACGGGCAATTTAGCATGACCAATCCACCTAACCTGCACATCTTTGGACTGTGGGAGGAAACCGGAGCACCTGGAGGAAACCCACGCAGACACGGGGAGAATGTGCAAACTCCACACAGACAATCGCCCAAGGGTGGGATTGAACCCAGGCCCCTGGCGCTGTGAGTTAATTGAGGTTGAGGTTGAGAAGGAGAATCATTCATGGTAACCTCAGCTGGTGGGGAAGTTGAACCCACACTGTTGGCATCACCAAGCAGCCAACTGAGCTAACCAGCCCTGTTCTAACAATGGGGACTAACTAAGTCATTCTAGCTGTTGGTCAAGGGGCGAATAACGGTCAAGCCATCAGGGAAACACACATCTACTCCTTTTCAAATAGCAGCTTGGCATCTCACGCATCCATCTGAAGGGACGGAGGTGACCGTGGTTTCGTGTCTCACTGTATTGACAGTGTAGCACTTTCCCAATGCAACACAGAAATGTCAGCCTGCATTATGTGATCGAGTGTGTGGACCGGGGCTTTAACCCACAACCTTCGATGCCATGGTACAAAGTGATACCCATTGAAACATGGCTGATAATTCCCTGAAGAAAAGATACATTTTTAAAAGTTTGGCTGTTCGACTGCAGGGGCATCGTCATTTACCTTGATAGCTGCTTTACAGATGCTCACCAGCGGGAGGTGCTGGACTGCAATGAGGAGCAGTTCAGTGGCTCTGAGGGCAATTGTGTTCTTTGATCACAAGCCAGACTAGGATCAGTTAGGGACAAGCAAACCAATAATCGATGGACGCGATCGTCTGTTCTGTTCTTTGCAGCAGTTCACCATCTGCCTCAGTGACAGAGACGGGGTCCGTCCTGAGTAACAGACGTAATTAGCAGCGTCTAACAAACTGCTCCAGCAAATTGATTCCCGACAGCACGGTGTGAGATGTGAGTCACCTTTGATAGAAGATGGTTTTAAATTAACTTCATTTTACCCGCGTCCAGATAAATGACTGCAATATTCTGTGATTTCTTTTTAATAATCCGGCTCCTTGCAATGTGCTTATTTTTCTTGGCAAAATAAATGGGCCTGAATGCAGTGTCTAATCGTGCGGCTTTTCCTGCCATCATCTCAAGGTGACAGCTGTTTCTCTTGATGGTTTATACTTTTCCTCACCAATAAGGAATTAATAAAAAGCCATTAATCAAATGGTGCTGAGGCTGCACACTATTTAGTGACAGTTACTCCAGTAGTGGATAGCAGCAATCCACATTCACCACCCACTATCTACTGCTCACTGCAACTGGTGTGTGACTCCACACCGATTCAAAGGGGTGCCAACTGAGTTAGAAAAATTCACACCATCTCCACCGTCAATCCTTCTGCCACACCCCCACGCACTCCTCTCTCTCTCCATTTGCCTCATAATGTTTCCCCGTGTCGAACAGCCCCTACACACTGGTGCCCCTCACATCATCCCGTACCCAAGCCTTCTCCCCATCCACATGCCAATCCCACAACCCATCACTGCCTTGACCCCAACTCTGTACCCTCATGCCATCTTCCCCTACCAACACACATCACCCCTCGCACCCATGTACCAACTACACTACATCTCACCCTCTGCCCGTCCATCCTCCGCCCTACACTCTATCCCCACACATGTGCCCCACCCCACACCATCTCCCACCTACATACTGTCTTCCCTCCCCACTCCAACACTCTCACAACCTCATACTGTCTTCCCTCCCCCACCCGACACTCTATCCCACACACCTCCCCCACCCCACTCCGTCTCCCACCCTCATACCGTCTTCCCTCCCCTGCCCCACACTCTATCCCCACACACCTCCCCCACCCCACTCCATCTCGCACCCTCATACTGTCTTCCCTCCCCTGCCCTACACTCTAACCCCTCTTCCCTACTTCCTCCCACCCACATACTGTCTTCCCTCCCCCACCCCACACTCTATCCCCACACATCTTCCGCTCCCCCACCCCCCCAACTCCTCACTCCCATATACTGTCTTCACTTCCCCAACACGATATGATTACCCAGAACAAAAACAGAAATTGCTGGAAAATCTCAGCAGGTCTAGCAGCATCTGTGGAGAGAAATCTGAGTTAACGTTTCAGGTCTATCGACCCTTCCTCAGAACACTGGATCCGAAACATTGACTCTGCTTTCTCTCCATGAATGCTGCCACACCCGCTGAGCTTTTCCAGTTATTTCTGTTTTTGTTACTGATTTCCGGCATCCGCAGTTATTACTCCTAACTCCGCCTCCAACCCTCACCTCCTGCTTCCGCGTTAGATGATTATTTCAATAAAAATAATGCGTACAGGTTTGTGGAGAAAGCAGGAGATCGGCACGAGGAAATGATGTTCCATTAATAAGCCAGTGCAGGCTGAATGGCCTCTGCCTGTGCTGTAATATTTCTGTGATTCCTCACACTCCCTCCTATCCTGCAGTGGCAGCTCGCCCTTTGAAACACCCAGCTGAACGAAGCCATGAGCTGAGCTGTTCATGATATCAGTGTCCGACAAATTTACCTTGAAGCAGGTAGAATGCCACTTTGTCCTCATTTTCACTGCTGCAAACACCTGGCAGCTTATCACTTCATCTTCATAGGCCTGGCCTGTGTAAATATTATACTCTCACACTGTTTGAGCAGCAATAAAATGTGACGATACTGGATCATATTATTGCTGAAGGACTGTGACACGGTTAATAGCTGGAACTAGACTTGTATTTAATGAGAGATTTTGCAGTGGAGATGAAACGTGAAAAGAGCAGTTTGTGATTTTCTGTTATGATTCCTTAAGGCTATCTTGTCAGCTATTTTAGCAGAGATGAAAGTTCAATTTAAATTACCAGCCTGATGCCTACCATGTAGCACTGGGCTGAAGTTCTGGCCAGCAAGGCATTAGGATTTTGAGGCTGTGCTGTTTTCTCACCATTTCAAGGCTTTAGAATGAAAGGCTCAAAAAGCTGAAAAAGGTACAGTGTCTTCTCAGAGATGGGGATGACTGTGAGTCATTGGAGGGCAGTGCCTAATGCATACCCTTATGTCAACATCCATTTAGGATCAGATACTCATTGGAAACATTCCCAGAAGGAGAACCAGCAAAACAAGGAAATGAATGGAAACACAAACGGAAAGGGCTGGAGAACTCAGCAGGTCTGTCGGCATCTGTGGGGAGAGAAACAGAGTTAATGCTTCAGGGTCTGATATGACTCCTCATCAGAGTTCCAAAGAGTTAAGTTGGACTCAAAATATCAACCCTGTCTCTCTTAGATGCTGCCAGACCTGCTGAGTTTCTCCAGCAGTTTTTGTGTTTTGTTTTATATTTCAGATTTCCAGCATCCACAGTATTTTGTTTTTAGTAAGGAACTGACCAGCACTGGTCTGATTAGATTGCAATTTGACAATATACAAGACTGTCAAAACACACAACAGGATTCTGGGTACTTTTGACAGGGCAGATCTGGAAACTATATCAGCGCAAACTAATGAACGTTTCTTCACAACGTATATATTCCATTGCCTGACCAGGCATGGTTTCAGTGGGTGAGTGTGTAATATAGGCTGGATGTCTACCCCTCTACCTTCCCACCCAACTCTGAGCTCACCCTCAGAATACCGAGGGCTCTGAAAGTTTGAAAAAGGAGGTCGGCAAATGAGCAGGAAGGACCAGTTGGCCAAAGTCACCTCGGACCAGGTTCCACTGGGTCTCTGCTAGTGTCTGCCTGCAGTACCGGCAGCGCCCCCTATAGATCTTGTGGCGCCATTCGTACTGCTGGAGAAGCCAGCCAATCAGATCAATTCCCAAGAGTGGCGTGTCCTCCACAGTGAGGGCAGAAGTGCCTCACTTTGGCAATGTAGCTCACCCGCATCCCTAATCCATAGGGTCCATCGGTGAGTTTGCTTTTGCCAGGGATCCCAAAATATCCAGTGCATGTTTACATTGGACTCCATTAGAACCTCCTTCCCTCAGGTCCCAGCTCTATGTGATGACTTCATCTGACAACGTGGATGATGCTCTCCAGCTATTAGCATATGAGCCATGAACCCTTTACACTACAAATTGATTGAATGGCAGAACAGACTTGATGGGCCGAATGGCCTAATTTCTGCTTCTATGTCTTATTGTCTTAAAGACCAACCTGGGCTATCACCAATCACTTCCACATTTTACTGGTTTTCCTTTTTGCTTTGGGTTAGAAATTCGACTTGGGTCTGGAGTAGTGCAAAATGGGTGCTAGCTAACTCAATGCCCTTTTACACCATACCTGATCTTCCCCTCCATTAAAATTGAAGAGAGAAATTTGGTAAATACGGCACAGGATGCTGATTGGTGGCAATCCGTGCAAACTTGCAGCCCACTATGGATGACGCCTACCAGGCAAGCTTTCTTATATTCTTTTTATGGATTGGCAGGCTGTGTATTCAAGGCTGGCACCGTCCAATCTCCAGCAAATGATCTGTTTGATCACTGACAAATCACATTTTATAAACATTGCATCTCCCATGGCTGGTTTGATTAATTATCCATTAAGGTCAGTTTGTTTTACCTTGGAAAGAGGCTTATCTCTCGGTTTTAAAAAGAAACTTTTGACCTCAGCCTTATCTTGCTCAGCTGTTGCCATCTTCATGTCATCTAATCAACCATATGATACCTGCTTCAAAGTAAATTCGTCAGGCACTGTGCAATGAAAACCGTAAGAACTGCGGATTCTGGATATCAGAAGCAAAAACAGAAATTGCTGGAAAAGCTCAACAGGTCTGGCAGCATCTGTGGCGAGAAAATGAGAGTTAATGTTTTGGGTCCAGTGATCCGTCTTCAAAACTGATGACAGCGAGGAAAAAGTTGTTTATGTACGGAAGTTAGGGCAGGGTGGGGCTGAGATGGTTAAGGATTAAACGATAGGTAGAGGTAGAGCCGAAAGAGACACAAACAGTTGGACAGACAAAGGAGTAGATAACAGTGAACGTAGGAGAATGAACAGCTGCTAATGTGGTGTGTTAGTGGCTAACAATGGACAGTGTTTAAAAGCAGCCCATGTGATAACAAGGTCTTGTGTGAGGGGAGCTTTGAGGGGAAGCCAGCATGGACTCCTACCTCAATGCAGACTCCCGGCCTCAGCGCGGACTCCCGGCCCTAGACACTCAAGGTGAAAGGTGCTGGTGCAGACTGGGTTGGAAGGACTCTTATTCTGATCTTTATATTTCTTTATTTTTCTAACTTATTCCTACAATTTTGTATTTTCGTATCTATAGATGCCACGAAAGTCTGTAATGTTGGACTTTTTGTTTCTTTATTTTTCTGATTTTTTCCTGAAGGTTTTGTACTTAAGAACCTGTACCTTTATACGTAAGATGGTGCCATAGGTGGCTTCTTGTAAAGTTTTCACTGTAACTCATGTGAGCACATGACAATAAAATTAGCTTTAACTCACTCAAGTACCATTTTGTGAGAGTAATTGTATCACTCTTCTTCCATTCGAAAACATTCCTTGATTTATTTAAATCCGGTAACCCAGTACCGTGTTTTAGAAAATGTGTTTATCCCAAGACATATCATTCGAAAAAATGTGCCTAGTCCACTCTGCATGACTAACCATACAGAACCACTGTATTAGCTTCGCTGATATCTGGTAGTCAACTTCTTAGTAAATTATGCATTGTTTTAATGCCTAGTTTTTAAAATTAGTGTTGTTGGACTTAAAAGGAAGTTTGGAAGAATGATGGGCATTAGATTTAGGATTTGAAAAGACTCCTTAAAACCTACTCCCTAACTAAGCTTTTGATCACTTCTATCTTGATTTGGCTCAGTGTCAGTTTTTTTTTCCACTGATAGCAGTCCTATGAAGTAAATCAGGACGTTTTACCCCATTACCGATGTTGTACAAAGGGCAGGTTGTTTTGTTGTTGACGCATCCTAAAAAAAAAGAGAAAACTCATACATCATTGCACTCGGAGGAAGCCCCAGAGGAGGTTTGTGGGTTGATATCCTCTCCAGTGAGCAGCAATTAGTGCACAGAATTTACAGTCAGTTTTTATGGTATGTGCTACTTTGCCTTCTGTTTAATCCGTAGCTGCAATGAATCAGAAAGAATTTCAATGCGGCTTCAACAGCCAAAAGTGTGCCCTAGAAACTCCCCCATTGTGTCACTGGGAGCGTGTGACAGATATCGAATCATCAAATCCCTACAGTGTGGAAACAGGCCCCTTCGTCCCAACAAGTCCACACCGACCCACAGAGTATCCCACCCAGACCTATTCCCCTATAAACCCACCTAATCCACAATAAAAACCGAAAGAACTGCGGATGCTGTAAATCAGGAACAAAAACAAAGTTGCTGGAAAAGCTCAGCAGGTCTGGCAGCATCTGTGGAGGAGAAAACTGAGTTAACATTTTGGGTCTGGTAACCCTTCTCAGTTCGGGTCACCGGACCCGAAATGTTAACTCAGTTTTCTCCTCCACAGATGCTGCCAGACCTGCTGAGCTTTTCCAGCAACTTTGTTTTTGTTCCTGATTTACAGCATCCGCAGTGTCTGCGTGGGTTTCCTCCCACAGTCCAAAGATGCGCAGGCTACGTGGATTGGCCATGCTAATTTGCCCGTCACGTTCAGGGATGTGTAGCTTAAGTGTGTTATAGGAATGGGTCTGGGTGGGATGCTCTGAGAGTTCGGTGTGGACTTGTTGGGCCGAAGGGCCTGTTTCCACACTGTAGGGATTCTATGATTCTATGATAAACATTCTGGAGACCTGGGTTCAAATCCCTCCACGGCAGATGGTGGAATTTGAATTCAATGAAATATCTGGAATTAAGAATCTAATGATGACCATGAATCCGTTGTCAATTGTCAGAATAAACCCATCTGGTTTAGTAATGCCCTTTCAGGAAGGAAACTGCCATCATTACCTGGTCTGGCCTAAATGTGACCCACAGCAATGTGGTTGACTCTAGGCAATTAGGGATGGACAATAAATGCAAGTCTAGACAGCAACGTCCTCATCCCATTAATGAATAAAGAAAAGAAAATAAGGATTCAGCAGAGATTCTATTCCATTGTTATTCGAGTCCCACTGAGTCTGGCTGGAGGAATCCCCTCTCACTCTTTCCAGAGAATAAATTGTAGGTCTTTTCAAATACAGCTCATCAGAGTGCCACTGAAGTTTTGCTGTGTTACCTCTGGAGGGGTGTAGGTGTGATCTAGGACACTGCTGGGTGCTGGTTTCGATTCTCACTGGCTTCCTCTGGAATGGTGAAGTGATTGTTCCAACATCCAGATAAATCCTTCAATCACAGGAGCCCACACGACTGGCCAGCCATGAGAGCCTGTTGTTTGTCAGCGCAAACGTTTAATTTTTGGTCAAACGTATGAGTATTATTTGAATAACTTCAGCTTAATCTTTTGTTAATATGTTTTGTAGAGGTTAGAAGCCGTTTTGTTTTTATTATCTGTGATTCAATAGATGCTAAACTGGCAGAAAGAATCCTCCTTGGGCATAGGAGTTACACAGAGGATACAAAGAGGCTTCAAGGGGATTTAAACAGGCTGAGAGCATGGACAGGTGCACAGCAAATGGAATATAATGTGGCTAAGTGTGAATAATACACTTTGATAGAACAGAGGTATATAGTAAAGCAAACCTTTTTATTAACCAGCACCTATGGGACCAGGAGTGTGCTGGTGGATTAAATTGATCAAGGGGTCCACATAATCAATGTAAAAACACACACTAATGTAATGCAGGGAGTATACACATCACTGTTATACTTTTATTTCCAGCATTAATCATTTAAATAATATTGCCTTAAATGAAATTTACCGGCAGACAGCCTTCTGACTCACACCCTGAAATGGCTACTTGGACATTGTGGTATTTGAGGAGAAATGGATATTTCATGTGGCCAATCAATTGAACCACAAGTTTATTTACATTGAGGCAAATAAATTTTTAAAAAGCTACAATAATTGGTCAGAATAATACAGTAAACTTTGCAATACTTGAGGTATATAATTTTCGCTGGTTTATCGAAAGTGCTGGTTCATTTGGTGCCAGTTAAAACAACGTTTGCTGCATTTCTTAACTAATGAGATATTAGGAAGTTCTGATGTCCCACAGGGACCTACATGTCCTTGTTTACAGGTCACTGACAGTCACTGTGCAGGCACAGCAAGAGACAAATAGTCTGTCAACCTTTGTGGCAAGAGGGTTTGAGTACGGGAATAAAGATGCCAATTGCATAAGATTTGCAAGATGACGTCTGGAGTAAAGTGTACAGGTCTGGCTCCCTTGCCAACAAAGGAGGCAGTGACTCAGAGCTCCACTAGACGGATTTCCCGAATGGAAGGATTGTCCCATGAAAAGGCCGGGCCTGGATCCCTCAGAGTTCAGGAAAATAAGAGTTGATCCCAAACGTACAATATTCTTAAAGGGATAGACCAGGTAGATACAGAAAAGGATGTTTCCTCTGACTGGACTAGAACCAGGGGACACCATCTCAGAACAAAGGATAAACCACTGAGATGAGGAGGAACGCCTTCAGTCTAGGTAGGGGGCCAATCTCAGGAGTTGTCTCCCCGAGTCTGTGGAAGGCCAGTCATTGAATAAATTCATGGCAGAGATGGATAGATTTCTAGTTAATAATGACCTCAAGAGATTGAAGGCTAGCGAGGGAATATATTGAGGTAGATGATTAGTCATGCTCCAGAATGGGGAAGCAGGCTTTGAGGGACTGAATGGCCTATTCCTGCTCCCATGTTCCTCCATTCCTAAGCACGTTAAGGGAGTTTCAGAATCACAGAGTTGTGGCTGTGTCACATTCAAACGTGTTCTCCCTTAGCCTGACTCTGGATTCAATTATAGAGTTGTTGGCAGTAGCTGTTATTTTTGAATATTTTATGAAATATTTTATAAATGGAGTTATGATGCCTGCAATCAGTGGAAAATTATTAAAGAAAATAATCATTCATAAAGAAGCTGCCAGAGAGCAATATTTGTCAATGCAGGGAAAACAATGAAATCCATTCCAACATGGTGGATGCTCTGTGGTATTTTCAGTGTGTATGGGTGTCAGTCTGTCTCTTTGTGTAAGTGTCGTTGTGTGTTTGTGGGTCTGTGTGAGCATATTTGTGTGTCTGTAGCTACATGCACGTGCAAATGTGTAAATATGTGTCTGTGTGTCTGTATGTATCATTGCGCATCTGTGTGTGCATGTATGTATCTGTGTGTAAGGATGTGTCTATATGTGTGTGTCAGTGCATGTTTATGTCTACATGTGTGTGTGTGTGCTTCATGTGCATGGATGTGTCAATGTATGTGTGTGCTGTGTGTGTCAGTGTGTGCATGTGTATGTGTGTATGGATGTATCTGCATATGTGTGTCTGAGTCAGTATGTATATGTGTATGTGTGTATGGATGTATCTGTATACGTGCGTATGTATCAGTATGTATGTGTGTATGGATGTGTCTATGCACTTGTGTGTGTATCAGTGCATGGGTCTGTCAGTGCGTGTGTGTGTGTCAGTGCGTGTACATGTGTCTGTGTGTGTGTGTCAGTGCGTGTGTATCACTGCATGAATGTGTCTGTATCAGTGCGTGTGTGTGTCACTGTGTGTAGGTGTGTTTGTGTCTGTATCAGTGCGTGTGTGTAGGTGTGTTTGTGTCTGTATCAGTGCGTGTGTGTGTCACTGTGTGTAGGTGTCAATGTGTGTATATGTGTGTGTCTGTGTATGTCACTGTGTGTATGTGTGCGTCTGTGTGTGTGCCAATGCGTGTATATGTGTGTGTCTGTGTGTGTGTGTGCCAATGTGTGTATATCTGTGTGTGTGTGTGTGTGTGTGTGTGTGTGTGTGTGTGTGCACGCCAATGTGTGTGTCTAAGTTTCTGTGTATGTTTCACTGTGTGGTGTGTGTGCGCGCGTGCATGCATCGGTGTGTGTCTGTGTGTGTGTATCTGTGTGTTTATGTCACTTTGCATATGTGTGTGTTACAGTGTGTGTGTCAGTGTGTGTGTGTATTTATGTGTCTGTATGTGCGTGTCACTGCGTGTATGTGGGTGTCAGTGTGTGTATATGTCAGTGCGTGTCTGTGTCAGTGCATGTCACTGCGTGTATGTGTGTGTCGGTGCGTGTCTGTATGTGCTGTGCCAATGGATATTAGCAACATGTGGCTGGAGATCCATCCCAGCATCCTTCCTCTGTGTTTTGGGAGCTTGTTTGGTTTAATGACAAGCTTTTGCGTAGCTCCTCCAAGCCTTCATCCTGTGAAGTTTATAGCCCCAGTGCTTTGTGTCATGTTAATTTTTTTTCTCCCACTCCAATTGAAGACACATGATGTTTCCCCACAGACTTGGCTGCCAGCAGATCCAAAGTGAAAGACCTAACTCCCTCACTGAAGTTTAAACAATGAAGCTGCTTTTGAGTGTTACCCTGGGATCTTGCCGTAAAGACTGAAATGAGAGCTGGCATTCTTGTGTGATGTGTGTCTGACATTTATCTACCCCTTCCCTTGAGGGAATGAGGCCTTAATAGTTTCGTCCCCAACTCCATCCCTTCAGCTTCTTTGATCCAGGTGTTCAAAAGACTGGCTAATGTAAGAAACAAATACATTGTGTGATGTGCAGGAGGCTAAGAAAAGCAGAAGTAAGAGAAACAGTCTGTGCTTAATGGCATCCCGAAACTTAAGGAAAAGGATTAGCATGAATGGTGGCACGGTGGCTCAGTGGTTAGCACTGCAGCCTCACAGCACCAGCGACCCAGGTTCGATTCCAGCCTCAGGCAAACGTCTGTGTGGAGTTTGTACATTCTCCCCGTGTCTGTGTGGGTTTCCTCCGGGTGCTCCGGTTTCCTACCACAGTCCAAAGATGTGCAGGTTAAGGTGGATTGCTAAAATTGCCCCAGAGTATCCAGGGATATGGATTAGCCTTAGGTGGAACAGCCATGGGAAATGCAGGGTTGCAGGGATAGGGGCGGGGTGCTGTTTGGAGGGTCAGTATGGACTCGATGACCTGAATGGCCTGCTCCCACACTGTAGACATTCTGCGACTCTTAGCGTAAAAACCGAAAGAACTGTGGATGCTGGCAAATCTTAGCGGGTCTAGCAGCAATTGTGGAGAGAAATCAGAGTTAGTGTTTCGAGTTGAGTGAGCCTTCCTCAGAATCTCTGCAGGAAGCAGACAAGTTCCTAGGAAGGGTCACTGGACCTGAAATGTTATCTCTGATGTCTCTCTATAAATGGTAAGGGTTAGCTTGCCTACAACCAGCCTTACTATCATCAGGTATGGCTCAATGGGTAACACTTCCGAGACAAGATATTTTAGAGTACCACTCAGGTATCATAAGCACTCAACACAGAATGATACTCACTGGGCAGTGCTGAGGGAGTGTCGCACTGTCGGAGGGTCAGTGCTGAGGGAGTGCCGCACTGTCGGAGGGTCAGTGCTGAGGGAGTGCCGCACTGTCAGAATTAGTGTAGTGTCCATTCTGAGTCTAATGTCCATCGTTTCAGGTAGGGTTAGAATTAGTGAAAGATCCTACAATGTTCTTTCACAAAAACACAAGGGTCTTATCCTATCCCTCCACCAATCC
>NC_063354.1:41813100-41835554 GCF_021869965.1 Rhincodon typus | reverse complement strand
ACACAGCAGGCCAAGCAGCATCAGAGGAGCAGGAAGGCTGACGTTTCAGCTCTGGACCCTTCTTCAGAAATGAAGGGTCGATTTCTGAAGAAGGGTCTAGACCCGAAACGTCAGCTTTCCTGCTCCTCTGATGCTGCTTGGCTTGCTGTGTTCATCCAGCTATACACCTTGTTATCTCTGGTCATTATCACATTGCTTATGGCAGTATTTGCGTAGCTTGTTGCTGTCCTGTTTTCCACAACATAATAATAACTACTTTTCCAAAGTACTTCAGTGGCTGTCAAACACTCTGAGACATCTTGAGGATTCGCAAGGCACTAGACAAATACACCACCTCCTTAAGACGATGAGGAAAAGCAATAAATGTCAACCTTCCCTGCAGCCCTCAAATCCTGAGAGCAACTTTTCAATGAAGCAGCATCATTACATTCCAATACAATTTTTCTGCTACCAGGAGTATGAATATAAACTAAGTTTATTCATTTATTTCCCAACACATTGATAAGATTTGAGTTGCAATAGGTATCTAGTGCATAGGAGAATGTGCAATTATTCTAGCAGTCAGGGAACACTCAGTGGATAAACACTGTGTTATAGTCTCTGCTGCTGTGTTGATGGTTCTCATTTGTGGTGGCAATTTGGAAGCTACAGTCAGTTTTAGCTTCTCTGGCCTAGGGATCAAAAAAAGGTAGTAACAGTGTCCACTCTCAATGATCACCAGTGACCCTAAAGAATGGCTCGCATGGCTGCCTCACAGAGCCAGAGACCCAGGTTCAATTCACCCTCGGACAACTGTCCGTGCGCAGTTTGCACATTCTCCCTGTGTCAGTGTGGGTTTCCTCTGGGTGCTCTGGTTTCCTCCCACAGTCCAGAGATGTGCAGGGTAGGTGGATCAGCCATAGGGAAATGCGGGGATTGGCGGGGGATGCTCTTTCGAGGGTCACTGTGGACGCAATGGGCCGGATGGCCTGTCCCGCTCTGTAGGCTGTAGGGATTCAATGTATACTACGTTTGTGTGGATATTTTCAGGACAGTATTTCAGTGCCCTCCATAGTCTCTGTTTGAGCATCCCAACTCACTCTGGGCTGTCGCTGCTTGCATGGGATAGGAACAACGGTGGAACAGAGCTGCTGGGAGAGACAGTGACTGCCTTGATGTGAGGTTGCTAACTCTGATTGGATATGTTCCTGTGAGGCTTCATCACATGACTGTCCACCTTGCCACCTCCTTCCCTTACTGCCTTCCTTTGACCACCCAACACATCCCCCCACGCAGTCTTCCCACACCGAATGGAAAATGGTCTGACCTCTTCATTAGCCACTGGTGTATGACTACAGATTGTCATTCAAAAAGCATTTTCTTTTCCCTGTGTCCAGTATTTTTCAGACCCATAACCAAAAGTGTTCAAAGAGAATTTCACAGCAGCAGAATCACAGAATGGCTGCAACACGGAAGGAGGCCATTCATGCCATCATGGCTGTGAGAGACGTCCTACTGAGCGATGTAGCTAGTGCCAATCCCCTCACCTTCTCCTCAGAACCTTGCACCTTCTTCCTTTACAGATAATTCCCTTTCGGTCCGGTGTCTTCCACAATCTGAGGCAGTGCATTGCAGACCCTAATCACTCACTGCCTGAAAATGTTTCTCCTCACGTCACCTATGCTGCTTTTGCGACTTGCAGTAAAATTAAATTTAAAACAACACACGCCATTTTGATTCTGAGCGCTGCTGTGATTTTTCTACTGGACATCTCTGAAGCTCAGAATCCACTACAGTGTGGAAGCAGGCCATTTGGCCCATTGAGTCCACATCAACCCTCCAAACAGCATCCCAACCAGACCCACCCCCCTACCCTGTCCCTGTAACTCTGCATTCACCATGGCCAATCCACCAAGCCTGCACACCCCTGGATACTGAACAGTTTAGCATGGCTAATCCACCTAACCTGCACATCTTTGGACTGTGGGAAGAAACCGGAGTACCTGGAGGAAACCCACGCAGACACAGGCAGAACGTGCAAACTCTGCACAGACAGTCGCCTGAGGATGGAATTGAACCCGGGTCCCTGGCGCTGTGAGGCAGAGCAGCCAGGGATGTGCAGGCCAGGTGGATTAGCCATGAGAAATATGCAGTTATAGGGATAGGGTGGGAGGTTGGGTCTGGGTGGGATGCTCTTTGGAAGGTCGGTGTGGGCTGAATGGGCCGAGTGGCCTGCTTCCACACTGTAGGGGTTCTATGATTGAATGTTTTCAAGGCAGAGTTGGATATAATTCTTAGGTCTAAAGTCATCAAAAGGGTGTGGGGAGGAAGTTGAAGGAGGGTATTGAGTTGGATGATCAGTCATGATCCTGAATGGCAGAGCAGACCCGAAGGGCCGAATGGCCTCATCCCATTCCTATTTTGTACATGTTATTGCAGTTAGAGTTTATTGTCAGTGACTGAGCCTAACTGACTCCCTTGGCAAGATCCTGAGTTCAGTGAATATGTAGGAAACCAGAGAACTGATAGACAAACAATAAAGGCTGCACTTTAATTCTTTGTCGTGAGATTCCATTGAAAATCCATTTGACTCTGGAACTTTTTCTTCAACACTAGATAGGCAAGTAGCTGGTAATAAAAATAAATACGCAGAAACTGTGAATGCGAATTGTCAGAGATAAATTGACTTCTTTTTTGAAAAAAGAGTGTATAGCATTAATGATGGGTCTCAGTAGCCTGCTGCCCAACACACTCAGGGCACCCTTCATTCTGATCCAACTGTTGTATAGATCCACTGGCAATGTGTCTGCACAACTAGTGTGTAACATTTCCTACTCTGCACTGCACTCTCTTTAGCTAACATGTTCCTGAAAATGCATGATTTATGTTTGTCTCCGAAGCCAACATTTGGTTTTAAAAACATGAGTCCTTTTACAACGGAACAGTATCTTATGATACTCTCTGGCCTGCCTTGTCAGGTTTTGTTAGACTGCATTTAATCATGTCTATGTATGGAGTTATAGCTTGAAGCTCACTTTATTCAGGACTGGAAGAAACTGTGCTTTTCTGAGCGTCATTTATCTGAGTCACCTTGGAATGAAAGAGAGGAAGAATCCACATTTACGTAGCACCCGGCATGACCGCTGGGCATCCTGAAGTATTTTACAGCCATTGAAGTGCTTTTTGAAGGGCGATCGCTCTTGAGGTGTCAGAAAGGCAGCAGCCAATTTGCTCAAAGTAAGCTCCCACAGACAGCAATGTGATAATGAGCAGGTTATCTGTTTCCTCAGTGTTGTAGCTGAGGGAGAAACCTTTGCATATCACACAGTGACAGCAAGCCAAGGCACAGTTTTGTCGTTCAGTGGACAGCATCTCTGACTGTGCATCACTTCCCCAGTACTTTGTTGGTGCACCAGCCTAGATTATGTGCTGTTGAATGGGAATATGGTGCTTGATCACAGCCCATGCAATGCTAGGAACATGTATCTCCCAGTCCCTGCATCACAGGCACTCACTGTGTGCTTGGTGGTTATAATATTGTCCAAATAGTTACCAGGCGATATGATAGATTGGTAGTTTTGTGGTGGCAGAATTGGGATAATGTCATCAGGTATCACCTCAAAAGCTGTTCTCTTCCTCCCTACTTCTGCCTATAATTCCAATCAAACCTCATTGTGCTACCCCTTTGCTTCATTAAATCTTGCTTTGTTCCCAAGCTTACAGAGCTCCTCACCTCATTCAGTCACCCTTGCCTCCTACAACCTGCAGGCTTTAAATGCTTGAGTTTGGTATTAACCAACAAATACCTCACCATCCCTCTGAATTCTTGATCCTCTCAATCTCTCACCCTTGATTAAACTTTATATAAAACTACCCATAATAAGACAAGTTGTGGCAAGAACTCTATTGCACTAAAGATGCAGCAATGAACTTAACCCCAGGCAAATCTGCCAATTTAAATGGTGGCTCAGTGGTTAGCACTGCTGCCTCACAGCACCAGGGACCTGGGTTCAATTCCAGCCTCAGGTAACTGTCTGTGTGGAGTTTGCACATTCTCCCTGTGCCTGTGTGGGTTTCCTCCCCACAGTCCAAAGATGTGCAGGTTAGGTGGATTAGCCATACTAAAATGTCCTGTAGTGCCCAGGGACGGGCGGGCTAGGTGGATTAGACATGGGAAATGCAGGGCTGCAAGGATTTGGTGGGTTTGGATGCGCTTTGGATGGTCAGTGCAGACTCAATAGGCCAAGTAGCCTGCTTCCACACTGTTGAGATTCTCTGATGAAGACACAGTTTGTATGCTATCAGTGGGAGAGGCAGTGATAATGTGGTAATAAATCAGAATCTCAGGTTAATGTTCTGGGGACCTGAGTTCAAATCCCACCATGGTGCATAGGGAAATTTTCCACAGTTCTTTTGGGTTTTATTTAGGGAAATTTGAAGTCAGCTAACAAACCTCAAATAGAAAGCTAGTCCCTGTGAAGCTGCCATTGATTGTTACTAAAAACAAGGAACTCTATTCCTGGTCTACATATACCACAGCAATAATTGCCCTCTGAAATTTCATTTCAGCCAGGTTGTGCAAAAGGAAAATCTTCATTTTTTATGTACTAGCAAAAGACTGTGGATCCCAGAGATCAGAGATAAAAAAAAAGACACAGAAAATGCTGGAGAAACCCAACAAGCAGGGTAATATCTTTGGAGAGTGGAACAGACTTAACGTTTTGAGTCCCATATGACATTTCTTTGCAATTGAACAAAGAACAAAGAACAATACAGCACAGGAATGAGCCCTTCGGCCCTCCAAGCCTGCGCTGACACATTTTGCCCTTCCATACTAAAACTGTCTTCACTTACAGGATCCGGATCCCTGTATTCCCTTCCTATTCATGTATTCGCCCAGGTGCTTTTTGAACGCTGCTATTGTGTCTGCTTCCACATCCTCCTCTGGCAGCGTGTTCCAGGCACTCACCACCCTTTGTGTGAAAAATCTGCCTCGCACATCTCTATTAAACTCCTTCCTCACCTCACCCACCCAACACCCCACACCCTGCACCTTGAACCTGTGTCTCTTCGTAATTGACCCCTCCATCCTGGGAAAAAGCCTCATACTTTCCACTCTATCCATGCCCTTCACAATCTTATAAACTTCTATCAGGTCGCCCTTCCACCTCCTGCATTCCAGTGAAAACAAACCCAGTCTATCCAACCTTTCTTCGTAGCTAAAATCTCCCATACAAGGCAACATCCTGGCAAATTGGTAGAAATGTGATGGATTTTATACTGTTGAGAACGGATGAAATGGTCAGTAGGACACAAAGGAATGTCGAGGGAAGATTAAAAAAACCAAGAGAGAGTAAATAACAGTGATGTTGTTGAGCAAAATGCAAAGGGACTGGGGATGGTTTTAGTAAAGGAACAAAGCATTGATGCAGGGCGAGTATTAATATCAGAGTAAAATGATGCCGTCTCTGAAAACAAAGATATTAAAATTGGATATAGACTGGCACTTGGCAGAATAAAATGAATTGAAATCGAGGACAGAGTTCATGGTCTGAACTTATAGTTGAGTCTAGAAGATGGTAAAGTACCCAATTGGATAATGAGGTGCTGTTTCTCCAGCTTGCACTGGGGTTCCCTGGGACACTGTGATAGATTGAGGACAGAGATGTGAGAATGAGAGCAGTTAAAATGGCGATTGTAGACTGAGTGAATATGTTGTGCACGCTCCTGGTCTGTATTTGATCTGTGCAGCGTAGAGGAGACCACATTGTGTTTGAGGACCAATTGGACATTGATTATTCCCTTAAGCCACCCATCTCTCCTGTGGATTTCCGTTACAAAGCAGAGTGTCTCCAATTGGTGTGATTATGCTTGTTGGAAAATCCAGGCCGTGATTGTCTACTTGTTGCTCAGCGATATGTGGCTTCTCTGCCTGCTATGTTCCTTTAAAACACATGCTCGAAAAGAACAATCTTTGGTCGAGATTCCTCTTCTGATTAATTCCCCTTTGTTAAGTGCCTTGAAATATTTTACATTTAAGTAATAATTGTTCTTTCTTCTAACTACTGCAAGAATAACTAAGGGAAATGAGTATTAGCATTCTCAAGCCAGCAGAACACACAAGACACACTTTACCTTGATTCAGGAACAACTTGTCCCCGAGTTACTCATATAGCCAATGGCTGTGAAGATATTGGAATTATCAGATTGATGAAATAACAAGCTGTTCCTCTCAGGTTGGAGTCATTCCCAACTAGGGGAGCCACACCCCATTTATGCCTTAATTGAAACACATCAGATTCCGAGAGGGATCGACAGATTATGTCATGGAGTCATACAGCATGAAAACTGACACTTCGGTCCATCCAGTCCATGCCGATCATAATCCCAAACTAAACTAGTCCCACCTGCCTGCTCCTGGCCCATATCCCTCCAAATCTTTCCTAAGTGTCTTTCAAATGTTGTAATTGTACCCAAGTCCACCACTTTCTCAGAAAGTTCATTCCACACAAGAACCACCCTCTGTATAAAATAATTGCCCCTCATGTCTTTTTTAAATCTCTCTCCCTTCACCTTAAAAATATGTCCCCGAGACTTCAAATCCCCCACCCTAGGGAAAAGACACCTGCTATTCATCTTGTCTATACCCCTCATGATTTTATACACCTCTATAAGGTCGCTCTCAATCTCCTACACTCCAGTGAGAAAAGTCCCAGCCTATCCAGACTTTCCATACCCAGCAACATCCTGGTAAATCTCTTCTGAACCATCTCCGGCTTAATAATATACTTCCTATAACTGGATGACCAGAACAGACGTTGAGAGATGGTACCTCCTGCTGAAGGGTTTGGAACAAGAGGTCACAATCTCACAATAGGAAGGACTCAGGTGAGAAGATACATCTTCAGGCAGCTGATTGCAAATCTTTGGAAGTCTGTACCTCAGAGGGCTACGTCTGCTCAGTCATTGAGTGAGATATTGATGCCTTCGGGAAGAAAGAGCTTCAAAGAATAGAAGAATTAGGAGGGAGGAGGAGTTAATGTTGATGTCCCAGTCAGTGTTGTTTGGAATGGCACAGCAGGTTACAGACCCATTCTTCCGTTGCTGTGTGGCACTGTACGTGACCTATGAGTGCTGGTGCAGAGCAAGGGAGGAAAATGTCCCATTCGCAATTTTGACATCCCTCAACTCAACAAGGTGAAGAAAAGCTAAGGAAAACGGATGCTTGGGAGACCTGCAGGGCAGGGGAGTCTGGGAAAGTTCACAGAATGCTGGATGAATGGTCAGAATTGCCTGTAAAGTGGGAATGATAGAGCACTGTTAGTAGAACAGTCATTAGCCAGCAGATGACTGAACTGGTCCTGCTGTTCTTTATTAGGGAAGCAGTCATGCATTAACTGGGATGTCCCAATCCTCCTCCTCATGGTATGGAATAATTAGGAAAGAATGTTTCTCCTGATGCGGCTTTGGCGGGGGACTTGATATCCTTGTTTTATTGACTGTGGAGCAAGGCCAGGCTGTGTGGCCAGTGAGTTGGGTAGCCCTTCACCCACACAGAAGAAAGCCTGGGATTACATGAGCAGAGTGGGATGGTGGTTGTGCACAATGCCACTCCTGAGCTAGTGCCAAGACTCTAACCTTTCAGTCTGTCAGGCTTTATTTTTCAAGCAGCGGTAACATAAACTCGGTGACTGCCTAGCTGAGTAATCGCAGGCCTCTGTTTAAAGTACAGTCACACGGGAAAGTGTTCTGCAGAATGCCAGAGCCCATGGTTGGAGGAGTGATTAACCCATGAGGTATTCGATTCCTTTTGCGAGGCAGAGGCTGTTTACCTACTCGTTCTGACAATGGTTTATAATTTCCCCTCCCGGAAGAAGGCCCTTCTGCTAAAGTGTATGTTTAGGACAATTTCTGCTAAGAAGATGACGTTCCACTCAACGCCAATCACCTCTTCAAATCCACCATTCCAAATTTCTTAACCATTCGCCAATCCCCTTGATTTGTCAGCGTAAACATCACACTCATAACTCTTCAGGCAGTCAGGATCTGTCTTATTACTGCATAATGAAATAGCATCCTTCCAAATAATTTAAATTTTTGTGTGTACTGCCCGTGAGTGTATACATCTAAAAACATAAATGGATGGATTTGCTGGAAATTATAGGGTTGAAAACAGTGTGCAGACCCACCTTCAAATCATCATCTCACAGAAACATCGCAGAGTGCTAATGACTTCTGAAGTGCAGTGTACGTGGTGTTGGCAAAGTTAGTGCCTGACTTAAAAGGGAAAAAGGAAGGCCTTGCATTTGTATGTTGTCTTTTCTGATTGTTTTTGTGAGTGTAGTTGCTTTCATAATGTAGGAAACAGCAGATAATGCGCACACAGCAAGATCCCACATAGAGCTATGAAGGAAGTTCTCATCTGTTTTTATCGTTTGAAGAATAGCTGTTCAGCAGACCACCCAGAATTCACCTGTTCTTTGTTCAATAGTACGGGGGATCTGTAATGTTTTTCATTTGTTCCCAGAATGTGGATGTCACTGCCCAGGCCAACCTTTATTGCCTGTCTCTAATTGTCCAGAGGGTATTTCAGAGCCTGTGGGTCTACTGATTGCAGGCTTTCCTCAGGGAGACCCGATGGGCCCTATTGTTAACATCTCCCAGCTAAACAGTGCAGCAGTCCTTCTGCATTACACTAGGGTTTCATCATCAATCATGTCCAGCTAGCACTCCCAATGTGTTCCTGCAAAAGTGTTCTAAAAATGTGTGAATAACAAAACACACTTTGTCATAAAAATCACTGAAACAAATTGAGTTACATTCCTGAGGTGGCGATTGAGGGGGTGAGTGAGGAGGTGATTGAAGAGGAGGTGAGTGAGGTGAGTGAGGACGAGGTGAGTGAGGGGTTATGTGATGAGGAGGTGTGTGATGGGGTGAATGAGGAGGAGGTGAGTGAGGAGGTGAGTGAGGATGAGGTGAATGAGGCGGTGTGTGAGGAGGAGGTGTGTGAGGGGGTGAGTGAGGAGGAGGTGAGAAGGGGGTGAGAGAGGAGGTGATTGAGGAGGGTGTGAGTGAGGTGGGGATTGAGGAGGAGGTGAGTGAGGGGGTGAGTGAGGAGGTGAGTGAGGAGGAGGTGAGAAGGGGGTGAGAAAGGAGGTGATTGAGAAGGGTGTGAGTGAGGAGGGGATGTGTGATGAGGTGAGTGAGGAGGAGTTGAGTGAGCAGGAGGTGTGTGAGGGAGTGAGTGAGGAGGTGATTGAGGAGGAGGTGAGGGGGTGAGTGAGGGAGGTGAGTCGGAGGGAATGAGAGGATTGGAGAGGGAAGTGGCAAACAGGAGGGAGCGAGAGGGTTCTGGGGTAGCAGTGAGGTTGGTGGGAGTGAGGGTTTCGGGAGAGACAGTGACCGTGGCGATGGGAAGTGTTTACAACAGCAGATCAATCCTGAGCAGGTCCAATACAGCTCTCAGCACATACACAGTGCCACAGGTTAGGGGCAGCAGAGCTGTCAGCTCAGCTCCCTAAATGCCCTGTACCGCAGGTGAGAATGTTACCAACTGAGGCACAGTGCTGCCACTGTGCACAGAGTCAATGTTTGAGTCTGTTTTTGTAGAGGCAGGAGTGTGGGGAGAAGGACACTGAGACCATTCCCTTACCCTCAAACTGCACTGCGGGGAGTCTGGAATAGATTGACGCACCTTGGCCAAAGTTTCAGGTGGGGAGGGTAGGGTCATCGCAGTATCTCTGAGCCACATCAGAAAGTGGGTGAGGTCGAATAGAGTTCAACAAGCCGCACGAAAACACATGGTAGAGTTAGTAAAGAATTAGTAAAGTTAGATCGCATGAGATTCAGGGAGAGCTAGCCGATTGGATACAAAATTGGCTGAACGTCAGGAGACAGAGGATGATGGCTTTTTGGACTGGAGGCCCGTGACCAGGGGTGTTCCACAGGGATCAGTACAGGGCCCATTTTTGTTTGTCATTTATATAAATAGTTTGGATGAAAATTTAGGAGGCGTGGTTAGGAAGTTTGTAGATGATACCAAAATTGGTGGGATACTGGCCAGTGAAGGTTACCTGAGATTACAAAGAGATCTTGATCAATTGGGTGAATGGGCTGAGGAGTGGCAGATGGAGTTTAATTTGGATAAGTACGAGGTGTTGCATTTTGGTAAAACAAACAAGGGCAGGACTTTTACAATTCCCTGGGCAGTGTTGTAGAACAGAGAGACCTAGGGCTTCAGGTACATAATTCTTTGAAATTTGCGTCACAATAGACAGGGTGGTTAAGAAGGCATTTAGCACGCTTGCCTTCATTGCTCAGACCTTTGAGTACAGGAACTGGGATGTCATGCTGAGGTTAAACAGAATGTTGGTGAGGCCTCTTCTGGAGTACTGTGTTCAGTTCTGGTTGCCCTGCGATAGGAAGGATATTTTTTATTTGGAGACAGTTCAGAAAAAATTTACCAGGATGTTGCCAGGACTGGAGGGTTTGGGTTATAAGGAGAGGCTGGATAGGCTGGGACTTTTTTCACTGGGGCGTAGGAGTTTGAGGGGTGACCTTATAGAGGTTTATAAAATCATAAGAGGTGTAGTTAAGGTGAATAGGAAGGGTCTTTTCCCTAGGGTGGGGGAGTTCAAAACTAGGGGGCATACTTTTAAGGTGAGGGGAGAAAGTTTTAGAAAGGATAAGAGCTGCAATATTTTTATGTAGAGATTGTGTGGAATGAGCTGCCAGAGGAAGTGGTGGATGCAGGTACAGTTACAACATTTAGTGGGCATTTGGATAAGTACACGAATAGGAAAGGTTTGGAGGGATGTGGGCCAAACACAAACAAGTGGGTCTAGTTTCGTTTGGGAACGTGGTGGGTGTGGACAAGTTTGACTGAAGGGTCTGTTTCCATGCTGCATGATTCGATGACTCTACAAAGAGTTCAGAAGAGTTTCTGGGCCCCGAGCACCTCACTGCAAGAGGGCGCCACTGTGCACCTAGCAGGATGTTTGTCCACCAATCGGATTTCATGTTGAAATGAACGTGTAGATCAGCTCAAAACAATAACAATCCAGCATTCCTCCTCTCCAGCAAGAGAAAAGAAGCTTGCAGTCATCGAGTGTTTTTTACGTGACATCAGGAAGTCCTGAAATGTTTTCCAGCCAGTGAAGCACTTTTCCAGTAACTGTTGTCATGTAGGAAATACAGCAGCCAATATGCACATAACAAGCTCCTGGCTTTGTGATAATGGCCTTTGTACTGTTGATCGAGGGGTGAGGACACCAAAGAGGGATAATTCAATTACTCTTCTTCATGACAGTGCCTCGGGGTCTTCTGCATGCACCTTAGCGGGAAAATGAAGCCTCACTTTAACACCTAAGAGTCAGCACCTCTGACAGTGCAGCACTGCCTGAGTACTGCAGACAAACGTCAACCTTGATTTTGTCCCTCAACTCATGGACCACTGCCTTCTGACCGAAAGCTGAGCTCCAGTTGGCTGTTACTATCAACTGGACAGCTGGTTTGTGATGCCTACAGGAATTCCCACACTGACTGAAGGATTCTCCTTCTCAACCTATCCCCTCGCCTGAGCTGTGGTGACCCTCAGGTTAAACCTCCTATGGACTGATAAGACTATAGTGACGTTACCTTTTTAATTTCTTTTTATTGTCAGTGCACATTTGTAAGGAGCGCAGTCTTTAAAGGCAAACAGCTCAGTGGAAATATCAGGAATAGAACTATTGGCATCACTGTTGGTATTCAGTCTTTGAACGAAGGTGTCTGGCCATTTGAATGATTGGTCTGTACAAGGTATAAAAGGCATCTGGAAGTCTGATTTCAAATGTTGTCCCTCCCCCACCAACGGAGATACCTGTACACCTTCAACTGGACAGCCTGAGACTCATCATATTGCCCAAGGTTAGAATTTCAACAAGGAGGTGACATCATTCAGACTTCTTTACCAACATCCAATTATATTTCTTTTTTAACTGAGTGATCAAGGGAGCTGTATTTTGTTTTGAATGAGGTGATTGTATCAGAACCCTGAATGAGAAGTGTGCACCCGAGTTTCGTCCAGAAGGAATTGTGACTCTTTAACAAATGAGAGGATCTGTTGTCCCTTTCTGAATTTGAGTACATCTGTTTCAAACTGAAAGGCAGCCAATTTGGAATCCTTGCTCCAGTCTGCATTCACATGAAACAACAACAGCTGATAGCATGGATCTCCTGAAATAAGAAGCAGGTCAGAGAGAGGAGATGTTGGGAGTAATCCAGCAAAGTGTGGGTCTAGATACAGAAAGCAGCCTTTCTCTATCAGTTCACCTGTGGCACACCCTTCACGTAAACTCTTGCAGTACAGTTGGACTCTGGTTTGTCGTCCTGGAACATGGATGTGAAAGGATAACCCATCCTCACTGTTGGGAAGAGCTCGGAGTTTCCCAAAGGGAATGCTCCCCCGCAGATTGCTCTGGGGCATTCCCTATATGACATGGAGAGCCCTTCAGCCCATCGAGTGTACACTGATCAATTCCAATCCGCTTTCCCAGCGTGTGGTTCCACAACCTTCATGCATGTCAGCAGCTCTTGCCTGGCTCGGTCACACCTTTGGCAGAAGGTTCAGGGCTATGGCCAGTTCCAGCACGGAATCCAGATCGACAATGGAGCTGCACTGTGGCTAGTCATGCTTTTTCGGGCAAACACAAAACCTGCCAGTCAGATGAATGCCAAACCTACAACGTAGGGGCAGGCACACGCCATTTGGCCACCCCAGCCTCTTCTGTAAGATTCAGTAAGATCATTGATTGATTGATTTATTGCCACGTGCACCGAAGTACGGTGAAAAGCTTTGTTTACGAACGGTACAGGCAGATCATAGTAAGCAAGGATGTACAGATTAAAAAGACTTCGAGATTGCATTGCACAGGGCATGCACTTGGCGAGATCAATGTTAGCAAGATCAGCTTTATTTGAGGCTAGAGGGTCCATTCATCAGTCTAATAACAGCTGGAAAGAAGCTGTTCCTGAACCTGCTGGTGTGTGTGTTCGGGCTTCTGTATCTTCTGCCTGATGGAAGAGGTTGTAGGAGATCATTACCAGGGTGTGATGGATCTTGGATAATGTTGGCAGCCTTACCATGGCAGAGAGCTGTGTAAATAGAGTCCATGGATGGAAGGTTAGCTTCTGTGATGGTCTGGGCTGTGCCCACCACCTTCTGTAGTTTCCTACGGCCCTGGGCAGAGCAGTTGCCATACCAGGCCGTTATACACCCGGACAGTTTGCTTTCAATGGTGCATCTGTAGAAGGTGGTGAGGGACCTTGTGGACATGGCACATTTCATGACTGCTCTGTTTGTGTTTCAAATCCCACAATCCTACCTATCCCCTGATCAATTCTCCTGTCTGACCAGGATCTATCTCCCTCCACCTTAAAAATATCCAATGACCCCGGCTCCCCTGCCTTCTGAGTTCCTATGCCACACAAATCCCCACCCCCACTCTGGAGGAAAACAATTCCTCTCATCTTGGTCCTAAAGGGGTGAACTTTAATGGGAAAACTCTGCCCCCTCGTTGCACAGTCTCAAAATGGTGTGGAGGATTTCCCCTGCTTTCCATGTACTTGTGCCTCAGCTAACATGATTGAAATAGATGACCCAGTGATTACCTGACTGCTGGTTGTGGGATCTTCCCATGCACGGACTTGCTGCTGTATTCAACATTATAACAGTGACTGCATTTCTGGAGGGTTAACTGGCTACTGATAAAGGCAGAAAATGCTGGAGAATCGCAGCACCTGTGAAGAGAGGAACAGTTGACATTTTAAGTCCAAGAGTGAGCCTCAAAATGTTGTCTCTGTTTCACTCTCTGTAGTTGCTGCCAGACCTGCTGAGTTTCTCCAGCAGTTTCTATTTTTATTTCAGATTTCCAGCATCCGTTATATTTAGTGTGGCTGCAAAGTGCCTCGATGTTGTGAAAGGCAAATGCAAATCCTTCCATTTTCTTCACACAAAGTGACCTTGATGAAACAAGTCGAGGTGTGAAGGAAAACGTTACTGTAATTGACAGAAAGTGAATTTTACTCATCAGGAAGATGAAGCAGCTCATCTGAGAGAAGCAACAGGGCAGTTCATGAGAGTGGCAGCTTCTGAATTTCTGTTAGCTGTGGGATTTGATTTAATTTATTGTTGTCACATGTACCTAGATACAGTGAAAAGTTCTGTTTTGCATGAGTACAGGCAGATCATACCATACAAAGTGCATTAGGGTAATAGAACAGAGCAAGGAATACAATATTACAGCTGCAGAGAAGGTGCACAAATAGCGAGATCAACATTACATTTAAAATTTGACAGGTCCATTCAGAAGTTTAATAACTTGAGCTATAGGAAGAGGTCGAATAGGCTAGGGCTATTTATCCTGGAGCCTCGAAGGTTGAGGGGTGACGTTGTAAAGGTTTATAAAATCATGAGGAGCATGGATGGGGTAAATAGACAAGATCTTTTACCTAGGCTGGGGGAGTCCAGAACTAGAGGGCATAGGTTTAAGATGAGAGGGGAAAGATTTAAAAGACACCTAAGGGGCAAACTTTTCATGCAGATGGTGGTGCGTATATGGAATGAGCTGCCAGAGGAAGTGGTGGAGGATGGTACAATTACAACATTTAAAAGGCATCGAGATGGGTGTATGAATAAAAAGGCTTGTAGAGGGATATGGGCCAAATGCTGGCAAATAGGACTAGATTAATTTAGGATATCCGGTTGGCATGGATGAGTTGGACCGAAGGGTCTGTTTCCTTCCTGTAGATCTCTATGACTCTATAACAGGGGGATGAGCACAGAATCTTCAGAGCTGCAAGTAGGTTTAAGAGAACATTGTTAGTGATTTTAACAGACTTAGAATTGAGGTTTAAAAGAGCATAATGATTGTAGGATATGTAAAAATAAGATCTGCTGTAGAGAGCCTGCAGAGATTCGCCATGCGTCAGCACCATCTTGAGTAGGCCATCTGGAGACATTGGAGAAAGGCAGGAGGTACAGAAGACTCAGAGGCAGTGAAAACAACACTTGCAAGCGGGAAGCCGGCTAGGGCTAAGAAAGAAAGCACTCCAAAGCTCCATCCACCATCATGACATCTCAAAGTGACACAATGAATTAAACTCAGATGACTCAAAAAATGGTGTCGCAGCGGTAAGAAGGATCAAGCACGTTGATAGGGATAGCAAATTCCTACCAGTAGCTTATATTTTATGTGAGAAGTTGCTATTGGAATGCCAATAGGAGTCACACATTCTACCCATTATCAAGCCCCTGCTGTCTGTGTCAGATCAGTCAACAGCTCATGAGTTTCATCCAAACCCTCCCTTCAACACCAATCTTTGCAACAGAAAAAAATTGATTGATTGATTGATGCTGTCTATCATAAATGAGGCACATCAATAATAAAACCCTTTCAATGCTATTGGAAAATAACACGAAGTTCGATGGATCTGCACTGCTTTCTGGTCACACAGGTGTTTACTTTAACAGCTGTGGTTATGCAGTAGCATCGTGACGGCCTGAATATCGCTTTGAGTAAAATTTGGAGCTTACTCCCACAGGGAGTGGTTGAGCCGAATGCCATCATTAGATTGGAAAGCAAGTGAGGGACAAGTGGATGAGGGAACAAGGAATGGAAGGAAATGCTGAAGTAAGGCTAGGAGTTTTGTGTCAAACAAGGTACCAATATAAAATGAATAAGATGTTAATGTGCCGTGAAAGCTTTTGATGGGATGCATCAGTGATTCCCCAAGAGTTAGAATTGTACAGCACTGTGCTTTCACCATCCATTACAGGTACAATGACGCACCAATATAGCAGTAATTGACCCCATGCTGTGGGCATCATTCTGCATTGCAAACTAACCATTCATCTGAGGTAACCAACCCCATACTTCACCTTTAGTTAATCTAACAGTACTCAAGGATGCATGTTACCTTCTTATTTACCATGTTAACTTTACAGTGCAAAGTGTTATTCAATCTTAGCTCAGATTTCATATCAGTATTGTCCTACATAATTTGCAATACAGCTTTTGCAGCTCTGATAAAATTACTGAAATCTACCTGTGAAATAAGACCACAATTAGGGTCCAGAATGCATTCAAGCCAGTACTTTTATAATAGAAACAAACCAAGAGCGAGACTCAAACAGAGATGCCCTCGGGCTGACTAACTAAATCATTCCTAATCCCAATCATTGCCACATTGCTTTCGGCTACACACACACAATGCACTTTATAAAACAAAAGAATTCCAAGAATGTAGGCATGGGTGGCAAGGCTGGCATTTATCACTCATCCCGAATTGTCATTGAGAAACTGAGGGTGAGCTCCTTTCTTGAACTGCTGCACACCACGTGCAGACGGTACAGAGATATTAGGAGAGGAATTCCAGGATTCAAACTCAGCAATGATGAAGGAAAAGTAACCTAGCTCCAAGTTGCGATGGTGATGCTCTCATGCCCTTGATCTTCCAGAGGCCATATTCCAGTGGGAACCTTACAGTCAGTGGGCCACAGTGCACAATATAATTCTCCCCAAGAAGAATGCAGGAATCTAGCAGATGTTTTGAGTATGAACCTTTCCCAATTCTGAGGTACAATTGATAGATGAAGTTTATTGTCTCTTTCACTGTCCACAGATGCTGTGCTGGTCATTTCCAGCACTTTTATTTCTGTTTCAGGTTTCCAGCACGTGCAACATTTTGGTTTCTGTGCTGACGGAAGTGAGCTCACATTCGGGAAGGTCTTCCCCATCCACTAGTGTAAGCCTCTCCTCCACTATATGGTCACAGAAAGCAGTTCCCATAGCTGCTACTGTTGCACTTACGAAGTGAGAGTCAACATTTATGATGTTAAGTGTTGTTTTTTTTGTGAGTCGTGTGTGTCAGAGAAAGGAGATAGCAAGTGCTTTTGTACCACGGACAAGTAAGCATGAAAAATCAAACAGAGGAAATGCAGCACTCAATCTGCTTACAGCAAGTTCCCTCAAACAGCCATGAGATGAAGACCTGATAATAACTCTGTTTTCCTCGATGTTAATTGAAAAATTAACATTGGCTGAAAAATCGAGGAAAACATTGTTGTTTTCGTTCAAGTCACAGTGTTGGATCCTTTATGTCTGCCCAAGAAGGGCAGATGATTCTCTGTTTAACATCTCATTCAATAAACAGCACCTTCTACACTGCAGCATTCCCACAGTACAGCACAGGAGCATCAGCCATTGAGGGAATGCTCAGAATACTGAATAAGAGGAAGGTTAAAAGCTTTGCTGAGATGCAAAGTTCTTAGTAAAAATAAGCCACCTCAACACAGTTATTGAGTCATAGAGATGTACAGCACGGAAACAGGCCCTTCAGTCCAACTCGACTATGCGAACCAGATATCCTAAATAAATCTAGTCCCGTTTGCCAGCATTTGGTCCATATCCCTCGAAACACTACCTGTTCACATTCCCGTCCAGACACCTTTTAAATGTTGTAATTGTACCATCCTCCACCACTTCCTCTGGCAGCTCGTTCCATACACGCACCACCCTCTGCGTGAAAAAGTTACCCCTCAGGTCCCTTTTAAATCTTTCCCTTCTCACCTTAAACCTATGCCTTCTAGTTTTCGACTTCCCTACCCTGGGGAAAACACCTTGCCTATTTACCCTATCCATGCCCCTCATGATTTTATAAACCTTATAAGGTCACCCTTCAGCTTCCAGTGCTCCAAGGGAAATAGCCCCAGCCTATTTAGTATCCCCCTACAGCTCAAACCCTCCAACCCTGACAACATCCTTGTAAATCTTTACTGCACCCTTTCAAGTTTCACAACATCCTTCCTACAGCAGGGAGACCAGGACTGAACAGTATTCCAATAGTGGCCTCACCACTGTCCTGTACAGTAAATAGTTACCTTAAACCTAAAGGACAAAACAGCACCCCAGCCCCCTAACTCCCCTACCACTTCTTGACAGTAAACCTCACTCAGAAAAGCTACAAGGTTGGCTGGTATAAGAAATTGAGATGGTTATTAAACTGGGCTGAATTGAAAATTGTTGGGACGAGCAGAGATAGCATTGCCCTGCACCGCAACATCACGGTGTATCTGCAACAGTTATGTCAAGCTACTCTCTGCAAACTTTCCATTTGTTTACACCCTGTAACAAGAACAGATTTAAGCAGTGGGATAATGCTGGAACAATTTCTGTGATTGAAGTTAACATTAAAAGAAGTTACTTTGTTGACGTGCGGCTTGAAGCTCTTTGCCAAGCTTACATTCTTGTCGCAGAGAATCTTCATAGCCTGTCAAATCAGGAAGTGCTGACTTATATAGCTGGGTTCAGAGTCTAGCAGAGTGAGACAGGGCACACTCACAAAGCAAACAAACTGCACAAAGATGCCAAACCAAAGCTGGTCCCCTGTGATTCATTCAGAATGGGACTCCCTGTGGGATGAGAGGTTAACCTCATTGCGAGACATGGAGAAGGTCAACAGGCAGGGCTGGAAACCTCATCTACTCTCAAAATGTCAAACCACTGAGTAATGACTATAATATTTGTTGTGCGCTGCATCTATTTAACTTCAAATTCATTCGACTGCTTGGCCAACAAAATAACTGTGATGGCCCAGTTTCTGAGATTGAGTTATTTGTGGAGATGTATTATAATCTCCCAAACCTGCTTTGGTGAACATGGTAGTTTATCCAACTGTTCAATTGACTGATTCTGTGCAACGCCCTTTGAAGTACTTGCAATACCTTTCAGGTCCATCCTCACTCTGCTGGTTGGGTTATCACACCTTGATCTCCTCCAATTCTTCAAAGATTTCTTTCATCTATCCCCTTTCTGGTCTCTTGACCTATTTTAAGTTCCCTATCTTCTTCAAATCCATGTCATCTCCCAGTACCTTCCCCATTGCTTGTTGCCTTCAGCAAGTTCCTATCTCATTTCAATCATCTGTTTCATTTCCTTCCAGCTTTTGGCTCTATGTAAAGCCTAAATGCGGTTGTGATTTGAATGTTGTAACCATATCTGCGGAGGTTCTTATTCTACATCACTTGCATTCCTGGGTAGCAGATAAGAAAAATATTAGGTGTCACTCTGAGCCTCCGCACTCACATTCCAATTGCAATCTTTCTTGACATTTTCCTTTCTATCAATTGGATATCACTAATTCTGTTTTGTTAATCTTCCCCATCTTATTCCTCTGCAAATTTCAAATCTATTATTCAAGATACACTTCCTACAAACCCAACAGAACTAAAAGAGACTTAATGAGTTATCTTGATTGCATATTCTTTCTAAGCACCTCAATAGTGTACAAGCAGTAATGCTATGACCCTCACTGTTTAATCTCCCATCCCCATACTCTTGCACTTTTCATGCTTTCAAATCTCAGCAGAGTCTTAACTACCCTTAGGTCTTCACATGTCTCCCTTTTCACTTCCATTATTTTCACTTTTTGTTTGTGTCCTACTCCAATGAATTTTGGTTTCTCAGGTCCTGGAATCCTCCTTAACTTCCAACGAACAAAGAGGAACCCTGTTCAGTGGCTAGAACCAATGAGGGAGTAGGTAGCTGAGACACACTAGGCTTGGATAAGATCCTAACTACAATGATACCACTAAGTTATCGTCTTCTATAAGCACATTTCTGTAGGTTCTGAGGTACATAACACCTTCCTCTCTCAACAAATCTACTTACAATGATTCGGAGGTTGCTGACAAAATTGGAGAGAGCTGATCAATTCAGATTCCTCTGTAATTGACATATTATTGGTAGATGGAACCATCACAGCTCTCAGAATAAATAAGGGCCATTCAGTTTATTGTGCCCCTTTGAAACCTACATTTTTCCCTAGTTCTGTACATTTTTCATTTGCAAGTAATTATCCAAGTCCCTTGTGACTTGAATCAGCTTCCAGCATCGTGTCAGGCAGAACATTCCAGATCATAACAACTCACTGTGTTGAAAGAAAAGAACAAACTGTCCATCTTCCCTCTGGTTCTATTGTCTTAAATCTATAGCCTGTCAGCATGGGAGTCTCCTTCATAAACTCTTCAATGGGATCTCCCATTTTAAAAGGACACACAAATTTGGTCTGCTCTGCTTCATGAGAATGTAATGTCTTTAATGGGGCCCTTCCATTCACATTGGATTACTTCACTTCCATTTCACACTGGAGAACGTAAAACAATTGCTTTGGAAATATCTGTACTTATGGATTCTCGCCACTAGGTAGTGACCCTGAGCATATTTCTCCATTTTTTTTGCTAACACCAAATCTCACAAAATACCAACACCATTCTTTATTTTTGGCAGGGAAAATCACTGTTCAGCTTTATTTAATGTTTTCCCTCTCTTTTAGATTCCTCTCTCGCCACTTTTGTGGACACCACCTTCAACAGGGAACTAACCCCTTTGTCCAAAAAATGTATCGGATTATAAGAGCCCTCAGTTATTATAGAAATGGGATTAAAGAGGTCTTCCTATGTAAGACCATTGCAGACTGAAAGAATGCAACACTAAAGTGTTTGACAAATGATTAAAAAATTTAATGGCAATCAACTCAACATAGAATTAATCACCCTCAAGGGATGTGTACAAAGCCATCTCATATAGTAGCTGCTAATAGCTACTTTTCCTCTCAATTTACCCTGCCCCACTAACTGGGTTAAGGAGACCTACTCCATATAGGCCCCCATCCCTGTCCCCTTTAGAGAAGGTCAGAGAGTGGGGTAAGGTGAGGAAACAAGGTCTGTGTGAGTTAGCATGGCCTGTACAAGGACTGAACTCATGCAGTTGACATTATTCTGTACCACAGACTAGTCAGCTAGCCAAGTGAGCTAAACAAACACCTGCCACAGGCACTCTTTAAGAAGAATGATGAATAGAATGCACTGGGGCAATGGGCTGATTAATGGAAGGTGATAGACGTTACCTCTTCCTTTGGAAGCTAATCGACATCCAGCACAGGAAAATAAAATGAGATTTGCTTTCATTCTTGCAGAGTCTTTTACAACCTAAGCGTGTTCCAAAGCAATACTTTACTGCCATTGAAGTTCTTGTGCAGTGTAGTCACTCCGGTAATGTAGGAATAGCAATTTGCACAGGCATTGGGCAGATTGAATGTCGTCCCTATGGTGTGTTTACTAGCTCTGTGTGTGTGTGCGTGTGTGTACATATGTGTGTGTGTGGAGGAGGGGAATGGGTTATCAGATCAAGCAGGGGCGTGGTGCACCGAGATCCTGTAGCCTGCCTGGTCCTGCCCCAATTAAGTCCAGGGCCAAAAGGCTGGTGGACATCTGTCAGGCCCTGTCACCAACTGAGGCGCTTAAACAGCCAACTAATGCCTACTGAAGGGCCTCACCACTGCTCCTCAGTGGCAGGAAGAGCAGGGTGTGGCTTAAAAATGGAAGGGCTATCCATTCAGTTCCAAGTTTTATTGTTTTTTCTCACTGGTTTTCCCTTAGGTATCTGCCATCAGGAAGTGAGGGTGTTGGGTGCCCACTGACAGACACACCCATGCCCTTGTTACTGAGTGGGACTTATTTCAAAGAGGTGATATTGGGCCTTCAGCGGTTCTGTATCTAACAGGCAAGACCCCTGTTTCCTCTTTGAGTCACTGAGTCACTCTGCACCAGGAATAGGCTATTTAGTCCATCTGGTCCTTACCAATCATTATGCTCCACACGCACCTCCTCCGTCGCCTTCTTTATCTCAGCTCCTATGTAGTGCCCTCAGTTCTATCTGATACTGAGCAGATTATCCATGATTAGATGCTAGTTGAGGCCAGGACACTCGAGAGCTCTTTCCTTTTCTTCGAGAATGGTGCCATTAAACCTTTACTTTCACCTGAGAGCGTGTATGATGTTCAGTGTAAAGTCTCCGCTGACAGAATCTCACCTCCAACAGCACAGCATTCCCTCAGTACTGCACTGCAGAATATGTCCTTGAATCCCCATGTTGACTGACTCAGTGTTTACACATCAGTATTGTAAAGAGGCATACCTCAGTGCTTCTGTTTGCAACATGGCAGATCCATGAAGAAGATTCCTGGCCTTGATCCTTTACAGAGTTCATGAGCAAACTGGGATGGGTGTGGGTAGCTAGAACACAAATGCAAAGCTGTTCAGTGTGCTCATCCAGGTCAGACCATGGTACAACGGCCCATTCACAATTGTGAACAAGGCAACTCAGCCATACTTCCAGTAAAATTAGTACCAGGCTAAACTACCCAACTGTAAAATTACAGTTGTTACTGTATGTCTTGGTCAGGAGTGACAGATTAGAAGCTCTGGGTTCAAGGCCCATCACAAAATTTGATGCCGATGGAAGGTGCACCCTATTGATTCCAAACAGGTCAATTATTGAATAAAAACCGAAAGAGCTGCAGATGCTGTAAATCAGGAACAAAAACAAAATTGCTGGAAAAGCTCAGCAGGTCTGGCAGCATCTGTGAAGGCAAAA
>NC_063354.1:41767411-41808100 GCF_021869965.1 Rhincodon typus | reverse complement strand
TTAATTATTGAGCTGTAAATGCTCCTGATATACCTAGGGTAGGCGGCAACAGTGAGAGATTTCTTGGTCAGCCAACATCTCCCAATGTTAAAAGCTTCCACGCTCAGGTTCTTGCCATGAGAAAGTCACCCTCATTCTGAGAGGCTACTTATGTACAAATCAGCCATAAAAAAAATTATACATTGTGCTCTCAAGTGGTTGAGAAAGAAAATGTTTTCTGTCATGTTTTAGCCAGACGGCTATGGAGGAATGCCTTTAAGCATTCATAGACAATGTATAATTACTTGCAGAGCTGACAGTTTCTTACTGAGTCGTCTTTTCGACGATTGCCCTGGTGTGTGGGTTGCCAAAGCTTGGCACTGGGTTAGCAGGGCATCTGACAGTCAGTATGAAAGGATATGGTTATGAGACACACTGTTAGACTGGACTGTGAGTTTTCTGAGCATAATTTAAACTCTAAGGAGTGAAACAGGTGCTGGATATTTGAAAGCTAGGGTACAAGACCTAAATGGTTTTGAGATTTAGTAGAGGGTCTTAGTTAAGTACAACAGCCATAATTGTTCACTTCTAATGAGTTAATGGTATATTTCTTAATGGGATAGACGATTTAAAATATCACTGACATATCTTGTAGATTTTTCCAAAAAGCCTCCTGGCTCATTTTTCGTCTTCATTAATTCATGACGCTGAATTTCAAACACATTAATTTACATATTTATGAATATTACCAATGTTATCATGAATTTCCTCACTCCATAATGAATGATTTAAGATTCTTATTGGGAAAATGCAGCAGCAAGAGCTGAACCCATTGTAACCTTTGCCATATCGACATCGGTGCGATTTTTTCAGAGATTTTTTTAAATGCAAAAGCTGTCACTAAATTCGTGTTCAATGCAATATTTAAAGAAAATTGTGATTTGAAGGTATTTCCCAATGTAAAGTCTTCTTATTGTAAGTGGAGCAGGTTCAATTACAGACACACCTTGTTTCATTTAAAAAGCTAATCTAAAGATCGACTGCTAGCATACTTTTACAACATTTAAGTGTTGCTAATGCATATTGTGCAGTGTGGCGTCATATAGGTCTTCCCATGGTGTTGGAGCTATCATGTCTTGAACATTTTCCTTATTGAAACACTTCAGTGCAGTGGCATCTTCACGTAACAGGCTGTGATCCTAGTATTTTCTAACTTCACTGTAGAATCATAGGTTTCAGAGAGAGCCCATCATCACTCTTCAAAAAAGCTATGGAATTAGTCCCAGTCCCCATCCTTTCTCCATTGCCCTGCAGTTGTTCACTTTTTGAGTAATAATCTATTTTGCAAGTTTTTATTGAATCTGCTTCCAACATCTTTTAAGAACTTTAGATCATAAAAACCTGTGTAGATTTGTCACTGGGTCAAAATCCTGAAACTCCCTTCCTAACAGCACTGTGCATGTCCCTATAGCCCAAGGGCTGGCTGCAGTGGTTTCAGAAGGAAGCTCACTACCAACTTCTCTGGGGCAATGGACAATCTCACATCCTAAGAGCAAATAAAAGAGATTCTTCCCATCTTGCTTCTGGTGCTGTTATGAATTACCGTAAGTAATTAGCCTTCTGAGCCTTTCAGAAAAGGGAAAACCTGCCCATAGATGCTTCACCATTTCAAAACTCAATGCACTGGAAATCAAGCTAGAGATGCTTTGGAAATTTTTGCAAAGAGAATGAATGGGAAAGAATCTTTAAAAAAACGGAAATTTTGTGTACAAGAAATAAATGGGAAGGAGTGTGCGACATAGGAATTCCAGAAAATGGGAATGACTGGGATGAGGACTGTTCCGTTGGAAAACCATGCATGGGGAATGCATGAGGAGTGTGGTGCATTGGGGTTCGGTTTAACATGGAGAATATTAAATCACGATGCTGGGTTTCCGTGTGCATCACATCCCAAGAATCAAGTAGTGGTCAATGGATAACTCCATGATCCAGTGGAGCAGAAAGGTCCACATTTGATCTTTAGATCGTTCTGCCCATATCATCCCAGAATCCCTGCTATAGGGAATGGAAAAATCAGCTAGCAACTCTCTTTCTAAATGCCATTCACTGGCTTCCAATGTAAACAATGTATGTGGTTGTGTGTGAACAAGAGGATCAGCCTGAAGAGAGATGCACACCATGGGCCAATAGGCTTCCTGAGCTTTGACTGAGTTGTCAAAGGACAGTTATCGCTGGTGCAGCAGGGACTTGAATCTAAGCATTCGGGAGAGTTGGAGAGAAACCAGTGAAGGCAAACTGCTGCTCGCTCAGAAAGCACTGGGTTTCAGGAGAATGTGGCCGAACTGGGGCAGACAGCACTTGGAAAGAAATCAGCATTTTAAGTCACTGGGGCACCTAGTTGACATCAAGAACTTATTATGTGTGAAATCCTTTGGAATAACATTACTCAGCACAAAATATAATTAAAAGAAACCTCAGCGAATCCAGAATGTAATGATGCAAGTGAAGTGATTCTTATTCCAGGCAAATTCAAATTATCTTTCCTGATGATTGAATTTCATCCCAAAGTGCGTTGAATTGTGGAAGGCATGCAAGACTTATCTCACCTAATGATTACCTAAAATGCTCGTTGTGGGCTCGAAAATACACAAATACCTTAACATTGTTATAACTTGTCCAGTCCAAAGTAGGTGTCCCCTGCTTTTTCCTGCGGATAATGGGATCTATTGGCAGTGGTTGTTCACCTCCTGAAAGATCACTTAGGATCTGAACCATAGAATCTGGTGTCAGTATGAAATACTGCCTCGAATGAAACCTCTTTAATCTCACCACCCTCCATGTTGAAATTAAACCAACCACTGCAGGAAAAACATCGTCCTTGATTTGCCGACCACTGCAGCGTCATTGCCCACTCCGCACCAAAGTTACAAACTATTCTTCAGTTCTCTAAGATATGTAGCCAATCCTTCAATGTTGCCAAAACGAAACTCGAATCAACTCAGACCTGCTCAGGCAAATATTCCACCTCCTGGAAATATTGATGGAACATGTCGAGCATTTCCTAAACCTTGTTAGCCTTCTCTCTTAAAAGGTCACCGTTTAGGAGGAGATCCAACACCGGGTCAGCTGCACCAGCTCAGCCCTCGACAAACTACAGCAGTCAGTGTTTCACTAGGACTTCTGCAAGTTAACAAAGGTCTGAGTGTACAGAGCAGTTGGGGTCACTAGCCTCCTGCCTACAGCAGGACCTGGACAGTGTATCAGCGACACAGGAGAACACTGCAAATATTCTACCAGCAAAGCCTCTGCCACTTCTCCCAGATTCAATGGGAGAACCGTTGAATGAACTCTGATATTTTTCTTGAAGTCAGTTCTGCAAGTATTCAACTTTGATGGACTGGATCTGTGTCTTGATGGACGAAAAGTGCCTCTCTTCCAACTTCTAAACTCTCAAATAGTGAATGTTTCTGGGGAAGATGAAGAAAGACACTCTGGGGCTCTGCTCAATGCATGGCAGCATTGACATTAATGACCAGGAGGAACTCACCACCAACTGTTCAATATGACAACAATCTATACATCAAGTTGCATCATTCTATTGAGTCCCAGAATCTGGATGACAAGACAGAGCAGTGGCAGCAAAGGATTGAATAGGAAGTGATATCTGGACTGAGCCCCACTACCCTCCTGAGACTTCCTTCCCAGTGTGCCCAAAGATCTGCAGATTGTCTGTTCGGTCACATTATGGCCAACAGTGGAAACATATGACCCAGAGTAGATGTCATCCTCACATCGAGGGACAGCAAATGGTCAGCCTGCTCACAAAGCACCTCCCCATTCACAATGCACCTCCCCATTCACAATGCCCCTCCCCATTCACAATGCCCCTCCCCATTCACAAAACACCTCCCCATTCACAATGCACCTCCCCATTCACAAAGCACCTGCCCATTCACAAAACACCTCCCCATTCACAATGCACCTCCCCATTCACAAAGCACCTCCCCATTCACAATGCCGCTCCCCATTCACAAAACACCTCCCCATTCACAATGCACCTCCCCATTCACAATGCCCCGCCCCATTCACAAAACACCTCCCCATTCACAAAACAACTCCCCATTCACAATGCACCTCCCCATTCACAATGCACCTCCCCATTCACAAAGCACCTCCCCATTCACAAAACACCTCCCCATTCACAATGCACCTCCCCATTCACAAAACACGTCCCCATTCACAATGCACCTCCCCATTCACAATGCACCTCCCCATTCACAAAACACCTCCTCATTCACAAAACACCTCCCCATTCACAATGCACCTCCCCATTCACAATGCACCTCCCCATTCACAAAACACCTCCTCATTCACAAAACACCTCCTCATTCACAAAACACCTCCCCATTCACAATGCACCTCCCCACTCACAAAGCACCTCTCCATTCACAATGCACCTCCCCATTCACAAAGCATCTCCCCATTCACAAAACACCTCCTCATTCACAAAACACCTCCCCATTCACAATGCACCTCCCCATTCACAATGCACCTTCCCGTTCACAATGCATCTTCCCGTTCACAATGCACTTCCTCATTCAAAATGCACCTTCCCATTCACAATGCACCTTCCCATTCAAAATGCACCTTCCCGTTCACAATGCATGGCCCTATTACTATATGCATCGCCATTCGTGTTCACTGATGTTCTTTAGAAAAGGAAACTGCCATCCTTACTCGGTCTGGCCTACATGTGACTCCAGATCCGCAGCAATGTGGTTGACTTCTTAGTTACTCTCTGAGCAATTAAGGATGGGCAATAAATGCTGGCCAAGCCAGCAATGCCCTCATCCCATGAATGAATAAAAACAAACACAACCCATTCATTAAACACAGCCCCATTCACAATGCACAGTCCCACTCACAATACACATGCCTCTTCAAAATACACATGGTCATTCACGATATGCATCCCAGTCACAGTACATGTCTCTGTTCACAATACACACAATCATGTTCATAATCTACATCTCTACTCGCAAGAAAAATCCCTGTTGCGAGTACATGTCCCTGGTCACAATCCATGTCACCCTTCACAACACATGCCCAGGTTACATTTGTCCTGGCTTTGTTCTGTTGACATGAATGATTGGACATTGGGTCTAATCTAATACTTCAGTACTGAGGCAGATATGACTTTCTTCGCTGTGCTATGGAACTGAGGCGCTGCTGCCTTCCTGTGCATTACTTCAATGTTAACATTAATGTGACTGCATTAATAAGACTTTAAACTAGTAAGTAGGGGGGAAGGGAGAATTGAGCATAGAGGGAGAATTAATGTAAGGCAAAGCAGCAGGTTAGCAGGTGACGAAGAAGCTTCAACTCTGTTGAAAATTAGGAAAAAAGTTAAAGGGAAGGAGAACTCAAGAGCTGTTAGTAATGGAGGTAATAGGACCCAAAAGAAGGTGCAAAAACTGGCATAAGGGCACTTTATCTGAATGCTCGGAGCATTCGAAACAAGATGGATGAGTTGACGGTGCAAATCATGGCAAATGGGTATGATTTAGTGGCCATTACAGAGACATGGTTACAGGATGGTCATGACTGGGAGTTAAATATCCAGGGGTATCAAACTGTTCGGAAGGGCAGACAGGAAGGTAAGGGAGGTGGTGTTGCTCTGACTTTTAAGGATGATATCAGGGCAGTAGTGAGAGATGATATAGGTTCTACTGAACAAAACGTTGAATCCATTTGGGTGGAAATTAGAAATAGCAGGGAGAAGAAGTCACTGATAGGTGTGGTCTATAGGCCACCAAATAATGACATCGTGGTGGGGCGGGGAATAAACATAGAAATAGCTAATGCATGTAAAAATGGTACAGCAATTATCATGGGGGATTTTAATCTACATATCGATTGGTCAAACCAGGTCGGTCATGGCAGCCTTGAGGAGGGGTTCATAGAATGCATCCGCGAGAATTTCCTTAACAATATGTAATGGAACCTACGAGGGAGCAAGCTATCCTAGATCTAGTCCTGTGTAATGAGACAGGAATAATTAATGATCTCACAGTTAGAGATCCTCTCGGAAGGAGCGATCACAGTATGGTTGAATTTAAAATACAGATGGAGCGTGAGAAGGTTAAATCCAGTATGTCCTGTGCTTAAACAAAGGAGACTATGAAGGAATGAGGAAGGAGTTAGCTAAGGTAGAATGGGAGCAAAAACTTTATGGTGGGTCAATTGAGGAACAGTGGAGGACTTTCAAAACAATTTTTCACAGTGCTCAGCAGAAGTATATTCCAGTGATAAGGAAGAACTGTAGGAAAAGAGAGAGCCAGCCATGGATTTCTAAGGAAATAAAGGAAAGTATCAAATTGAAAAAAAACACATACAGAAAAGCAAAGAGTAGTGGGAAACTAGTAGACTGGGAAATCTTTAAAGGCCAAGAGAAAGCCACAAAAAAAGTTATAAAGAAAAGTAAGATAGATTATGAGGGTAAACTAGCTCAGAATATAAAAACAGGCAGCAAAAGTTTCTATAAATATGTAAATCATAAAAGAGTGGCGAAGGTTAACATTGGTCCTTTAGAGGATGAGAAGGCCAATTTAATAACTGGGAATGAGGAAATAGCCGAGACATTAAACGGTTATTTCGTGTCGGTCTTCACAGTGGAAGACACAAATAACATGCCGAAAGCTAATGGCAAGAAGGTTATAGCAGGTGAGGACCTAGAAACTATCATTATCACTAAGGAGGCAGTGCTGGGCAAGCTAATGGTGCTAAAGGTAGACAAGTCTCCTGGCCCTGATGAAATGCATCCCAGGGTACTAAAAGAGGTGATGGGGGAAATAGCAAATGCACTAGTAATTATTTACCAAAATTCACTGGACTCTGGGGTGATTCCCGCAGATTGGAAAACAGCCAATGTGACGCCACTGTTTAAAAAAGGAAGTAGACAAAAAGCAGGTAACTATAGGCCAGTTAGCTTAACTTCGGTAATGGGGAAAATGCTTGAATCTATCATTAAGGAAGAAATAGCAAGACATCTGGATATAAATTGTCCCATTGGGAACACCCAGCATGGGTTCATGAAGGGTAGTCATGTTTAACTAATTTGGTGGAATTCTTTGAGGACATTACTTGCATGGTGGACAATGGGGAACCTGTGGATGTGGTGTATCTGGATTTCCAGAAGGCATTTGACAAGGTGCCACACCAAAGGCTGCTACGTAAGATAAAGTTGCACGGTATTACAGGTAATGTATTGGCATGGATAGAGGATTGGTTGACCAGTAGAAAGCAAAGAGTAGGGGTAAATGGGTGTTTTTCTGATTGGCAGTCAGTGGCTAGTGGTGTGCCTCAGGGATCAGTGTTGGGACTGCAATTGTTTACAATTTACATGGATGATTTGGAGTTGGGGACTAAGTGTGGTGTGTCAAAATTTGTAGATGACACTAAGGTGAGTGGTAGAGCAAAGTGTGCAGAAGACACTGAAAGTCTGCAGAGGGATATAGATAGTCTAAGTGAGTGGGCAAAGGTCTGGCAGATGGAGTACAATGTTGATAAGTGTGAGGTCATCCATTTTCTAGGAATAACAGCAAAATGGACTATGTTTTAAATGGTAAAAAATTGCAGCACGCTGCTGTGCAGAGGGACTTGGGTGTCCTTGTGCATGAATCGCTAAAAGTAGGATTGCAGGTGCAGCAGGTAATTAAAAAGGCAAATGGAATTTTGTCTGTCATTGCGCGAGGGATGGAGTTTAAAAACAGAGAGGCTATGCTGCAGCTGTATAGGGTCCTGGTGAGGCCACACCTGGAGTACTGTGTGCAGTTTTGGTCTCCTTACTTGAGAAGAGATATACTAGCACTGGAGGGGGTGCAGAGGAGATTCACTCGGTTGATTCCAGAGTTGAGAGGGTTGGATTATGAGGAGAGACTGAGTAGACTGGGATTATACTCATTGGAATTCAGAAGAATGAGGGGAGATCTTATAGAAACATAAGATTATGAAGGGAATAGATAAAGTGGAGGCAGGGAGATTGTTTCCGCTAGCAGGTGAAACTAGGACTAGAGGGCACCGCCTCAAAATAAAGGGAAGCAGATGTAGGACTGAGGTCAGGAGGAACTTCTTCACCCAAAGGGTTGTGAATCTGTGGAATTCCCTGCCCAGTGAAGCGGTTGAAGCTACCTTGCTGAATGTTTTTAAGGCAAGGCTAGATAAATTTTTGAACAGTAAAGGAATTAAGGGTTATGGTGAGTGGGCGGGTAAGTGGAGCTGAGTCTCAAAAAGATCAGCCATAAGCTTATTAAATGGCGGGGCAGGTTCGAGGGGCCGGATGGCCTACTCCTGCTCCTAGTTCTTATGTTCTTATTTAAAGAGGAGCAGGGAATTCTCCCAGAGTCTTGCCAATATTTCTTGATCAACATAAGATAAAAAGAGTAATTGATCATTCGTCTTGCTGCTGTCTGGGGAGTTAGTGCTGTGTGAAAAATAGTTGCCGCCTTAGCCTTGGTAACAAATCACTGAATTTGCAAAATAACGTGCGTGCCTTGATGCATTTTGAATAAAGGCCTTTCCTATGGCAACCTGTGAGAGACGTCATAGGAGAGGAGATTATTACACCAGATGCCACAAAGGTACTGTGCTCCTTCTGAGACCAACTAATGAGCTCGGCAAAGAGGTTGATGATCCTGATGGAGCAAGTACCAAGGATCTGAAGGTGTGGTTGCACCTAATCAAGAACAAGGTTCTCATGAAACTTTGGGTGGAATTTAATGCAGCTGGCTGTGAGAGAGACTGTGGTGGCAGCAATAACCTGGCCCTGATTAAATTGGAAGGGGCTGATACAGGAGTTCCCGACCCAGAGTGGATATTGCTTAGACTCATTCATTAAGGCAGTTAGCACCCATTGTCCTTGAGCACACCGCCTTTGAATGGTCCCTCAGAGATCAATGCATGGCTTTCCTTAGTCCTCAGGAGGTGCACGGGAAATCAGGTTGTCTCCAGGGGTGGGGAGATTCCTCATAATCAGACACTCTCTGCTTATTTTAGGGACTGAGCATTGGGAAAGCATGTGGGGAGATACAGGCACTAAATGCAACTCCCTTGCCCCTACCCTTGCATCAAATACCTCCCCATCCCATGACCTCTAGCCAGCCCACAATCCACATCCTGCCTTTACTCATCCACTGCACTCCCCAGCCCGCATTGCTCTGTGGTCCAGCAGTGATCCTGGGCACCTGCTGGGTGCAGTGTCAACAGTTACCATCACTCCCACTGGCACTGATGCAAATGAAGAGTAGCTGGTCTCTGTTGGTGAGGGACCCTCCACTGCCCACAAACTCCATCACAGAGAAAGCTCAACAGTGGCCACGTAAGTTATGTCTGGGTGAGGGGGTGGAATTGGTTCTCTCGCTTTTAAGCCCCACTCAGTTGGCTGGACAGCTGGTTTGCGATGCAGGGTGATGCCAACAGCATGGGTTCAATTCCCACACCGGCTGAGATTACCATGAAGGTCCCAAATCTCAATCTCACCTGGCATAGTGATCCTCAGGGTAAACTCAGCACCAGTCATCTCTCTCCATAGCGAGATGGTCTTCTGAGAATAGAGAGACTCACCACTCAGCCACAACAAATATTTTCATTTCTTTGTTAGCCTGCAGCTATACCATTCCAATTAACACTTAGTTAATTAAATTCACTGGGTTGAAATCCTGGATCTCCCTTCTGAGTGGCATCATGGGTGTACATACAGCAAATGGACTGCAGTAGTTTAAGAAAGCAGCTCATCACCACCTTCTCAAGGGGCAACAAAGGATGGGCAATAAATGTAGGCCCAGGCAATGATGCCTACATCCTGTGAGAGAATAAAGAAAAACTAGATCAACATGAAGGAGCCAATTCTAATGACTGCTTGAGTGAAAGAAAAAGACATCTTATTACCAGCCATGCTGAAAATAATACAAAGCATAATATCAAACACCCACACAAGCACAGGTAATAGGTTTATAAAGAAAAGGTAGGGGGTGTCTAGCACAAACAGGAAGATAAAAGTCAATGCAATTTAAAATTCTTAAAATCCTTGAGGAGCAAGCCTGAAACCGAAGTTCATAATGTTTTGGTTGTTCGTTAGAAATGAAGATTGTACAATCCTCAAGTGCCATTGAACGGTTGTTTTCCCAAATTGCTTTTTGACAAGGCCCTGTTTTTGATCTGCTGAGAGAAACAGGCTGGGAAAACGGGGCTGTCTTCCAGATCTTGCTTAAAAATCCTTTGTTACTCTCTGTTTTGCTGCTCAAAAGTGAAACTCCACAAGTCTGTCTTCATCGTTTTACCAAGTTGAATATCCTGCAGACAACTTTTCATCGGACAGAAATGTAAACTTATCATGCAAGTGAGAATTAAGCAAGTTGCAAATGGTTTGATGCTGACTTAGTTGTCTGGTTTCACTGTTTTTGGGTGAAATGATAGTTTCAGTTCAACCAGTTTAGAATACACCACATGGTTCCCTTCAACTTGTCTCAACCTGTCATCCCAACGACCACTTCACACCAGTATCTGTCTGCTTTGAAGATCACTATAGTCTATGAAGGTATTAAAATCTGATGATGGAGGTTGAATATTGCTGGTCCTGACTAACAGGAGCTCTCCACCAGTTATCCAACCAGTGGGTGAGACCTCTATCAACCTGGCAGACACCCAGCCTTTCACTTTTGAAGAAGAAAATCACGACAATAGTAATTGAATGAAAGTGAAATCCATTCGACTTGTCAAGAATTGAAAACTAAATAAGCTTAAAGACAGCCCTGGAGGTGAGCAGAGATCTTTCATGGGAACACTCTCCTTGAATATGAACATCTCCCTCCTATACAGACATTCCTCTTGTATACAAACACTCTCCTTACATACAAATTTATATCTATGACCTCTAGAAGTCTAGAGTGGATCAACCTTTCCTCTCGCCTTTGAGCCAGATATCAGGGGTTCATTGGATCACTATTGATTTGAGTATGTAGCCAAGTGGAACTCCACAATGCTGTTGGACGTGTCGTATTTCCATTGAATGATAAGACAAAATCTCACCGGCACTCTCACTACAGAATGTAAAAGAAATATTTCTGAGGAACCTTTGGAAGAGCAACACATTTCTCCCAGTATCCTGGTTAACCCTTATCCTTTAACCCAGTGCCCCTGAACCAGATTGCACAGTTGTTTATTGCAATGGTGTTTGTGGTATCTTGCTGTGCACACATCAATTGCCACATTTACTTAATGGTTACAGCAGTAACAAAAGCACTTTGTCATCTTTATGGATTTTTTTTTTCCTTTATTCATTAGTGGGATTTCGCTGGCTAGGTAGCATTTGTTGCCCATCTCTAATTGCCCAGAGGGCAGTTAAGAGTTAACCACATTGCTGTGGGTCTGGAGTCACATGTAGGCCAGACCAGGTAAGGATGGCAGATTCCTTCCCTAAAGGGCATTAGTGAATCCAATGGGTTTTTCCTGACAATCAGCAATGGATTCATGGTTTTCATTAAATTCCTACTTCCAGATATTTATTGAATTCAAATCCCACCATCTACCATGACAGGATTTGAACCCAGGTCCCCAGAACACTATCTGGGTCTCTGGATCAACAGGTCCGGTGATAATACCACTAGGCCATCACCTCCCCTGCAATAATGCGATTGGGAAAAATGCTACTCACATTCACATAAATGTACATTCATAATATAAACTGCAATTTCTCTTGATAGTAAGAGTGCTTCAGTATTAAACAGTGTTGTAGGACAAGTAAAAGATTCATACTGCTGTTGCCTTTTTGTTTTGTGGTATTTGTGAGCACATCTCCTCACACTAAATCCAGCTAATGCCAATCAATCTTTGGAGATTTTACAACTAGCAATGTAGGGAAATCTTTCGCTCAGCTTGCCGGCTGGTTATTTTGTCTTGACCCAGACTTTGGAAGCTGTGTGTCAACTTCCCATGAGCAACTGGAAGTCGGATTTCCTCTGTCACTGTTTTTAGTGACCCTTAGTGGGCTTCTGAAGGGGTCATTTTATGAAAACATAAACTCATTCTAAAGAAGCGTATTTTTGCAATGGCTAAGATGGAGGAGCTCTTTGAGGAAGCCATTAGTAACTCAGGAACATAACAGCAGGAAGGGGCCCTTCAGCCCATTTAGCCTGGTCTGTTATTGAGTTAGATCAAGTTTGATTAACTAACAGAACACCACCTTCCCACACTTTCTCCAACATTTTCAATGATTGAGCTTCCATTTCTCTCTGCAGTAGCAAATTCCAAAGATTCCACAACCACACCCCCTCCCCAAACTGACTGAAGGAAAACCTTCTCATTGTCAGTCCTAAATGGCATGGCCTTTATCCTGAGATTATGACCCCCTGTTGGTATGCAGGGATATGAGGTAAAGGCAGGAGATAGTCTCTAGGTTGTAGAATTGGTGCAAACATGATGGGCTGAAATGTTTGTTTCTGCACCGAAACAATGGTGTGATTGGGGAATATGTTATTCACCTTTTTGCATCCTGTAAGACGTTTGTAAATTTCAATGAAGTCACACCTTCATTCTTCAAAACTCCAGAGAATACAGACCCAGTCTCCTCAAAAGACATTCTAGATATCTTAGGAATTAAATCGGGTGAATGTATGTTGTACTCGCTCTATTGCAAGTAATTCCTTCCCTGAATAGTGAGACCAAAACTGTCCACAATACTCTAGGTAAGGCCTCACCAAGGCTCTATACAACTGGAACAAGACATCCCTACTCCTATCCTCCAATCCCCTTGTGATGAAGGCCAATATAACACTGATCTGCCTAACTGCTTGTTGCATCTGAACATTAGCTTGTAATAACTCATGAGCAAGGACAGAGAATACTGGAGAAACTTGACAGATCCGGCAACATCTGTGGAGAGAGAAACAGAGTAACATGTTGAGTTGGGAGATAGCAACAGCAGAGACAACACAGTGTGGAGCTGGAGGCAGCATCAGAGGAGCAGGAAAGCTAACGTTTCGGGTCGGGACCCTTCTTCAGAAATGGGGAGGCGGAAGGGAGCTCAGAAATAAATAGAGGGAGGAGGGATGGGGCTGGGGAAGGTAGGTGGGATGGTGATAGGTGAGTGTACCAACTCAACCTCTACAGATTCCTTCTCCCGCCTCTAACACACCCCCGTCCTCCTGCTCACTACCCCAAGGCCTCCTACCCTCCCTCAACCTCTTCATTTCCAACTTCTGTTGTGACATCGATCGCCTCAACCTCTCCACCCCTCCCACTCACTCCAACCTCACCCCCACAGAACGTGCAGCCCTCCGTTCCCTCCGCTCCAACCCTAACCTCACTATAAAACCCGCAGACAAGGGAGGTGCAGATGTGGTATGGCGCACTGACCTCTACATCGCCAAGGCCAGGCGCCAACTCTCTGACATCTCCTCCCCCCTCGATTATGACCCTACCCCCGACCACCAAACCATCGTCTCTCAAACCATTCATAACCTCATTACACGCACCTCCCACCCACAGCGTCCACCTCATTGTTACCCAACCCTGCACCACCCGTTTCTATCTCCTTCCCAAAATCCTCAAACCCGACTGCCCCGGCTGACCCATTGTCTCTGCCTGCTCCTGCCTCACTGAACTCATCTCCACTTACCTTGACTCTGTTTTCTTCCCCCTCCAGCAACTGCTCACCTACATTCAGGAAACCACCCGCACCCTCCACCTCCTCCAAGACTTCCAATTCCCTGGACCCCAACACCTCATCTTCAATGTGGACATCCAGTCCCTATACACTTGTATTGCCCACATGGATGGCCTAAAAGCCCTCCGCTTCTTCCTCTCCCGCAGCCCCACCCAGTCCCCCTCCACCGACACCCTTATCCACTTAACTAAACTTTTCCTTACCCTTAACAACTTCTCCTTTGACTCCTCCCATTTCATACAGACTAAGGTGGTGGCCATGGGCACCTGCATGGGCCCAAGTTATGCCCACCTCTTCGTAGGATATGTGAAACAATCCCTTTTCCACTGCTACACCGGCACCATCCCTCACCTCTTCCTCTGCTACATCGATGACTGTATCGGCGCCGCCTTGTGCTCCCACGAGGAGCTTGAACAGTTCATCAACTTTACTAACACCTTTCACTCCAACCTCAAATTCACCTGGACCATCTCCGGTATCTCTCTCTCCTTCCTGGACCTCTCTGTCTCCATCGCTGGTGACCGCCTTGATACCGACATCTACTTCAAGCCTACCGACTCCCACATCTACCTAGACTACACCTCCTCTCCCCCACCTTCCTGCAAGGATGCAATCCCCTATTCCCAATTCCTTCACCTCTGCCGCATCTGCTCCCAAGTTGGGGTGTTCTACTCCCACACATCCCAGATGTCCTCCTATTTCAAGGACCATATCTTCCCCCTTCCACCGCATCTCTTGTGTTTCCCACACCTCTGCCCTCACATCCCGTCCCCCCAAACAAAAATAAAGGCAGAATCCCCTTGTCCTCACATATCACCCCACCAACCTCTGTATCCAACGTATCATTCTCCGCCACTTCCGCCACCTACAATCTGACCCCACAACCAAAGAGATATTTCCCTCCCCACCCTTATCTGCCTTTCATAGGGACCACTCTCTCTGTGACTCCCTCGTCCGCTCCACACTCCCCGCTAACCCCATCACCCCCTGGCACCTTTGCCTGCAACCGCAGGAAGTGCTATACCTGCCCCTACACCTCCCCCCTCACCTACATTCAAGGTACAAAACAAACCTTCCACATCAGACAGAGGTTCACCTGCACATCCGTCAATGTGGTCTATTGCATCCGCTGCTCCCGACGTGGCCTCCTCTACATCGGTGAGACCAAGCGGAGGCTCGGAGACCGTTTTGTAGAGCACCTGCGCTCTGTTCACGACAAACGACAACATCTTCCGGTCGCGAACCATTTCAGCTCCCCCTCCCACTCCCTGGGTGACATGTCCATCCTGGGCCTCCAGTGTCACAATGACACCACCCGCAAACTGGAGGAGCAGCATCTCATATTCCTCCTCAGGAGCCTACAGCCCAATGGCCTCAACATGGAATTCACCAGTTTTAAAATCTCCCCACCCCTGGCCTCATCCCATGACCAACCCTCCCTCTCATCCCCACCTCCTTGACCTGACACAACCTGTCCATCTTCTCTCCCACGTATCCACCCCTCCCACCTCACTGACCAATCCCCACCACTCACTACCTGCATCCACCTGTCACCATTCCACCTACTTCCCCAGCCCCACCCCTCCTCTCTCTATTTATTTCCCAGCTCCTTCCCCCTCCCCCATTTCTGAAGAAGGGTCCAGACCCAAAACGTCAGCTTTCCTGCTCCTCTGATGCTGCCTGGCCTGCTGTGTTCTTCCAACATTTTGAGTTTAATGTGACTCTTCTTCAGGACCACAGATTTGCCAGATCTTTTGAGTTTCTCCAGCACATTATTTTATTTCAAATTGATAGCAGCTGCAGCATTTCGGTTTAATGTGAACAAGGACACCACCAATTCCCAATCACTTAGCATCTAAGAATATGACAAGCTCTATCCAAAAGCAATTAGCCACACAGTTAATTCCCATTATATTCCATCTGCCCTATGCTGGCCCTTTCACTTAACCTATCCAAGCCCTCTTGACACCTCCTTTATAGACATGTTATCACACACCTCTGCAGCAGGTGGGACTTCAACCTGGGGCTCCTGGTCCAGAGGCAGGGACATGATTACTGCACCTCAAGACCCTCTACCCTTGTGATAACTTTACGTTCCACCCAGTTCGGTGTAAACATTACATTTAGTCCCCACATCTAAATATTTTCACACGAACCTGTTTAGGCATGTTATTATATATCTTTGGAGCAGATTGGATTGAACTCAGGCTCCCTGGCTTGGAGGTATGGACAATACCACTGTGCCGCAAGAGCTCTGATCCCCAAAATCAAATCACTTACATAGATTGTGAACAGCCATGGATGCAGCACTGACCTCTGTGGTAGCCACTAGTGACAGTTTACCAGCCTGAGAATGATCCTTTTATTCCTACTTATCGGGCTCTCTTTAATAATGTTTAGAGCTCTGCGCAGCAGCTGCTGCTTAGTTTTTTTAAAAATTTTTACCCACCCACTGGATAAGAATACATTAGTTGTCTTGAGATCAAACAAAGCTTTGATGAGTGTTAATCCCATCTTCGGATTGGAGAATCTCTCAAACCAACAGTGCCAGCAGATGTCAGTTATCGCTTTCCAGCAGATCAAACTCCCCCTGTTTGCACATTTACTTTTTCTAAATGAAGTAAACATGAGAATAGGTGCTGCATTGGGAACTGTGCCAAAGCTGCGTCATGCTTTTTTATTCATACAGCCACCAGATAGAGGAAAATTTCCATCACGTCATGAGTGACATTTCCAAAACGATTTTCATGCCTCACCCTCATGTCTGTCGAGAGTCTCAGACATAGGACCAGAAGCAGGCCATTCAGCCCATTAGGTCTGCTCCACCATTCAACACGATAATCTCTGATAATCCTCTACTCCACTTTCCTGTCCTTTTTCCCACAACCCTCACCGATTAACGATCTGTCTGTCTCAGCCTTGAATGTATTGGACAGTGTGGGCAGCTGTCTGTGGTGAGGAATTCCACAGATTCACTACATCTGAGAGAATAGATGTTTCAAGATGACTCATTGTCCTGAGGAAGGGCCACCAGACCCGAAACGTTAACTCTGATTTCTCTCCACAGATGCCGCCAGACCTGCTGAGCTTTTCCAGCAATTTCTGTTTTCATTTTGTGAAGATATTTCACTGGTCGAATGCATCAGTGTGTGGCTGTTGTGTGCCATGTGGTGTCGTGCTGTTGAATACTGCAGAAGGTGTTTCTGCAAAGCCACTGCGCAACCCCACCCCCCTCAGCTCCAATGCTCCGTTGTGCTGAGAGTCCCAGCATCCTCTCCTTCCGTGCAGTCGTCGGTATGGAGATGGTGGGAGGGCCACCTCCCAAACCCTGCCTCCTGCTGATCCTCACTGTGTTCCCCTGTGAGGAGGACAAGGAAAGAGCAGCGGGTGTGTGTGCATAAGTGCCAAACAGATGAATGCACATTTGAGAGAGGCATGACGGTAAGTGTCATTGAATCATACAATCCCTCTAGTATGGAAGCAGGCCATCCTGCCTACATCAACCCTCCAAACAGCATCTCACCCAGACCCACACTACACCTGTAACCCTGTATTTCCCATGGCTAATCCACATCCCTGGACACTACAGGCAATTTAGCATAGCCAATCCACCTAAACTGAGCATCTTTGGACTGTGGGAGGAAACCAGAGCACCCGGAGGAAACCCACACAGACACAGGGAGAATGTGCGAACTCCACACAGACAGTCGCCCAAGGGTGGATTTAAACTCAGGTCCCTAGCGCTGTGAGGCAGCAGTGCTAACCACTGAGCCACTGCGCCACCCCACAGGGGCTGTACACCCTACTCCAGATGAGTGTCACGGGTATCGTTGCTAAGTCTACTGTTAGTGATGGTGCTTCATTAAAGAAGCAGTGAGACATTTTCCACTTGTCAGCACCTGAGGCTAAAGGCTCTCCCTAGAATGGAAAATGGTCAGACAGTGCAGTGCCAAACCTCTACTTGTCATTTTTAAACTGGAAGTGACGGGGCCTGATTTCTGCTTTGCATTCTTCATTGGCCTGAATGGAGTTGGTCAATTGTAACTTGGTTTATCATTCACTCTCTCAGTTCCGCAGTTGAGTTACAGCCTGTTAACTGTGCAATGAATGATCATCCAATGTTAATAATGTCCATTAGGTGAAACCACGAAGGTATGAAGTGATGATAACGACTCACTAAGAATGTGAATAGAGTCTGCCCACTTGAAAATCCCTTTCCTCCAATCTTAGGTCTTTCAAGGATGGATGACCATGGGTGTAATTTCATCCCAGTTCATTGGATGGGAGGACCCCAGGTTTTACATCCTGTCTTTTTTTATTTTATTCCCTGGTTTAAGGAATTTGAGCGTCACTGATTCAGACAAGCATTTATTGCCCGTCCCTAACTGTCCTTGGGAAGGTAGTAGTGAGCTAACTTGGAACTGTTGCAGTCCACCAGGAAGCATTAGGTACGTCCAGTTTATTTTCTTTCACAATCATTCCTGGCTGACTTCAATGAATGTGATATAAACCATCGAGAGACCTAATTCCATCAGTTTCTGGGTAATAAACCCTATAAGGCTAACAGGGAGTGACTCATTAATTTCCCTTTGGAGCTCATAGCATATGAGTTCCTTGGTAACAGGAAATGGCCTAGGGATGAGTCAGCAAAACTGTCTGGGACTAGCCTGTGGACACCATGAGTAGTAGCTGCATTTTGGTGTTGAACAATAAACAACTTTCCTCTCCAGTTGGACTTCCTGAGTGATTACAATGGGCTTGGTTAAAATAGTTCCCCCTCAGTCTCTCCCACTCAGCACCAACTGGAAAAGAGCAACAGATCCTCTCGGTAGGAGAATGTAGCTACTTCTGAGACAGGCCAAGTTATCGTGTTTATGTCAGCAGATGGTCTGTACATTCTTGGCTGGCCCTGTATCCAGGGAGTTTGTTGCCAACTCTATTCTTTTGAGCGGTTGGCTGGAGATGTAATTTAACAAGGCCATTGGCTGCTTGTGCACTCAGCCAGGCTCTTGGCAAACTCTGCTTTCTCATTCGAGCATCTCAAAAGGTTTTGGCTAAGCTCTGCATTCTTAGAAGACCCCTTGCAACATTTAAATTCCCTATTTTGTTTCTCTCTCACTTGTCCGTTATTTTACGCCTTGGTTCAAAAGAAGATCTATTATTTAAAGCCACTAAACCAAGTCCAGGTGACCATTGAGGTGATCTATATTTCTAGGCAATGGACTTCCTTTTGTAATACAAAGATGTCACGTGAAATCTCGCTGTCGGCATGACTTTTCTCATTGTGGATATAGTGAGGAGATGCCAAAGGTTTGATGTTATATTTAGAAAGCCAGTTGTCTCTGCAGTCAGTGGTTGGCTAATGTAAGACTTCATGTGCATGGAACATTTAATAATCTCTTTTTAAAATTAAGAATGTTTTGCTTGTACGTTTGCTTCCTCCTGCTCCATGTACCTGCTCCACTTTTAGATTGTTCCTCGTCTACATTTTGGCAGCTCCCTGCAGATGACCTCATTTTCTTGGCCAGGCTTTGTGTAGGTGGTTTAAGCACTAAACCCGAAGCTGGATTTAATCCTACCTGGCCACTGTGAACACCAAATGAAACAGTGACATGTAACAATACAGTTTGGAAAACAAAAGCTAAAGAAAGGAACGAGCTACTGCTAAATACTTGAACCGACATTCAAAATCCATAGCAAGCTAATGAAAGATAGGTTAGTGTTACAGATGGGACACTTTTATTCAGAACTGGCTGTGATGTTGAGTAGGGGAGTGGGTGCCTTGATTATGCAGGCCATTTGCCCCGGTATGTTTACCCACCTTCTTAAGTTTTGGGGGGTGCAGCACAATTTGAACCAACATGAGATAGGGTTCCTAACTCTGGTTGATTGAATTCCCAGAGATTTTAGCACAACAATCTGATTTCCCCATTGGTCACCTGAAGCTCCCATCCTCATCATTCTCCCAGTCTCCTGCACCAAATGTAAAGGTTGAATGATCCATTGCACAGCTAAACTTTTCCATCTCTAATATTCTCATAAATGACACTATTCAAAGAAAGTAAAAACAACAAACCATTCAGGTCCTCAGCTTTCTGAGTCTGTAACCGTTTGAGATATAGACTCCATGCCATTCAATTACAGCAGTACTCTCCATTGTAATACTTGCAAACTTTATAGACAGAGATAGTAGGAATTGCCGATGCTGGACAATGCTGAAATAACTCCACTAAGGCCAGTATCCCATCACTAAGTCAGACTTTATTTGTACGTACATAGTACTTGACACAGACCCAGCTCCCTCAGAGCCAAGTCTCAGAGTGAGCAGAACCTCTGACACTCCTGTTTCTATCTGTTAGCCAGGGCTCCCTGTTTGGACCAGGTTAACAGCCCCAATCAGGGAGTTCATATTCTATGAAGTCCACCTCGCTGACCTCTTTACAATTTGTTATATGGCTGTATCATTTTTCTCTCCCATATTTGTTTGTAGCAGTCTCCTGGAGATTAATCCTTAGGTGCTGATGCATGGGTGTGTGTGGTAATCCCTCAGCCCAAGGATGACCATTGTCCAAGGCAAGACCCAACATGTGGAGGTTTGCAACATGGAGGCATGATTGATCTGCAGCTACCACATGGTCCTAGCTGCCTATGAAGCTCTCTACTGCTCCTGCCTTCCGCTGCAGGCTTATCAGAAGCTGTTTTAGATTCATAATCAACATCCTCCTGGCCAAGCTCTCATGGCCATTTCATCCAGAAGTGGGATTTGAATCAGGTTCAGAGGTAGAGATGCCATCTTATGCCTCAAAGCTTCCTGTTCTTATTCGTGGAGACATCAGGGTAATCCTGAAGATTTGGAAGCCCTGGGCAGAAGAGGGTTAGTCTGATCCTAGGAAATTATTTTTATTCATTCATGAATTGAGGATATCGTTGGCCAGGCAGCATTTATTGCCCATCCCTAATTGCCCAGAGGGCAGTTGACAGTCAACCACACATTGCTGTGGGTCTGGAGTCACATGTAGGCCAGACCAGGTAAGGATGGCAGATTTCTGCCCTAAAGGACATTAGTGAACCAGATGGGTTTTTCCCCAACAATCGACAATGGATTCATGGTCATCATTAGATTCTTAATTCCAGATATTTATTGAATTCAAATTCCACCATCAATAAGACCATAAGACATAGGAGCAGAAGTTAGGCCATTCGGCCCATCGAGTCTGCTCTGCCATTCAATCATGGCTGATAAGTTCCTCAACCTCATTCTGCTGCTTTCTCCCTGTAACCCTTAATCCCCTTGATAATCAAGAACCTATCTATCTCAGTCTTAAATATACTCAATGACCTGGCCTCCACAGCCTTCTGTGGCAGTGAATTCCATAGATTCACCACTCTCTGGCTGAAGAATTTTCTCCTTATCTCCGTTCTAAAAGGTCTTCCCTTTACTCTAAGGCTGTGCCCTCAGGTCCTAGACTACTGTAGTGGGATTCGAACCTGGATCCCCAGAACATTACCTGGATCTCTGTGATTAACAGTGATAATACCACTAGGCCATCGTCTCCCCAAATCACATCATTGACAGTGTAACACCAACACAATGGCTCAGTGGTTAGCTCTGCTGCCTGACAGTGCCAGAGACCCAGATCTGATTCCAGCCTCTGGTCACTGTCTATATGGAATTTGCCCCATGTTTGTGTGGGTTTGCTCTCGGTGCTTTGGTTTCCTCCCACAGTCCAAAGCTGTGCAGGTTAGGGTAGATTGGCCATGCTAAATAGCCTGTAGTGTCGAGGGATGTGCAGGCTAAGTGGATTAGCCATGGGAAATGCAGGGATAGGTCACAGGCATGGGTTCGGTTTGGATGGTCTTCAGAGGGCTACTGTGGTCATAATGGGCTGAATGGCCGACTCACACCCTGTAGGGATTCTATTCTATACCTTCCTCATCAACAACATCATTGGAGCCTGGACTATTGTACAATCATGAGATTTGATATTCCTCTGTTAAACACTAAAGGGTATCTTTTCATAATGTGTATTCTACATAGACTTTGCCCGGGATTGTGATTATTTTCAACATTTTTTATCTTTTCCTCTCGAGAAGAATTCTTCTGTAACAACCTGTTTATCTACCTCACAATGGGAACTCCCCTGTAACAAAAGCAATTTTTAAATCCCCCGTCAAACCCGGGAAAAGTTCTGTACTTTGTATTACATCAAAGTGTCTCCACTTGGCCAATGAAGTTCAAAGCCCAGCTTTTTACAAACACAGGCAGTTAAGGCACAGTGTAGATGTCAGATTCTCGACAGCATTCGGGTCCTCAGCTTCCTGAGAGTCGGTAACCGTTTGAGATACAGACTCCATGCCATTCAAATACAACAGTACCCTCCATTGTAATACTTGCAAACTTTATAGACAGAGATAGTAGGAACTGCCGATGCTGGAGAATCTGAGATAACAAGGTGTAGAGCTGGATGAACACAGCAGGCCAAGCAGCATCAGAGGAGCAGGAAAGCTGACGTTTCGGGCCTAGACCCTTCTTCAGAAATGGGGGAGGGGAAGGGGGTTCTAAAATAAATAGGGAGAGAGGGGGAGGCGGATAGAAGATGGATAGAGGAGAAGATAGGTGGAGAGGAGACAGACAGGTCAAAGAGGCGGGGATGGAGCCAGTAAAGGTGAGTATGGGTGGGGGTAGGTCAGTCCAGGGAAGACGGACAGGTCAAGGAGGCGGGATGAGACTGGTAGGTAGGAGGTAGGGTTGGGGCTTGAGGTGGGAGGAGTGGATAGGTGGGAGAAAGGACGGACAGGTTAGGGAGGCGGGGACAAGCTGGGCTGGTTTTGGGATGAGGTTGGGGGTGGGGAGATTTTGAAGCTTGTGAAGTCCACATTGATACCATTGGGCTGCAGGGTTCCCAACGGAATATGAGGTGCTGTTCCTGCAACCTTCAGGTGGCATCATTGTGGCACTGCAGGAGGCCCAGGATGGACATGTTGTCCAAGGTGTGGGAGGGGGAGTTGAAGTGGTTTGCGACTGGGAGATGCTGTCGTTTGTCGTGAACTGAGTGTAGTTTTTCCGCAAAGCAGTCTCCAAGCTGCCGCTTGGTTTTCCCGATGTAGAGGAGGCCACATCAGGAACAGCGGATACAGGATACCACATTAGCAGATGTGCAGGTGAACATCTGTTTAATGTAGAAGGTTTTCTTGGGGCCTGGGATGGGGGTGAGGGGGGAGGTGAAGGGGCAGGTGTAGCACTTCCTGCGTTTGTAGGGAAAAGTGTCGGGGCGGGTGGGGCTGGAGAGGAGTGTGGAGCGGACAAGGGAGTCACGGAGAGAGTGGTCCGTCCAGAAGGCAGGTAAGGGTGGGGAGGGAAAAATGTCCTTGGTAGTGGGGTCAGATTGCAGATGGCAGAAGTGTCGGAGGATGATGCGTTGGATCCGGAGGTTGGTGGGGTGGTACGTGAGGACGAGGTTCTGGGGGGATGGTGAAGACCTGGCAGGGCTCGATGTTACTGTCTCCTCAGGAGCTGCTGGCTGTGGAGGCGGTGGGCATTCTGGGGGGATGGTGAAGACCCTCGTCCTCAATAAAACCTTCCACATTAAACAGATGTTCACCTGCACATCTGCTAATGTGGTATACTGTATCCGCTGTTCCCGTTGTGGCCTCCTCTGCATCGGGGAAACCAAGTGGAGGCTTGGAGACTGCTTTGTGGAACACCTACGCTCCCAGTCGCGAACCACTTCAACTCCCCCTCCCACTCCTTGGACGACATGTCCATCCTGGGCCTCCTGCAGTGCCACAATGATGCCACCCGAAGGTTGCAGGAACAGCACCTAATATTCCGCTTGGGAACCCTGCAGCCCAATGGCATCAATGCGGACTTCACAAGCTTCAAAATCTCCCCTACCCCTACCGCATCCCAAAACCAGCCCAGCTCATCCCCGCCTCCCTAACCTGTCCTCCCTCCCACCTATTCCCTCCTTCCACCTCAAGCCCCACCCCCATCTCCTACCTACTAACCTCATCCTGCCCCCTTGACCTGTCCGTCCTCCCTGGACTAACCTATCCCCTCCCTAACTCCCCACATACACTCACCTTTACTGGCTCCATCCCCACCTCTTTGACCTGTCTGTCTCCTCTCCACCTATCTTCTCCTCTATCCATCTTCTATCTGCCTCCCCGTCTCTCCTTATTTATTTCAGAACCCCCTTCCCCTCCCCCATTTCTGAAGAAGGGTCTAGGCCCGAAACGTCAGCCTTCCTGCTCCTCTGATGCTGCTTGGCCTGCTGTGTTCATCCAGCTCTACACCTTGTTATCTCAAACTTTATAGACAGATGTGTTTCATCCTAGGAGTCTGGACCAGCAAATTTGTTCAGTCTCACTGGAGCTTAGATAGGTATTTTGTTCAAAAGTGTTGACAGGCATGCCAGAACTGGGCAAGATAATTAAGTGCCTGCACTAAATAAGCAGTCAACACAGTGTGGAGCTGGAGGAACACAGCAGGCCAGGCAGCATCAGAGGATCAGGAAAGTTGGCGTTTCGGGTCTGACCCTTCATCAGAAATGGGGAGGGGGAAGGGAGCTAGGAAATAAATAGACGGAGGAGTGCTGGGTCTGGGGTAAGGTAGGTGGGATGGTGATAGGTGAGTGCAGACAGAAAGTCAGTCTGAGGGTGGGGCAGATAGGTGAGGAGGAAGATGAACAGGTTGTGTCAGGTCAAGGAGGTGGGGATCAGAGAGAGTGTTGGACATGGGATGAGGCCGGGGATGAGGAGATTTTAAAACTGTTGAATTCCATCTAAGGCCATCGGGCTGTAGGCTCCTGAGGAATATGAGGTGCTGATCCTCCAGTTTGCGGGTGGCATCATTGCGGGTGACACTGGAGGAGACCCAGGATGGACATGTCACCCAGGGAGTGGGAGGGGGAGTTGAAATGGTTTGCGACCGGAAGGTGTTGTCGATTATCGCTTACAGAGCATAGATGCTCCACAAAACGATCCCTGAGTCTGCACTTGGTCTCACCGATGTAAAGGAGGCCACATCGGGAGCAGCGGATGTAGTAGACCGCATTGATGGATGTGCAGGTGAACCCCTGTCGAATATAGAAAAATTGTTTTGGGCCTTAAATGGAGGTGAGGTGGGGGGAAGGTGTAGGGGCATGTGTAGCACTTCCTGTGGTTGCAGGGAAAGGTTCCGGGGGTGGTGGGGTTGAGGGCAATTTGGAGCGGACGAGAGAGTCGCGGAGAGAGCAGTTCCTACGAAAGGCAGATAGGGGTGGGGAGGGAAATATATCTTTGGTTGTGGGGTCAGATTGGAAGTGGCGGAGAATGATACTTTGGATGCAGAGATTGATGGGGTGATATGTGAGGACCAGGAGGATCCTGTCCTTATTTTTGTTGGGGGGAGGGAATGTGAGGGCAGAGTTATGGAAAACACAAGAGATGTGTTTGACGGCATTCTCAATCACCAGAGGGGGGAAGTTACGGTCCTTGAAATAGGAGGACATCTGGGGGCAGACATGACAGAGGTGGAGGAATTGGGAGTAAGAGTGGTTTATGTGTGGAATGAACTTCCTGAGGAAGTGGCGGATGCGGATACAGTTACAACGTTTAAAAGATATTTAGATAAGTACATGAATAGGAAAGATTTGGAGGGATATTGGCCAGGAGCAGGCAGGTGGGACTATGTTTGGGATTATGTTCAGCATGGACTGGTTGGACCAAAAGGTTTGTTTCCTTGCTGTATGCCATTTTATAGTGAAAAGTGTTGTTTTGCGTGCTATACTTGCAGATCGTACCGTACAAATTACATCAGGGTAGCAAGACAGAGTGAAGAATACAGAATTACAGCCACAGAGAAGGTGCAGAGAGAGAGAGAGATCAGAATTAACATTTCATTTCTGCAACAAACACTGCATACATTAGGAGGGCATGTTGCATGGTGTAGGTTTGTAATGTCTTGAGTATGGAAGGTTAATGCCTGTTCTCATTGAGGTGTTTATGATGATTTTGCATAGCTGGAGAAAAAGCAATTTCTTTTAGCTTTGGGGTTCAGAAGACAAGAGTGAACCCCTCAAAATTAGAACAGGGGGTGAAATGAGGAAACACTTTTCACGCAAAGATGTGAAACTCACTCTCCTTATAAGCTATTGAAATTTTCAAAATGTGTTTGATAGATTTTGTTTAGGCAGGTGCTTTAAGCGTTAAGGAACCAAGGCCATAGATACCGACTCACATCAGCCATAACATAAGTGAATGGTGGAGCAGGTTGAAGGGATTGAATGGCCTCCTCCTGTTCCAAAGGGTCTCCCAGAATGTCTTGTATTTCGTCTGGTTGTTTTCAGTTCTCTGTTTTTCGATTCTTTAATCCACTGGAAAGGACTAACAGCAATCTGTACAAAGCCAACTCACCACATAATGTTCATTCATAACTCAGGTACAACGGACTTGGAAAGGAAAAACTGCTATAAATTCTGTACTGTCTTTGTTTTGCAACAGGTTATGAACTGCGTCATTGAAAAAAAAACTTACTCCTAATTTCTTGCTGCCTTTCTGCCTCAATGTCATTTGTCTGCTTGTAAATAAATCAGATTGCTAGTTTTAACTAGAATTCATGAATTTAATCCAGCAGAGTATGCCAGATAATCTGTTCAAAATCCCGTATGGTTCGCCATTCATTCCATGGGAATTACATGAAAATATTCAATTCTATAGCATATTATCTCATTCATTCAAAGTATATGGCTCTTGATTCATAGGAGACAATCCGTTGGGGAAAACTGCTGGTTTGCTCTCGGCACAAGTTTAATCTGTTGCAAGAAATCCTTAACTGACAAGCGCACCAAAGTGAGTCAGTTTGAAAAATTCCAAAATAATAAGGTGTTAGAGAGCTGCAACCATCTCTTCTGTTTGACTACATCAACACTGTCTTCATTAAGTGGGCAATGAGTAGCAGGTTAATAATCCATACTTGCATTGTGCATAGCTTGCTGTTTACTTAATTGGCCTACTTACAAAGTAATGCAGTTTATTTAATCCAAGATCTTTTTCGAGGTGTTCTATACCTTTTGTAACAAGCTTCCTGTTGGCAAATGGCCATATCTATTGCAATGTATTTTTAATGCCTCAATCTATCACAAAGAGAAATGCATGTTTTGCAATCAATGTGAATTCTATATCCTCTGGAAAAATTACTGTCACTTCTGATCAAATGAAATAAATCTCCAGGTTTTTATACCTGTAATTCCCGAGAGACAGTATGGAGAAGACTGACCTCTCCCATTCCTCTTGCACGTTATAATCGGAAGCTGAAAGGTTCAGACTCTTACATAGAGTCATACAGCACAGAAACAGACCCTATGGTCCATTGACAGGGAGCAGCCCACTGGGACTTCCTCAGCGCTGACATTCAATGGGGTTGGGTTTCTGCCCAACAGCTTTGCTAATTCCCCATGTTGGGAACATTAAACTTCTTCAGTCATCTGTAGAGTACCAGAAGGACCATATCATGTGCCTCCTAGTTATAATAGTCAGTCGTCTAGGACTAAGCTGCAGGTTTTGGGTATTAAAGACTAATTTCTCAGGTGATGTCTGAGCAAAGCCACTGTGGCAAAATTCTACTGTTGTTTTTCTAAAAAATAGATCACTCATTCAATTTTCTTTGAACACTTTTGGATATTGGTTATGGAGAAACTGGGAATCAGAGGAAAAATGTGGGCATTGGACAGACAGTCAGAAATCATTCAATTATTCAAACATAAGTCCAATGTTTTTGTTATTGGTGTGGGAAGGTAGTATCACATGACCAACAGCAGGAAGTCATGTGACAGAACCTTCCAGAAGTCACCTAGTATTTCACTGCCAGAGAGGGACTATCTTTCAGATGAGGCACAAAAACAGTCTTCACTCTCATATGGACATTGTTGAATCTTAACAGAAGTTGGCCAAGTGTTATTTTTGTTAAGTTTTATGCTAGATTTCTATTCCTTGGTGAATTTCCTTGCATGATCTTCCCAAATTCACCTCATTACCCGTGTACCATGCCCCTACCATGATGGCCTGCCGGCCATATTCACCCACTCAACACAGGCAGAAATATTAGCCACTCTCAGGCCCTCCAGGGATTCCTGGAACAGTCTTTAAAGCCCAGGCATGCACCCAGTCTGCAGCTGCCCTGTGTGGCTCATTTTATTTACCCCAGGCCTGTTGGACAGAGGGTTAAGTGGCATCCCGCTTTGCTGATGGTCACCTGGCAGTCACGCTGGAAGGGAACTGCATGCTGTTGCTGTCCATGCACTGTGCCCTGAGATGTTGGTGACTAATGGATGTCTGGAGGAGATAGCAGTGAAACAGAGTCACCAGCTATCTGCTCTGATGTTCACGTTGGGAATTGTCATCATCTAGCTTCTCTCCAGAAGGTGGGGGGAATGGAAAGCTGCATATCAGTGAGGTGAGATGACCTTATAATGAGGATGCTGATGAACGCAAATAGACCTCTCCAAGCTCATTAGGGAGAAGCTAATCTCATTGGTCAACCTTTTGGCTGATCTCTCATGATTGTCCCAACTTTGTCAGCAGTATCCACATTGTTCCATGCTCAGGAAGATTCTGCCCATTGGTTCTGAAGGAGTTAATGATCTTTGCTGCATTGAGCTCCAACCATTCCGTTGATATTATACAAAGCCTGTGAGTGGAGGCAGTGAGAGCTGCACTAGCTTTTAGAGTGAGCAGACGTATCTTTTAATGCTCCCAAGAGTCCTCTTCATAACGTCTTACTTGTATTGCAGTTGTACCTTATTGATTTCATGCAATGAGCCATTTTGTTAACTAAGAACAGTGCCTCTTCTGTGAAAACACTATGGTGGTGTCTTGTTCAACATTGACTATCCAGCCCTGGACTAAAGAGGACTGATGGTAGTGAACCAACCCAAATACCATTTCCTCTGAACCATGTCCTGGCAGAGGTGGCAGATATCATAAGCTGCTAATAATTGCAATCAGGGTAATATCACAAATATAAACGGTTTCTTGATGCTATAGAGAAAAGCAAAGGAGTTATTATCTCACAATGATTTATTTAGTGCCATTTGGGCAGCACAGTGGCTCAGTGGTTAGCACTGCTGCCTCACAGCGCCAGGGACCTGGGTTTGATTCCACCCACAGGCAACTGTCTGTGTGGAGTTTGCACGTTCTCCCTGTGTCTGCGTGGGTTTCCTTCAGGTGCTCCAGTTTCCTCCCACAGTCCAAAAATGTGCAGGTTAGCGTAAATTGGCCATGCTATAGTGTCCAGGCTTGTTGGATTAACTATGGGTAATGTAGTGTTACAAGGATAGGGTGGGATGCTCTTCAGATTCAATGGACCAAATGGCCTCTTTCCACACTGTTGGGCCTGTAGCGCTCTATGTTGTAGTTTGTGCAGCCTTGCCTTTTTAGGATTGGCTGCTGAGTTTCCTACAACAATGACCACACAAAATAAAATTATTTAGTTTTATGAAGTTTATATTTATAAAGCTTATGTTTTCTTTTAATAAGCCCTGAGGTTGGAAAACAAATGAAAGACTTTCTTTTCTTTAACCAGAGTTGGCAACTCTGCTCAAAGTGCTTGCCAACACAATCCAGTGGCTCCAGGTGCCAGGACTGGTACCACACACATTGGCTGAATGATGTCAGGCAAACTGTGACAGTGATCAGACCTCAGAAATTTCTGGGCAGTAACCTCTGATAGGAGTGAATAATCACTGATTTGAAGTCACAACCCATTACCCTTCTTCTACATCATAAAACGTCACTGGTTAACTCAGTGGATCAATGAGTCAAATTCTCATTGAACACCTAAATAAAAAAAGGTGGAAAAAAGACCTGGTTTACAGCAATGACACTAGAAGCATGGTCACTGAGAAGGGAGAGTACTGATCTTACAGAATAGGTAGAGGATGTATAAAGGCCCTTGGCGTTCAGTATGCGATCAGTGGATTGTATCAATGTGTCTTTTAGATCCTCTTGTTCCATATGTGTATCGGTAATAGTTTGGCTGTTAACTTCCTAAATCAGCAGACAAGGCGGTACTGACCTGATCCCATCAGAACCAACGGCACATGGATAGACTAGTCAGCTATGCTCCTGGTATCTTTTTTTAATTCTTCTTCAGTTTTCAACAATGGGCAACCATTTTAGCGAAATGAAAAATTGGAAAATGTCTATGTTAAACCGACACCCCAGCTTTGGATCTGCAATTTCCTTCACAATTGGATCCTGTGGGTGTTCCATTTGCCGTCAATGCTAATGATTGGTGGATCCCCTCAGGGCTTTGCATGATCACCCAAACTTTTCATTCTCTACTCCAATGACTGACAGTCAGAGCATGTCTTGAAGTATACTGCTGTGGGTCTCATCTGTAATAACAATGTCAACTGTAGGAACTCAGTAGAAAAGATTGTAAAATGGTAAAATAGCAATCCCCTTAAACTTAACAAAACAAAAACAAAAGAACTAGTTATGGACTTAAGGAAAAAGCCAGTTACTTGAGAAAGGATGTATTGGCACTGGAGGGGGTGCAAAGGAGGTTCACTAGGTTGATTCCGGAGTTGAGGGGGTTGGCTTATGAGGAGAGACTGAGTAGATTGGGATTATATTCATTGGAATTCAGAAGATTGAGGGGGGATCTTATAGAAACATATAAAATTATGAAGGGAATAGATAAGATAGAAATAGAGAGGATGTTTCCACTGGCAGGTGAAGCTAGGACAAGAGGGCATAGCCTCAAGATTAGAGGGAGCAGATTTAGGACTGAACTGAGAAGGAATTTCTTCACCCAGAGGGTTGTTAATCTATGGAATTCCTTGCCCAGTGAAGTAGTTGACGCTACTTCAGTAAATGTTTTTTAAAAAAAAAGGTAGATTTTTTTTGAACAATAAAGTAATTAAGGGTTACGGTGAGAACGCGGGTAAGTGGATCTGAGTCCACGAAAGGATCAGCCATGATCTTATTGAATGGCGGAGCAGGCTCGAAGGGCCAGATGGCCTACTCCTGCTCCTAGTTCTTATGTTCTTATGTTCTTATGATATTGCTCCTATAAAGGTTCATGATGTGGATGTTGGAATAATCAATAACTGCAAGCATCTGGGTGTCTTATTGGGTGATAGCTGGATTGGAAGGAGCAATGCATAAAGGCTTGCTTTGATTTGATTTATTATTGTCACATGTATCCAAGAACAGTGAAAAGTTTTGTTTTGCATGCAGTACAGACAGATCATACTGTAATGAAGATCATAGGGTGATAAAACAGGGCGAGGAATGCAAAGTCAAGGCTGCTATGAAGGTGCACGAAAAACATGAGATTTGAAATCTAAGAGGTCCGTTCAGAACTCTAATAACAGCAGGGAAGAAGTTGTTTTTGAACCTGTTGGTACCTGTGTTTAAGCTTTTGTATCTTCTGCCTGATAGAAGAGATTATAACCAGGGTGGGAGAAGTCTTTGATGATGATGGCTGCCTTTCTGTGGCAGTGAGATGATGACAGGAGATGACCACAGGACATACACAACTACACAATTTCAGAAAAATAAAATCTGTTGGATTAGATCCAACAATCTTGGAACCCTTAATCTGCTGTAGTTAAGAGGTGCTGTCCTTTTTGGATTCCTTGCCTCGGTACTGCTATCTTAGGAAAACACACTGAGCCAAGAAGGAAGGGTATTTGTTGAGTTGATTATCTTTTGACAGAATCTGCTTTTGGAGAAGTTTGACGTAAAAAAGTAGAGAGTGTTGTGAACAATGAGAAACAAGGCTTGTTTCAGTATTGTTGTTGGATGCGTTCAGGGAACAGGCTATAATCCCACATTTGCAGGACAAATTGGCTTTGAGCTCAATTGTGCACTTGTCTGTGCAGAGTTATAACAGGAGCTGATGTATGGATGAGACGTGTACTCTGTGTGGACTCACTTATTTATTCTAATTGCGCTGAGATAGTTTTAGTACTTATTTTAATTAAAGTTAGATTTCTGGGATAAAGTAAATTATTTTGTCTTTAAGTTTGTTATTTACTTATGTGCAATCTTTTCACAAATAGGCATTGTATGCAAACTGAATCTCCATATGCAGATTCTTATATGGACAAATAACTGAAAGTTAAGTGACTAGGATATTGGGCAGAATAAACACTAATGTAAAGTAAAGAGCAAATGAATGCTAAATAGTAAGCATTAAAGTCAAGGGCAAAAGAAGGAAGGGTGCTTTAAGGTTTTAACAGTGTTGTGAGCAGAATAACCTACACAGGAAATTTTAAATGTCAGTTATGAAACTGACTCCTAATTGGTGAAAACTCTTTCCCATTCGCTTATATTTTAATTACTTTGGGAGCATATTAAAATGTAACGCTGCTTATTCATTCGTATGTAAATTGCCCCTGGCATAGTGCGGCCGACTTAATTAATTACAGCCTCTATCACTTTTCCAAGTGAGTAGGTCACGTGTGCATCTGTAATTAATGCTGCATGGCAATCACTTGACATTCATTGCTGCAAGCTGCGGGGAGAGAACGGTGGTCATAGGGAGTTGGTGCTTCGTCGTTCTACTACAGGCTATTTGTTGAATTCCAGCAGAGAGGAAGACAGACTACATGGCTCTCTCTGGCTACAAAGCAGGGACAGGGGAGAAGCTATGCCCACCTCGGACCTAATATTGGATAAACGTGGATCGGACCAGCATGAAACTATTACCTGAAAATGTTTGACAGTTTGAGAAGGTCAAAGGTAGTCGCTCCCAGACCAACACGTCTCGATTTTAAAATTCTGAGTTGTACTTTTATCAAATTTCCAGTGGCCTCACCCCCTCACCTCTAGAATTTCCTGCAACTCTCTGACAGCTTCCAGACTTTTACAAATCCCAGTTTGCTTATAGCTCCACCAAAGGAAGCCATGCCTTCAGCTGCCTAAGTCCTAAGCTCAAGAACTAGCCCCCTATCTCTCTGCTTCTCTTTCCCTCTTTTACAGAAGGATGGAGCGATAACTGAGCGACTGTTGACCCCTGAAGCCTGCTACATTGTCACATATTAAAATCTCAAGCTTCCTGCTCATGTATTCGCTAAAGATTCCACATCATCTCCATTGTTTTCCTCTTAAGCACCACCACAGAAGCAGATGCTCCAGTCAAATCTCACTTGCTTGTCTGTGAGATTATAGAATCCCTACAGTGTGGAAACAGGCCATTCGACCCACCAGGTCCACACCACCCGTCCGAAGAGCATCCCATCCAGACCGTTCCCCTAACCCTGCATTTCCCATGTCTAACACCTAACCTACACGTCCCTGGACACTATGAGCAATTTAGCATGGCCAATCCACCTAACCTGCACATCTTTGGACTGTGGGAGGAAACCGGAGCACCTGGAGGAAACCCACGCAGACACAGGGAGAATGTGCAAACCCCACACAGACAGTCGCCCAAGGCTGGAATTGAACCCAGATCCCTGATGCTGTGAGGCTGCAGTGCTAACCACTGAGCCACCGTCTTGCCCGATCTTGCTCTATACAACTTAAGAGCAGTGATCGGGCTTCTAAAGTAATTAATTGGGGGTGAAATGCTTGTCTTGGCAATCTAGTAACTAGTCTTGGTTGGACAAGAAATTTAATTGCACATTACTGCAAAAAAAATTTTTAATCTTCACTCATCAAGACCATTCACAAGAATGCCAGTTTAAGGCAAAAACCAACATTTTTGTGCTATATGACTAAATAACGTGGTGTATGAATGCTAACCATAATCCCAAAAAAGTGCAAAAAATTGTAAAATATGTTTTATTGTAAACTTGTTTAAAAAGTAAAACTCTTCTACATGTATGCATGCACACATTGATGTGCCAAGCAGAACATGTTATAGGCTGAGGGAAGTGGAGCTGAGAATAGGTTAAATTCCTTAAGTGAAAAGAATTATGTGTTTCAAGGTTCTTTTGATCTTGCAGTTTCAGTGGAGCTGTGGAAAATGTAAGCTTCAAACAGTCCCTGTTAAAGTGAAGTTCATCCTTTTCGGGACTTGGCGATACAACACTTTAAAAAATTATTTTGTGTATTCCAACTTGTAACAGAGATAGGATCTGAGCTTGAAGCAAAACCTATTGAGAAAGAGAACTGTTACTATTCCATCCAGCAGGCCGTTTTGATGTTACTCACTTCTGTAACAAATGGACAAGCAACTAATCATAACAGGAGGAAGCTTCAGTTGTGAGATTGTCACACAGTGGGAGCAATCCATGTTAACAAACAACTTTCAATTTCCCATTGTCAAAACTACTAAGACATTATTGAAACAAGTAGGGAACCTTCAGCACCCTTTTGCATTTTGGTAGCTTTCCTTTGTCTCTGCAATTTCTACAGACAAGGTGGCTCATGTTTATGGTTCTGGGGTGGTTTGGCAGATCGCCAGTGTGAAATTCTGCAGAGAGACTACCCAGATGTGACTCCTGTTAAGCCAAGTCAGAGGTTTATTTGAAACCTGGCCTCCCTTTCAGGTCAGGTGACATCTACAGCCATTTTAAAATGCATTCTTCTGGTTCATTTAAAAGTGATTTCTTTCAGTTAACTCTCAGGTTTTAAATCAGTCTATGAGATTAAAGATGACTTGTCGATATATTATAACTTTCTGATACTACCAATAAGTATTTTACATGGATATAAAAATCAGGAAGATGGAATTGGACTGCCAACTTACTATCACCTGTTTTACACTATCATAGATTCCCAATCCACGGTGACTGTCACAATCAAAGCAAAATCTTTGGTTTAATTTGCCACAAAACAAGTCCATCACTGAATTTCTCATGCTCAAACCTTGGAAATTCTTCAACACACCAATATTTGGCCTCTGTGCCAACCTGTTTGTTTCAGTCCAAAGCTTCCTGCTACTTTCCGCCATCTTTCTCACTAAAAGGAAAGGCACCCAGATGCAGTCAACAAAAAGTGTTCCTTCTCCTGACTTCCAAAATGGCTGCCTCGAGGGACCAACTGCAAAGTTGTGGACACCCTGGAAGCAAAATTACATCCTTTTCCTTAAATATGCGACCACAGCCGCACTGCATTCCCTGCACTAAATGCCAGCAAAGTCGAGAGATCATGCAACAGGGTAATGGGTAGTGTAGAAACAGGTTGACCCTTTAGTCCCTGTTCCACCACTCAATGAGATTGTGGCTGTCTTTACCTGCCTTGGTTTCAGCTTCTGTGAGACCCTTCCTCAAGAAAAATTGATCAATCTCAGTCTTGAAATTTCCAGTTGAATTTTCAACAATTTGCTATCGCGCTCTCTCACAACACATTGAGCTTTAAAATCTGTGCACTCCTTATTAGCACAGTTTAATGCTCACAAGAAAAGGTTAAGAAAAATAGCTTCTTAACTATTTCCAGTGATTCTACAAACATATTGACTGCACTTAGCAAGAAGAATTTGGATGATTCTTTTTCTTTAAAACAGCAGTTATTGTGAGAATTTGTTTCCATTGTGAGATTTGCGTTTATGCAGATTTGACTGTGGATACTAATTGTCTTATTATCATAAACTGCTAATCTTAGGAAGAAAAATTGCCGAGAATAACTCAGTATTCCTCTCACATGGGACAAACTGGCAGGGATATTATTTTCAGTCATCTGTTCTATAAATGTCTCGCTTCAACTCTTTCACACTCTCCATTATCTATTTCTTTAATGTTGACTGCATCACTCACATCTCAGCTTCTCCCATCAGTCTCGTTTTCCCATCATCTATTCTCTCCTCTACACCTCCCATTTCCCATCTCCATCTCCTCCCCCAATCTCCTCCTTTACTCTCCATCTTCCCTGCCATTTCCAGCCTTCCCCGTCTCTCCAACTCTTTTTTCAGCGATCTTTCTTCTCTCATCTCCTCTACTTTGCTCCCTCACAATATTTGTTTCTTCCTCTTCTTCATTATCTCTGCCTATTTCTTCTCCTGTTCCATAATCCTACTCCCTTTCCACCCTTCCTTCCCAAGTAACTCTTCACTGTCTCCCCTCCCATCCCTTGTTTCACCTTCCATGACCTCTCTACTCTCCACCTTAATTTTATCTCCCAGTACCTGTAACTTTTACCTCATGTAGGGTTACGGGGATAGGGTAAGGGTGAGGTCTGAGTGCAATGCTCTTTGGAGGTACAGCGTGGACTCGATGGGCTGAATGATTTGCTTCCACACTGTAGGGATTCTATGATTCTATCTCGTATCCTACACATTGTTTCCTTCTCCATCTCTGATCCAACTCCTCTCATTCTACATAACGTTAGTGAGGGCCAATAACTTTTAAAAAAAATTTGAACTTCTAGTTTTTAACTGAAGGAATTATGACACAAGATTTCATGCTTAGGTTAAACAAAAGCTTTTAAGCAAAGCAAGTACTGCTGAGTTAACACTATATTTATTTTATACATAAAAATCTCAACAGCGTTCCCCTTGTTCTAATCTATTTAAATCATGAGTTCCTCTTTACTTTAAAGGATCTTATGGATTCCTTCACATATCCTGGGACTAAACTAAGATGTGCCACAGCTCTCAGGCATTCATTTTCTCAATATTTCTGCCATTTTCTGTAGAATGGGATTTCTTAGGATCATTCAACTAGCATCCAGCTAAGCATCCCTCCAATTTTTCATCAACACCTCATGATTCGGACACTTCAGTTCAAACATGAGGCTCAATGCTTTGTTATTAGTAATTTCAAATCTGAAAACACCTCTTGGTTTCTGATAACCCTCTGTTTAGATTGACAAAACAAGCAAACACAAAATTTAACTGACTGTTTCAAAAGAAATTATGTAGATTAAAAAGCCAACACAATAAAAAAAAAATCTCTACAATCTATCCCGATCCCCCATGGCAATATGGAACACCTTGGATATCCCCGATAGAGATCTAAACTAATTAGCTTGAACTCTCAAACTTTCCTCTCGTTCTGGGAAACCACATGAATAATTTAAATTTTGGGGAGGCAATAGCCTAGTGGTATTATCGCTGGACTATTAATCTCAAGTAACGTTCTGGGGCTCTGGGTCCAAATCCTGCCATGGCAGATGGTGGAATGTGAATTCAATAAATATCTGGAATTAAGAGTCTAATGATGACAATGAAACTATTGTCGATTATGGGGAAAAGCCATCTGGTTCACTAATGTCCTTTAAGGAAGGAAACTGCCATCCTTACCTGGTCTGGCCTACATGTGACTCCAGACCCACAGCAATTTGGTTGCCTCTTAACTGCCCTCTGGGCAATTAAGGGTGGGAAATAAATGCTACCTAGCCAGTGATACTGACATCTCACAAGCGAATAAAAAAAGTTATTATGGTGTTAGTTATGTGGGAGCTTGAAGTGTTGTATTCCCTACATTACAGCTTCAAATGACCACTTCAAATGTATACCATTGCCTGTGGGTTGTTTTGCTGTGAAAGGCACTATATAAACACAAGTTGTTTTTTTTGTTGGTCTGTAGTGTTGGTTTAGATGATATACTCAACCCTGTGGTGTCTTTCACCCACAGGCTTTAGGTTCAAAGATGAGATTGCTTTCAGGGTTACCCTATCAATAATCCAGCCTTGCACATAACCGGCAAATCTTGAGCTGCAGGGAAGGAAACAAATTAAATATATGAATGTACTATCTCATTGACAGTGATGAAATGGTGGTGGGGCTGGATTTTTCTTCCTCAGATGTGATTAGGTGGCCAATGGATTTACTTGAAAGATGTTCAGTTGTGCAGTAATGTTCAGTTCAGATGCGTGGAATTAACCTAGTGATGGAGCAAGAAGGAGGTCAATATCTAGTTATACAGAGCAGTTCTTGTGCTGCCATTAAGAACGGTATTCATCAGTCTGGATTGTAAAGGACAGATGGCAAGGGCAGTTTGTCACTGTCAGATGGTTAGGTATCAGCCTGGAGCCTTTGACCAATGGTGAATCCCTGTCTGAACTGCTGCCTTATATCTGATGCAGCAACTTCTTCCTGTATGCAGTTTACTCATATTAGAGCAGGAAGCACTTTATAGCATACAACAGACACCCATATCTTACAGGCCACATTCTACGCCGTGTCTCAATGCATACAAGGTAGGTCAGTACACACCAGGTATTTTATGGATCAGATCCCAGTAGGTGCTATGTAGTGAGATGGGACTATGCTGGATTCTGTCACTGTGCTGAGGGGTAGGATTTTGATTTTATGGTTGCTGTGCGGGTTTCCACTGGGTGCTCTGGTTTCGTCCTCCCACTGTCCAAAGACGTGCAGGTCAGTGTGGATTGGCCATGCTAAATGGCCCCATGGTGTTCAGGAAGGATTAGCCATGGAAAATGCAGGGTTACAGGGGTAGGGTAGGGGGTTGGGTCTAGGTGGGATGCTCAGTGCAGACTCAATGGGCTGATTGGCCTCCTTCCACATGGTAGGGATCCTATGATTCTATGACCCTGACTTTGGGGTCAAATGAACATCACAACACCCTCCCACCCTTCACATGATGTTATAGTCAGCTGGCTGAGCTTCTTCACAGGTTCACGCCCAGAGGGTGAACCTGTCATCCAGTGAGGGATGGTAAGTGAGCTCCCGAAGCTGGAGGGCCATGGGGCAGTCGAGCTCAATGACAGGCAGCATGCGCGCACCCCCATCTCGGTAACCATAAAGCATTTCAAATTAAAGGAATGGCCTCCGCAGTCAGGCCATTGTGAAAGAGAAGCCCATCAGAGCTGTGACCAGGAGCATGAGGAGTGCAGTGTAAAGGGTTAGTGTTTATCTGTAAATAAGGTAGTCCCCATCATCAGGGATATAAAATCAGACGACTACCAAAACTACTGAAAAATGATTTTGAGTAGAGTAAACTTTTTATTAACGGACACCTATGAGACCAGGAGTGTGCTGATTGATCAAATATTCTGGATAATCAAGAGATCCACATAATCAATGTAAAAACACACACTTGGCAGTAGAAACATAATGCAGGGGGAATACATGTCACTGTTACGCTTTATTTATATATTAAATCATTTAAATAATATTACCTTAAATAAAACTTACCGGCAGACAGCCTTCTCACTCAAACCCTCAACTGACTACTCGAACATCATGGTATTTGAGGAGAAATTGACTTGAAATTTAATCAACTATTAATATCTTGTGGGGCCATTTGATTAAACCACAAGTATATTTACATGGAGGTAAATAAATTTTAAAAATCTATAATAATTATAAAAAAGCTGTAAAAGCTATGATTCTACGTGAGAATATGTTACTCAAGATCAAAGCCCATGATCTACCCGGTCTAGTTATCTGCAAGGTTCAGGCATGCTACCTATCTGGTAGAGAATCAACACAGACTAGATTCTGATGAACAGATAAAACTAATATAGATGCTGCACAGTAAGCTCTTTAAAGTATCTCCAAGTGTCCCATTATTTTCTATGCAAAACCTCATTATTCCAAGCAAAATTAGTTTTTGCCCCAAAGATTTAATGAGCTGGGTATACCTTTAAGAAGCTTAAAGAATGTGATTCATTGAAGGACTGATCTAGGTTTGAGTGAAGATTTACAGCTGGGGCACTGGTTGTAGATGTTGGTGTATTCGCCGAGCTGGGACGTTTGACAGTAGATGTTTCGTCCCCTTTACTAGGTGACATCCTCAGTGCTGTGGAGCCTTCTGTGAAGCGCTGTTGTCTTGGGCCGATTCAAATTTATATGGTCTGGTTTTTGCTGCTTAGCGGTTTAGGGAGATGAGATTTATTGTTTTTAGAAAGGAATCCCACCAACTGTGTAGAGAGAGGAGTCTGACCATCAAGAGCTATTTAAAGGTGGAGACTTTGGCCAGGTTAGAGACCAGGTTGAGATGAACCCCTGCAATTAAGAGTTAATAAAATTGCCGCATTTCCCTGACCGAGATTAGTGGAATTGTTCTGTTTTCTGAAATTAAAGGGATTGCGGTGATTTGCACTGATTAATGGAAATTACGGGATTAATGGGATTCCTGGGACTCCCTGAGATTAATAGGATTGCTGCAATTCCCTGGGATTAAAGAGATTGCTATAATTTCTTGGGATTAGTAGAATTGTGGTGATTCCCTGGGATTAGTGGGATTGCTGAGTGATTTCCAGAATGAATGGGATTGCTGTGCTGTTAATCTGGTCACGTGTCAGCATTCCACCTAAAGACCGGGGAGGAATTACTTCCATGTGTTGGTGAGCTAGGCTGCCAGGAGTGCCTTCATTAACTGCCCTCCATTTACTCCAGAGTACCGTTATGCCTGTGGGTAATTTTATTCTCTTGAATGCGCTCGTTAAATAAGTGTTAATTGCCAAAAATCTATGTTTTGACTTACCTGATTCCTCAGTATTTGACACAATTCCCTCTGTTGGCGTTTTTCTTTTTATAACTCTGCCAGGAAGAGCTTAAATCACAGCGGTGTCAAACTGTTCCCTTACCCCCGGTGCATGTAAACCAGGCAATGAACCTGTGTTGTCCCAAATCTAGAACCAGTTTGCAAGGACTGCCTAGTGAAGAAGACTCTGCAGTAAAGTGAGCCCACTCACTTTGCATGGGGGAGCGACAGATAATTCAGGGGAACAGCGGAGAGATGAGAGAACAGGAAGAAAACTATAAAATGAACACTCGTTAAAAAGCCTCTGTAATGAGCTGGAAAATCTTAAGGTTCAGTTTTGCATCCCTACCTTGTAAATGTGCTGCAGGCTATCCAACTGCTGGTAAGATATTAAAGCGGAGGAGAAGCATGACGATATATTAGAATAAAAACAGAAGTTGCTGGAAAAGCCCAGCAGGTCTGGCAGCATCTGTGAAGGTTAAAAACAGAGTTAACGTTTCGGGTCTGGTGAGCCTTCCTCAGAACTCAGTTCTTTTGGTTTTTATTATGATGTATTTGAATACATTGCCACAGCAGCAAGTATAATCTTCATAAAAGACAACAAGGTGCAGAGCTGGATGAACACAGCAGGCCAAGCAGCATCATAGGAGCAGAAAGGCTGAC
>NC_063354.1:41751474-41767011 GCF_021869965.1 Rhincodon typus | reverse complement strand
ATTTCTGATGAAGGGTCTAGGCCCGAAACGTCAGCCTTTGTGCTCCTATGATGCTGCTTGGCCTGCTGTGTTCATCCAGCTCTGCACCTTGTTGTCTCAGATTCTCCAGCATCTACAGTTCCTACTATCTCTGATTCATAATCTTCATAAAAGTGGGTTTGAGTGATCATAGAGTCATACAGCACGGAAACAGACCTTTCAGTCCAACCAGTCCATGCTGAACTTAATCCCAAACTAAACTAGTCCCACCTGCCTGCTACTGGCCCATATCCCTCCAAACCTTTCCTATTCATGTACTTATCCAGATGTTTTTTAAACCTTGTATTTTATCCACGTCCACCACTTCCTCAGGAAGTTCATTCCACATGCGAACGACCCTCTGTGTAAAAAAGTTGCCCCTCATGCTTTTTTTTAAATCGCTCTGTTCTCACCTTAAAAATGTGCCCGCCCAGTCTTGAAATCCCCCATCCTAGGGAACAGACAACTACCACTAACTCCATCTGTACCCCTCACTATTTTATAAACTTCTATAAGGTCACCCTTCAACCTCCTACGCTCCAGTGAAAAAAGTCCCAGCCTATCCAGGCTTTCTTTATAACTCAAACCTTCCAAACCCAGCAACATCCTGGTAAATCTCTTCTGAATCCCCTCCAGCTTAATAATATCTTCAGCAATTACAACAATTTGCACTTATCCAGTGCCTTTAACATGATTAAAAGCATTCCAAGATATTTTAAGAGACAGTTGTCAGAAAAAAAGACAATATCGAGCCATTTAATGACATGTGACCGTACATACCAGCATCCATATAAGAGCAGGTCTGGGCCATTTGGCTGTTTGAGTCTGCTCCACCATTTAGTAAGGTCATGGTTGATCTAATTGTGGCCTTTATTCCAAAGAGTCACCTACCCGCCCCAACTCCACCCCCCTTCATTACCTTTGACTTTCCTGTTAGTCAAGAATCTATTTACCTCTGCTTTAAGAGCAAAGGACAAAGAAAATTACAGTGCAGGAACAGGCCCTTCGGCCCTCCAAGCCTGCACCGACATGCTGCCCATCACAGCTAAAACCCCCTACCTTTCTGGGGACCATATCCCTCTATTCCCATCCTATTCATGTATTTGTCAAGGCGCCCTTTAAAAGTCACTATCGTATCCGCTTCCACTACCTCCCCCGGCAGCGAGTTCCAGGCACCCACCACTCTCTGTGTAAAATCTTACCTCGTACATCACCTTTCAACCTTTCCCCTCGCACCTCAAACCCATGGGCCCTGGTAACTGACTCTTCCACCCTGGGAAATAAAAATAGCAATACCCTACCTCCGCTGGTCTCTGAGCAAGAAGTTCTAAAGACTCATGACACAGTGAAAAAAAAAAGTTTATTGTACACTGTATGTTAAGACATTAAGAGCAGTGGGCAAAGGCTTGGCCAAAGAATTAACAGTGACTGCAAGGAGGAGATGGGGGAGAGAGGTTCAGTGAAGGCATTTCAGAGGTTTAAGTTTAGGTTGAGACAGTTGAAGACAGTTGTTAATGTTAGATTGGTGGGAGAGAGGAGAGATAGTGACGCAGAAAGAATGTCACTGAACTAGAAATCCAGAGCCCCAGGCTAATGCTCTGGGACATAGGGCTAAATAGCACAATCCCACAGTTTTGAATTCAATAAAAATAGGGAATAAAAATATAGTGGTGACCATGTAGCCACTGTCAAACAACACAAATATCCATCTGGTTCACAATTATCCTTTAGCGAAAGAAACTGCCAGCCTTACCTGGTCTGGTCTGTATGTGACTCCAGACCCAAAAAATGTAGCTAACTTGTAACTGCCCTCAGTTAGGGAGGCCAACAAGTATTGACCTAGTCAGCACCACCCACATCCTATGAATGATATTTTTTTTAAACTGTGAAGTTTGAATTGGGGAGCTTACAGCCGTTTGTACGGCTAGGGGAGGGTACATCAATGAAAATAAATAGAAGCCATAGAGAGATTCGGAAATAAGGATGAAAATACCCAAAACATGAGTGTACTAGGAACTAGGATAAGTCAGCAAGCTCAAGAGCGATGGAAGCAAGCAGTGGCATTTTGACGGGCTTGAAGGGTAGAAGATGGGAAGTCAGCTATTTAACATGGACATGAGGTGCAATTCTTTCTGAGTCATGAGTCCTTTTAAGCTCCCTTCCTGAAAAGCTGATGGAAGTAGAACCCTTGAATATTTTTATAGCAGAGTTGGATCATGCCTAACTAATACATCAAACAAAAGAAAAGCTACATTTGCATTAACTAACACAAACACGATGTACCTATTACCCAATGCCGTGCTTCTGGCTGATATACAGCATTGAAGGAGCAGTCTGAAAGATAGTCCCAGCTCTTCAATGGAGATTCAAGTCTCTCCACTATACCAGATCAAAACTTCCAGCAATCTTCAGTGATGATTCCACTTCATCCAGGTTTTTCCAAGCTATCACCAGCAGACATAATCACTCCCTGCCCTTTATATGTTCGACAGCTCTGACTATCCAGTTCTCTTTCTTATGAACATAAAACAAACTCCTAACGACATCTTGTTTGAGTTTTAGTGTAATACAGCTCTCTGTTATTCCATGACAGTGGCTTCTTTGTCTATATCTCAGCTACCTTTGCCCTATTGATCTGAGAGACTCCGAAAGGTGTCAGTCAGTGAGATTCCATCTGTGTTCCTGCCCCCATGACAACCAGATCTCATGGGCACTTCTCCAAATTGAGGCTGTTGATCGGGAATCCTGGCAACACATTCCTTTTCAGCGATCTTGGAGCAGAAATTTACAGGGGAATGTGGCGAACTCAGCCCACTTCCCTACCCTAAAAAGTAAATTCAGCTTGAAGTTGACCTGTCCAATGGAAGGCTGCCTTGTGGCCATGACATATTGCGGAGAGCTAAATCTACAAATTGCAGGATTTCTGACCCTCAACCTGCCCTTGGTAGCTGCTGGCCAATCTGTTTGATCAGTAGCTCATTTACTCCCAGCAGAACTCAGGTGTGGACATTGCCAACTGTTCAAGAGAGGCCCAAAGAGGATCTAAGCTGCCACAGAATTGTAGAACTCAGGTTTGTATAAGTCCATAAGATATAGGAGCAGAATTAGGCCATTTTGGCCATTATGCTGATGCTGTGGCTTTACAAGGTTATTTTGTCCTCATTTTTTTTAAGAGAAGTTTGAAGGCAGAGGCGCAGATAGTCAACCAGAGCCACTAGAGTCAACAGCTTGTAAGGTCTCGGTGTTTTCCTTTAAAAGTTGGAACAATAGAAGCAGCCTGAATGGGTGCAGTCAAGCTCCCATAGAACCAGGATTTTTAGGTCATTTATCAGCCATAGTTGTTGCTGGGGTCTCAGCAGGGTTGGAAATTGCAGTACATCTTTCCTGGCTGCTACCTTCTCTCAGAAATTTCCCTTGAAGTTTCTCTCCTGGGCTGCTGGAGTTGCATGTGAGACAATCTGTTTTCTGAATTTGTCTTTTGCCAAAGATTGTGTTTATGAGATGTTACTATATTGGAACAGTTAATTAGTAATAGTTACTGTATCTATTATTCTATTTAAATTTTCCAATAGTGTTAGGTTATTCCAATTCCTTCTTTTTTTGTTATATTTTAACTGTAGCAGATGAATAAAGTGTGTTTTACTTTAAATCTGGTAGTTTGATCAATCGAGTTGCATCTGTAACACAACACCTTACATTTACCATTAAAATAAGAAAAAGGTTAGGGTCTAGACTATCTTCTGAATACTTTGAGGGGATCTGGTCTGGTCCATAACAGTTTGCTCCACCATTTGATCATGGTTGATATGGTACTCAGGGATCCTAGTGCCCACAGAAGTGGAGTGGGTCTACTGGGCATGGAAGGAAGGATGGAATGCCATCTTGGTGGGGGGGAGGGGGGGGTTTCCTCTCAATGTCCAGAGGTCACCACATGAATGAGGTACCCCTTTTCCTTCCTTCATCTCTTCATGTAAGCATTTAAAAATGGGATGCCCACTCGTGTACACCTACCAAGTCACTGTATTTTCAAGGACGCATTGAGCTTTAAAGAAGTTCAATTGATCCTTAATTCTTTATTTTTATGTGGTTGGCAGGCTGACGAGCTGGGGGAGGGGTCCTCCCACCTTCTGGTTAAGGGGGTGAGCTCAGGGTAGGCCAGGATTGGAACGTGCAGCGTGCCCTCCCTGTTTCAAACAATGTCCACAGCCCCACCGAAAGCACCCCTCCACCACCAAGCCCCCTCCAACCCCCTACGGGACATATGATACCCAGCCCTTAGGTTCACTTCAATTTAAGGGAATATATGAAAACATAACCATTTTGTAAAGTCCAGCATTTGTGACACACAATCCAGATCCAAACAAGTTGAAATTGGAACATTTCAGAATTTGTCTGATCTGGGTTTATTCTGATAGAGATGACACAGTACTGATTATTTAAGGAATTGCAGCTTCCTAACTTAGTGTGTTATGGCTAAGCTGCGATAAAAAGGTTTTCATTGCTGTAGCACTTTTCATGAGTCCAGAACGTCCCACACTGTTTTGCAACCAATGAGTAACTATTGAAATGTGGTGACTGATGTAGTGTAGGAAACGTGGCAGGCAATTTACACACAGCAATGTGAAAATGACCAGTTACCCTATTCTGGTGATGTTATTTGAGGGATCAACATAGGTCCGACACTTGGGAGGGCACCCCTATTCTTCGAAATAGTGCCATGTGTCCAACTGAGAGGGGCAGAAAGGGCATCAGTTTAAATCTTGTCCAACAGATGTACATTAGTGTTCTCAGCACCAACACTACTCAGGAAGGCAGGTACTTCCTACACCGCCATCTGAGCTGAGGTCCCTACAAACATGGGCTCTCTGGTGCCTGTATATGATTGCTGTATTATCCCTCCTATATCACTCGTTGTTTTGGTGGCACAGAACCTGAGTGTTGCTGAAGAAAGACTTGCTCTGTCAAAATCTTTCATCTTTGATTCATTAGGGCAAATTGCAAGAATAACAATGTAAAGGGGAACAACGTTTTATTCTGTATGAGAAGAGCTGCTGCCTAGTTGACAATGGACTCTGATTGTTAGAAGCATTTAAAGTTTTGGCAAAGATCTGTAGCTCAGGTTGTGGGTGAGGTTGTTGACTTGCTCGCCGAGCTGGCTTGTTCTCGATCAGACGTTTTGTCACCATGCTAGGTGACATCATCAGTGTAGCCTCCGATGAAGCGATGTTATTCTACTCCACTTGGAATTTATACTGTCTGGTCCGTTATGGTGAGTAGTGTCATTTCCGGTTTTGATCTGTATGGGTTTATATATGGGGTCCAATTCTATATGTTTGTTGGTTGAAGTATGGGTGGAGAACCATGCCTCTAGGGATTCCTGTGCGTGTCTATGTTTTGGCTTGGGCTACTATGGTTGCCTTGTCCCAGTTAAATTGATGGCCTTCATTGTCTGTGTGTACTGATATTAAGGAGAGTTTGTCGTGTTGTTTTGCTGCGAGCTGATGTTAGAAGAATTGCCATGGAGGATGTATCAGGTTAGGTGGTGTCCAACAGCTAATTGCTGGGCTTTGTTTTAATTTAAACCTTCCATATTGGACATGACCATTGAGCCAAAATTGTTATGAGCTCTTTTTCTCAACCAGCTACCTCAGCTGACATTTTTCATTCCTCATGTTGTATTGTGAAAGAGAGACGTGGGATTTAAAGAGCAATTCTCTCATCAGAAGCACTGATTCACTAAAATATCGTGACATTCTCAACTTTGATATCATTCCCTTGACGAGGATGATAGCTCTTCATGGATATTGCTCGTTGTTGAAATGCCTGCAGCTGGTCCTACTCATTGCTTTATCTTTTGGGTCCTTCCCAATAAAAATTGTAAACAGTTTCTAATCATGGTTCACATCTGTGACTCAGGTTCAGAACAACACAGGGAACACCTCCACGGGTGAAATCATAGAATTATTCGCAAGGGGACCTGGTTGGTCTGACAGGTTGGTGCCACACCCTTGAAAGAGCTTTCCAACTTATCCCCCTTCCCGTTCTCCCCAAGAGTTTCCTTTCGTGTACACACTGAGTCCAATTCAATTTAGCAGCATCTAATCACTGAAAGGGAATCGTATGCTAAGCCTCTAACCCGCACATCAGAAATAAGTTCAGATAAGGTGGACCCTGGCTGCTGTTATCATAGGATAGAATTCTTACAGTGTGGAAGCAGGCCATTCAGCCCATTGAGTCCATACTGACCCTCAAAAAAAGAGGGTGACTTTTCCAGGCAGCGGAGGCCTGCAGGTCCTGTATGCCATAAACCAGAGTAGATCCAACTTGACTCATTACAACCCTATCTCCATCTACACTCTATCATCAGAAAAGTGGAAAGGATCATCACTCACATCTGCTCAGCAATAACCTGCCCAGTGATGACCAGTTTGGGTTCTACCAGGGCCACTCAGCTCCTGCTCTCATTACAGCCTCAGTCCAAACATGGAGGAAAGAGCTGAATTCCAGAGGTGAGGTGAGAATGACAGCACTTGACATCAAAGTGTGGAAGTTGTGAAGGAAATTTAGTAAAAATGGATTAATTGCAAATCGGGGGATAGTTCTCCACTGGTTGGTGCCTTGGCTGAGGAAGATGGTCGTGGTTGTTGGAGGTCAATCATCACAGTCCCAGGACATCTCTGCAGGAGTTCTTCAGGGTAGTGTCCAAGGCCCAACCAGCTGCTTCATCAATGACCTTCATTCCTTCATGCGGTCAGAAGTGGGTTGCTCGTTGTTGACTACACAGTGTTCAGTACCATTCACAATTCCTCAGGTATTGCAACAGTTTCAGTGTTTTTTGCTGAGTTTCTCCAGCAATTTCTGTTTTTGTTTCAGATCTCCAGCACCCGCAGTTCTTTATCATCATCCAAGCGAACCTCCTCTGAACTGACTCCAATGAAATGATATCTTTCCTTAAATATGGGGACCAAAACTGCTCAGAGTACTCCAGATGTGGTCTCACAAACAGTTGCAGTAAGGCTTCCCTACTCTTATACTCCAATCCCTTTGAAGTGGGCAATAAATTTCATCCCAGCCAGCAACACCTACATTCTGAGTCAGAAGACATAAAATAAAATAAATACCACTAAAGAGACAGATCTCTGCTGTTAGTGGGATCTTTCTGTACAAAATGGCCACCACTTATGGTAATGCAACAGTAACAACATTCAAAGTGCCTCATTGTGACACTTATAAGACTATCTAAATAACAACTTGACTTTTATTCATAATTGCAAGCCCTTTGCTCTGCATATAAACTGGCAAGGCAAAGAAACAACAAGCTTGCATTTTTTGGAGTATTTTTCATGATCTTATGATTTCCAAAGCACTTCACAACAAATTAGTTTCTTTTGAAGTGCAATCAGTGTTGTAATGGATGATGAAAGGGACAAAAGTTAAGGGCAAATCAGTCTGAAAGCTAATCTTAATATGTTCAAAACAATTTATTGGAATAATGCTTATCGGATTAAGCAAATGTACATGTCAATTGTAACAAACAAAGAGTTCAAGATGCAACATCACTGAAGAATGTGATGAGATCCATATTGATATCTTTTCAGTTTCTACACTATGCTAATTAATGAACAAAATAACTTCAAGTGAAAATAATAGTCATGTCAATTAGATTTAAGCTGTATTCATATTTGGTAATGAATCGTTGAAAAATCCAAACAACACAAACGTGGGCAAGACAATATTAAGTAAGCTTTCCTAAGCTTTTTAATTTTCCTTACAGAGGTTAGGGTGCATTAGGGTAAAAATAAACTTTTTTTAAATTCAATTCAGATCTGATCAGTTACCAAATATGTACAGATTGATCTGTGGGATTCAATAAGCAAGGATCATATAATAGCAGCAACCAGTTTAAGAGAATACCAGTTGTGGATATTATCTCTAAGTCAAGGTATGCATGATTCATGAGACAGGCATCTGATATGTATCCATGAGGAATATTGGACTATTAGGAACCAGAAGTGGCCATTTGGCCCCTCAAGCCTGTTCTTCCATTCAGTTAGCTCATGGCTGATCTCCACCTCACAAGGAATATCCTAAGCCACATGTTGGTAGTATTGGGAGGTGGGTGAATGTTTGTGCTGCCCCTTTTTGATGTTTAACCCGTTCAAGCACAGTTAGAGATCGGTAATAAATGTTGGCCTTGCCAGAACTGCTCACATCCCGTGAAAGAATAAAGGAAATTTTTCATTCTTGTGGTAAATCAAAGTGGAAACTCAAACTGCATAAATTGCCACAGGCAATTAAAGCATTGGTGTGAAACTGGGTCTTTTATATAACCAGGCAGAAGCTGGATTTTTTAAAAATATTCCTGGATTTTCTCATGCACTGAGCACATTTCAGCCTCTGCTTGCACTAGGTTCTCTCTGTCTGCGCTTTCAATTCCTTTGATCAACTTAAATGTCACAATTAAATCAAATTTTAACAAGCCATACATTGGCTGGTTCTGGAGAGGAATGAATCATAGAATCCCCTATAGTGTGGAAGCAGGCCATTCAGCCCATGGCTGGAGGTTAGTCCAATAGCAGGCTTTTAAGTTATTCAACCACCCCCTAAACAAACTACCATCTCCTCCTTGCATGGCTACTCATCCTCTAAATGTCTCCAGTTTGTTCTAAAATTAGTATTTGCTGTAAATCTGCTGCATCTGCCAATGCAACCTGGATAAACTGGATTACAGCACACAGCATGTCACCCGGGAGAGACTGGTGTATAATTTGCAAGTATAAGGTTGTGGGAGTTAATAGATCAGAAATGTTATAAAACAACTTACTCAGTTGTAGATTTGAAGAAATCCCACTAAGAGGAGAATTGTTCACCTTTTAATAAAGCGCAAGGCACTGTGGCTCAGTGGTTAGCACTGCTGCCTCACAGTGCCAGGGATCCAGGTTCAATCCCACCCTCAGGCAACTGTCTTTGTTGAGTTTCTATGTTCTCTCCATGTCTGCATTGGTTCCCTCCAGGTGATCTGGTTTCCTTTGACAGTCCAAAAATGTGCAGGTTAGGTAGATTGGCCATGCTAAATTACTCCATAGTATCCATGGGAAATATAAGGTTACAGAGATGAACTGGGTCTGGGTGGGATTCCTTTCAGAGACTCAGTGTGTTGAATGGCCCCTTTCTGCCCTCTAGGGAGTCTATTACTGAGTAGGAACATCCAACAGCCTCACTACCACCACCTTAGATGAGGGGGAGTTTGATCAATAACAGGGTCAGGCCTTTCTGTAATATTGTCTGTGGTAAAATACTGTTTGACTATGTCATTAAATATCTAATCCCAATCTAAGTGCTCCCCAACCTTTCTCCCAATGCAATATTATTTTAATCCTTAAAATTGTTGCAACTCCAGAGTTGGGGTGAGATGGAGGACGGGGGTGGATGAAGTTGTTGAACCAAGGGGAATTGTTGTTTACGCGAGGTGCTTGGGGGCAGAGCAGAAGAGATGTTGAATCAGCGCGATCGTAGAGTCATAGAATTGTACAGCATGAAAACAGACCCTTCGGTCCAACTCGTCCATGCCGACCAGATATCCTAAATTAATCTAGTTCCATTTGCCAGCATTTGGCTCATATCCCTTTAAACCCTTCCTATTCATGTACCCATCCAGATTTCTTTTAATATTGTAATTGTACCAGCCTCCACCACTTCCTCTGGCTGCTAATTCCATACATGCACCACCCTCTATGTGATTGCCCCTCAGGTCCCTTTTAAATCTTTCCCCTGTCACTTTAAACCTGTAGCCTCTAGTTTTGGACTCCCTTACCCTGGGAACAGACCTTGGCTATTCACCCTATCCATGCTCCTCATGATTATTTAAACCTCTATAAGGCCACCCCTCAGCCTCTGATGCTCCAGGGAAAATAGCCCCAGCCTATTCAGCCTCTCCCTATAGCTCAAACCCTCCAACCCTGGCAACATCCTTGTAAATCTTTCCTGAACCCTTTCATGTTTAACAACATCTTTCCAAAGCAGGGAGACCAGAATTGGACACAATATTCCAAAAGTGGCCTAACCAATGTCCTGTACAGCCGCAACATGACACTCCCAACTCCTGCATTCAACTCACTGACCACTAAAGGCAAGCGTGCCAAAAGCCTTCTTCACTATCCTGCCTACCTGGGACTCCACTTTCAAGGAACTATGAAGCTGCACTCCAAGGTCTGTTTGTTCAACAACACTCCCCAGGACCTTACCATCAGGTGTATAAGTCCTACCTTGATTTGCCTTTCCAAAATGAAGCACCTCACATTTATCTAAATTAAACTCCATCTGCCACTCCTCGGCACATTGGCCCATCTGATCAAGATCCCATTGTACTCTGTGGTAACCTTCTTCACTGTAGGTGTTGGTGTGTTTGCCAAGCCGGGAGGTTTGATAGCAGACGTTTCGTCCCCTTACTAGGTGACATCCTCAGTGCTGTGGAGCCTCCTGTTGCCTTGTGCCAGTTTGAATTTAAATGGTCTGGTTTTTGCTGCTAAACCGACATCTACAACCAGCACCCAAGCTACAAATCTTCACTCAAGCCCTGAACCTTCTTCGCTGCCCACTGCACCTCCGATTTTGGTGTCATCTGCAAACTTATAGATCTGTCCACAACTGGCTTGAAGATCGATGGGACCTCAGAGTCAAGGATCATGAATGTATGTGTCATAGAGTCTTGTGCCAATTTGGGAACTGTTCAAAGTGTATCCTCCAATACGGCAGACCCCAGTTGGCCAGTAGAACCCCTGAACTGAACAGCCAATAGGGACACTGGAAGAAGGATGAATCACGGCAACAGAAAGGTGTCCCATCGTTAAGTAGTCATGGAGTCATCAAGCACTGAAACAGCCCCTTTGGTCCAACTAGGCCACGCCAACAATTATCCCAAACTAGATTATTCCCACCTGCCTGTGTGTGGCCCATATCCCTCCAAACCTTTCTTTATTCATGTACTTATCCAAATAAACATTGTAACTGTACCTGCATCCACCACTTCCTCTGGAAATTCATTCCACACACAAACCACTCTCTGAGTAAAAAGTCGCCCCTCATGTCCTTGTTAAATCTTTCTCTTCTCACCTTAAAAAAATGCCCTCCGGTCTTGAAGGCCCCCAATTTAGGGAAAATACACATGTCATTCACCTTATCGATGCCCCTCGTGATTTTAAAAACCTCTATAAGGTCACCCCAAAACCTCCTATGCTCCAGTGAAAAAAGTCCCAGCCTCTCATTGTAACTCAAACTTCCGTTCCCAGCAACACCCTGGTAAATCTTTTCTGAACCCTCTCCAGCTTAATAACAGTGCAGCCAGAACTGTGAATAGTTTGTGAATAGAAATTCTTGTAGCACAACGTCTAGAATTTTCACTCAACACTCACCATGTTGGAGCTAACTATCCCAAATCACTGTGACCCATGATTTCAGAACCCCTGGTCTGAGCTTGCTCGTGAAGAATATCTGTTTTGTCACTTAAGATATCACTCCCATTCACAACATTGATGAACTTGGACATATTTAGCCTGTACAGTTTAATACCAGACCAGACTCCAGCTTTCGCCCATCAAGAAAGTTGTCTTTACCTTTATTTAGAACGAGTCTCGCCAAGGATGGATCCCCTGCTTGTGGCAGAGAAATCCAACTTGGAGCATGGTTTAAGAAGTGTCCTCGAAATATTTAAAGCTTCATTTAGCCTTCCTTTTAAACCAGCTCTAACAATGACAGTGAATTGTTCTGTCAAGCTTAAAACGTAACTAACTGTTGTCCAGAGCTCTGCACAAATGTGAAACATGTACATTGTTGAAATTTCCCTGGCCAGAGATCAGTGCTGTAACATGGGCCTGTCAGCTCTGTGTTATTCTGAGTAGGTACTATCCAGCCGATATCTGTAGTACCGCTCGTGGCTTTGTTGTGGGTAGAAATCACTGAAAAATGATACAGCCTTTTGTACAAACAACAAGGCAAGTATAATCTCCCCTCAAATCTGTGATGTGAACGATAAAGAAAGGAATTCTTTTTGTCGGAATAAACAATTCATAATATCTGTCTAGTGACATGATGCAGATCATTCCTTTGCTGTCTGTCTGTTAGCATTTTTGAGCAATGAACAAAATGAGAAGAGACTGGAATTTACATTAGTACCGTGTGATATATTGTACTTTCCTGTCCTGGCTTTCTCTCTTTATTAGGATCTTTCAAATAGAAATCGGTAGAATGTTCCACCAACAACCTTTGAGTTGTAAAACTTCCTACAGGCGCTTAGAGGTCAGAAGTTCTCAACATAAAGAAAAATGGATTTGAGGTCTTGATGTACCCATACATCATACTGCTGCCAGGTTCAATCATCTTCAAATAATTCATCAATGATCTTCCTTCTATCATAAAGTCTGAAGTGATAATGTTTGCTTTGTAGTTACTTGCAGTCAAACTGTACAGTTGCTGAAAAATCCATGCCTGTATGTGACAAAGCCCTGGTCAGGTTTCAGATAAGTGGCAACTAACATTTGTACTGCACTGGTGACCATCTCTAACGGGAGAGAATCTAACCACTGTCTCCTGACATTCAATGGTATTATCAGCATAGTGAATCCCTCACAGTCAATAGCCTGGGGGCACCATTAACCAGAAACTAGGCTGGACCAGTCATATATATTAGGATGGCTGTAAGAGCAGGTCAGAGGCTAGGAATACTGTGTCAAGTAACTCAATTCCTTACTTCCCAAAGCCTGTCCATCATCTACAAGGCACAAGTCAGGAGTGTGATGGAATACTACCCACTTGCCTGGATGGGTGCAGCTGCAACAACACTCAAGAAACTCAACACCATCCAGGTTAAAGCAGCCCGTTTGACTAACACCCATAACCTGCAACATTCACTCCCTTAAACTGACACAGTGGCATCAGTGTGTACCATCAACATGACGCATTGCAACAACTCACAATGACTGCAACACAACCTTCCAAACCTATACCAACTAGAAAGACAAGGGGAGTAGATGTATGGAAATAGCAGCCCCTGCAATTTCCTGTCCAGGTCATGCACCATGCTGACTTGGAAATATATCACCGTTCCTTCACTGTTGCTGGATCAAAATCCTGGAACTCTCCCTCTAAGAGCACTGTGGATGTCCCTACACCCAAAGGACTTCAGCAGTTCACCACCACCTTCTCCAGAGCAGTTAGAAATGGGTAACAAATGCTGGCCCAGCCTATTGAAGTCCATATCCCATGAATGAATAAAAAATCTTGAATCATAAGTGCAAATAATCTTTGCTCAACTTCAGTTAGGCATTCGACAAAATTCTTCATTGTAGATGGGTTGGCAAGGTTAGATCACATGGAATACAGGGAGAACTAGCCATTTGGATACAGAACTGGCTCGAAGGTGGTGGTGGAGGGTCGCTTTACAGACTGGAGGCCTGTGACCAATGGTGTGCCACAAGGATCAGTGCTGGGTCCACTGCTTTTCATCATTTATATAAATGATTTGAATGTGAATGTAGGCGATATGGTTTGTAAGTTTGCAGATGACACCAAAATTGGAGATGTAGAGGACAGTGAAGAAGGTTACCTCACAGTAGAATGGGATCTTGATCAGATGGGCCAATGGGCCGAGGAGTGGCATATGGAGTTTAATTTAGATAAATGTGAGATGTTGCATTTTGGTAAGGCAAACCAGCGCAAGACTTATGCAGTTAATGGTAAGGTCCTGGGGATTGTTGCCGAACAGAGACCAAGGGGTGCAGGAACATAGTTCCTTAAAAGAGGAGTCACAGATAGACAGGGTGGTGAAGGAAGTGTTTAGCACACTTGCCTTTATTGGTCAGTGCATTAAGTATAGGAGTTGAAATGTCATGTTGCAGCTGTACGGGTAATGGGTGAGACCACTTTTACAATACGGCATTCAATTCTGCTCTGGGAAAGATGGCATTAGACTGGAAAGGATTCAGAAAAGATTTACAAGGATGTTGCTGGAATTGAAGGGTTTGAGCTATAGCAAGAGGCTGGGTGTGTGTATATGTGTGTGTGTGTGTGTGTATGTGTGTGTGTGCGCGCGCCTGTCTATGTGTGTGTTTGTGTGTGTGTGTGTTTGTGTGTGTGTGTGTGTGTGTGTGCGCGTGCCTGTCTGTGTGTTTGTGTGTGTGTGCCTGTGTGTGTGTGTTTGTGTGTGCGTGTGTGTGTGCGCGCACGCACATGTCTGTGTGTGTGTGTGCCTGTCTGTGTGTTTGTGTGTGTGTGTTTGTGTGTGTGTGTGTGCGCGCGCGCGCGCGCGTATGTCTGTGTCTGTGTGTGCCTGTCTGTGTGTGGCCTCTCTCAGCAGGAAGTGATGGCATCTTCAGCCGAGGCCAGAGGCAATGAGGTGACTGCGGGCAGAGGAAACAGCAGTCTCAAGGAGTGCAGCCCCAAGGAGTGCAGCCCCAAGCCTCTGTCAGTATCAACATCGCACACTACCACCTCCTTCCCTCTCCACACACCGTTGAGTCTAAGAAGCCCCAAACACACAGAGAAACACTTTGTGGTCTGACAAACAAAATAATCTGGTCAATGTGAATTAACAGTAAGCATGGCATAATTGGTCTGTTTGTCCTGTTTGTGCAGTCACTGGCCATTTGTGCTGGATGTGAGGCATCCCTCTTCCCACCGTCTTACACTGACCCGCTTATTTGAGACCTGGAATTGAGCTCTTGATGGTTTTTGTTAGGAGTGTCAGACCATAGCTGTCCACTTTCAAAAAACAGTCATTTCTCCAAGTTGAGCTTTTATTTATCAGCTTTTGCCAGTGGAATTAAAGATCACTGCTGAAACATTTGTACAGTGTGTGTACTTTCATCCTGCAATACATACTGTGTCTTGTTTTGCTGAGGGACAAGTTTCATGGAGTTTTTAGAATGTCTTGAGCTGAATGTCACTCCCCAGTCATCTCTTCCTTTAAGGTGAGCCATAATGTTAGAAGGAAGATTCCATTTGATCCCAGGAAAGGACACTTACAGTCAGGGATTGTGGGAATATGATTGCTTTGATGGGTTGTCACTTCAATGGAAATGGTTTCACATTCTGAACAAACCTGGCTCAGGAGAGCAAATTGCAGCCCTGTTAGTCTTACACCCACACAACTCACAACCGAAATTATACAAATCCAACCTGCCAAAGGAACGGTTCAAAAATCCACACAATTAGCTCCCTCTGTACACACACACACACACACACACACACACTAAAACACACACTAACACACACACACACACACACACACAAGCACACACACACAAACACACACTAACATAAACACACACACACGCTAACAAACACACACTAACACAGACACACACACACCCACTAACACACATACACTAACACACACACACTAACACACACACACTAACACACACAGACACTAACACACACTAACACACACAAACACACATTAACACTAACACACACTAACACACACACTAACACACACACTAACACACACACACTAACACATAC
>NC_063354.1:41735892-41751374 GCF_021869965.1 Rhincodon typus | reverse complement strand
ACACACACACTAACACACATGCACTAACACACACTAACGCACACACTAACACACACAAACTAACACACAAACACACACACTAACACACACTACGACACACACACTAACACACACACGCACTAACACACACAGACACACATAGACAGAGACGCACACACACACAGACACACAGACACACTGTCCCTCATGCACACACACCCCTACACACAGACACACACACACACACACACACACACACACTCTCTCCACACACACACAGACACACACACGCACACACTGTGTCTCTCTCTCACACACACACTAACACACACACACATGCACAAACACACATACACACACCCCAGGAACCCTCTTCTCCTTCCTTATCAATGCTTACCCCTTCCCTAAATGTGGCGAAGAGCCCAGTGAAAGACCCTGAAGGAGGGGTACAGCAGTGTTGGGGGAGCCAATGACAACCTGCAATTTCTGCTTGAAACATCATCAGGCTCTGCATTGTTTAGCTAGCAAAAATATAGAGCAGTCTTTTACAACGCAAGACACCCACACAGATAAAGACATCAAGGGGAGAGGTGGGAGTGATGCCTTTGTGAATCTTAAGTACCTGTAATATTCATATATCTGAAACAATTCCGTTCTGTTAATGGTTCTTCTTATGTTTTATTCTGCAAGTAGGAGGGAACAATATCTCAGTGCTCTGGAGTGCTGTTCTGTTGATCTGAGAGCTGTCATTTAACATGCTTATTGCCTCCAGCAGGGTACTCTACCTGATGCAGCAATGCTATTCTCTCAGCACATAAGAAACTCGGCATGAATATCATGGCATTGCAGAATCCAGCAGCTGTTTTATTACAACTCGCTAATATATACAAATAATACATTCACAGGCACATAAGTGTCTGGATCAATATCAAGCTATTAATTTGCACAGAGCAGCACACTTCTTGTAGTTTGTCATGCTTCAAGTGATTTGAGTTAAGATGGAGTCAGAGATCTTTATAGTTTGCAGACTATGATTCAGTATGTCTCTTAAAGGTACACTAACATACTGATGACACATTGCAGTGAACTGGGAGCAATAGGTTAGAACTTTAGGGCCTGTCCACAAATCCACTTCCAAACTAGCTATCTCTCTCACTTTCTTTCACTTCATCGCTGTTTCTCATCCTCTTGATCTCTGTCACTTTCTTGCAGCTAACTTATGAACAGGCACTAACAGGATAGCACAGTCTGGTACTGACTGTAACTCAGCTGTCAGTTTACCTCAGTGTTTCTAACACCAGCAGTAAGACCGTGCTGATAGAGCACATAGATATTAACCTAGAGTATCATGTACAACTTTAGTCACCTTATTTAATAAATGAAGTAAACACATTGTAGGTAGTTCAGAGAAGGTTTACTAAACCAATACCTGGAATATTGTAGATATTGTAGAATATTATAGAGATGTAGACTCGTAGAGTTATACAGCATGGAAACAGTCCCTTCAAGTCCAACTTGTCCATGCCAACCACTTATCCTAAATTAATCAAGTCCCATTTTCAAGCATTTGGCTCATATCCCTCTAAACCCTTCCTATTCATGTCCACATCCAGATCCCTTTTAAATGTTGTAATTGTACCAGCCTCTACCACTTCCACTGGCAGCTCATTCCATACACACACTACTCTCTGCATGAAAAAGTTGCCCCTTAGGTCCTTTTTAAATCCTTCCCCTCTCACCTTAAACCTATGCCCTCTAGTTTTGGACTCCTCTATGAGGAAAGGTCGGCGAGGTTAGGCTTGTATCTGCAGTTGAGTAGGTTAGAATATGATCCTGAGGGGTCTAGACAGGATAGATGTGGAAAGGATTCTTATGGGAGAATCTAGAACTGGACGCCACTGTTTAAAAATAAAGGGTTGCCCATTTAAATCAAAAATGAGGTGAATTTCTTTTCTCTCAGCAGTTTCTTTTATTCACTCGCGAAACATGTTGACTGGGCCAGTATTTATTCACCATCCCTAGTTGCCCTTGAGAAGTTCATGGCGAGCTGACTTCTTGGACCTCTACAGTCCATGTGTGGAAAGAGTTGTGAGTCTTTGTAACTCTCTTCCTGAAAGGTGGTGGAAGCAGAGTCTTTGACTATTTTTAAAGCAGCAGTGGATGGATTCTTGTTAAATGAGAGGGTGGAAGATTATCACACCAGGTCGTACGGATCTTGTGATTCTATTGTATAATGCGTGGATCAGGTTCAGGAGTTGAATGGCTAGCCGTACAAACACCTCTAGCCCTAAGATCCTCTACAAACTCTGCACCAAACCAATTCTGGCTGTTTGCTTCTTTGTATTGTTCCTCAGTTGCCTATGCAGACCCTAAGCTTTGGAATTGCTTCTAGTATTGTTTAGGTAGCTTTTTACCTCGCGTTGTAATGTGGAGACTGTAAACTTTACACAGTACTCATTTCAGTACATGTGACAATAAAGCTCATTCATTTATTCATTCGGGTAAAGCTCTCTCTAACTTCTCTCTTCCTTTAAGACTCTTCATCGAAGTGTCTCCTGGACCAAACATTTGGGAACCTGCTTAAATATCTCTTTAGAAACAAAAACAGAAGTTGCTGGAAAAGCTCAGTAGGACTGACTAGCAGCATCTGTGAAGAGAAATCAGAGTTAACGTTTCAGATCTGATGACCCTTACTCAGAATATCTCTTTATGTAGCTTAAGTTCAAATATTGTCTGATTAAAGTTCCATGAAGCACCTCGGGTCATTTCAGTAGGTTAAGGCTATGCCAGTATTGCCTGCTCTCAGTCAGCGGGCAGTGTCCATGCTGCTGAATAGAAAGGTTTAATCTATGCAGTCCTTGTACTTTGAGGCAATTTTTTCTGATGTTTTTGTTTAAATTCAGGCTCCGAATCATTCTATTCAAATTAAAAGCGATCAGCAAATTAAATATTTCCTAGTTGGGAAACCTATTCACTTATAGAATTCCTACAGTGCACAAAGAGGCCATTCAGCCCATCGAGTCCACAACGACCCTCCGAAGACCCAGCCCCTATCCTCTCATTTCCCATAGCTAATCCACCTAGGCTGTACATCCCTGAACACTAAGGACAATTTTTCTCACAGCCAATTCACTTAACCTGCACATCGTTGGACTACAGGGTGTAACCAGAGCAGTTGGAGGAAACCCAACCAGGAACAAGGAGAGCATGCAAACTCCATACAGACAGTCGCTCGAGGCTGGAATCAAACCCGGATCCCTGGTGCTGTGAGGCAGCAGTGCTAACCACTGAGCCACCATGCTGTCCTAACTATCGAATGATCCGATGGTTAACGTATGAAAATCTACACGGAACACTACCTTGTGTGCCTGCTGCTTTTTCAGGAATGTGAGTAGTTCCTTTAGATGGTTGCTGAGTGACAATGCAGAAAGATAGGTGCAGAGTAGTCTCTTTATGAAAGGCTCCGAATATCTCCGCAGTGTGTGAGAGGGTGACAGGGAGGGAAGGAAAGCATATGAAAGCCAACAAACCTACCGAACGATGAGGTGCTTTGAAGCAGAACCTCAGGGAAAATCTAACTGGAATACCCTGATGGAAATCATGCTCACCCTTTCACTGGTGTTCACTCCATTAAGCAATGGATTCTTGTTAACTTCGATCTTTTCATGGAGACGGGACCGAAGGCTGGGTTAACTTTTGATAGGCCTGCACACACAGTAAATTAGCAGAAGAGGAGGAATGGATTAGTTACCCACCCCTCTATCTGTTTGTCCCCCACAGTCTAAAGATGTGCAGGTTAGGGTGGCTTGGCCATGCTAAATTGCCCATAGTGTCCAGGGATGTGCGGCCTAGGTGGGTTATCCATGGGAAAGGCAGGGTTACAGGAATGGGTCTGGATGGGATGCTCTTCGGAGGGTTGGTGTGGACTTGTTGGGCCAAATGGCCTGTTTCCACGCTGTAGGAATTCTGAAACAGGATAGACAAGAATAAAGATGCCACTCAGCTACAATGAATAAGTCTCATCAAGAAGTGGATAATTGTGGCTTTTTGCAATTAAAGAACATTTGACATTGGAACAGAAGGATCCTGCATTCTGATAGTCACAGACAGAATCATCACAGGACTTATGATGATGAAGAAAGACTCACATCTATACACAATCTTCTCAATATTCCAAAGCACTTTATAGCCAATTAGGTTACCTAAAGTGTATTCTTTATTACAAAGCAGGAAATGCCGTCGCCAAAGTCTGCACAGAAAACTCCAACAAATGTTAATGTGATAATTAATCCGAACTCCTGTTTTTGGTGCTAGGATGCCATGTCTCACTGTATCTTTTCTGTTCATTAATGTTTTCATTCCTCTCGTCCTGTCTTTCTTTTGAGGTCAAAGGGAGTAGCTGCATTAACTTCTGGCATTAAGAAGAGCTCAGTATGAAAATGTTGTCTGATGTTACCTTGTCTTTAAGTTGATATAATTGTCTGATTTTAAAGAATTTCCATTCAGATGTTGGGATACAGTAGATGAGTAATTTGAATGATAACATAGCAAGTGTCTCATCCTTCGGAGGAACAGATGGTCTTAGGGTTACAGCTCTTCATCATAAAAGGTTTTCCTAACCTCTGGATCTGGTGTAGACCAACTGTTAGTGAGCGATTGCTGTGGTTAGTCAACAATTTCATTGTTGATGTATCATGCAACACCTGAGATTGTTACAAAGGCACTTCACATTTAATAATGGTTAGGCTGCAGCTAGAGTATTGTGGGTATATAGAATGCTGGAATCCAATGATAGGAGGGAGGTGATTAGACTGGAGAAGGTGCAGAAGAGATTTACCAGGTTGTTGCCTGGGCTGGAGGGAGTTTCAGTTATGAAGTGAGATTAGACCAATTGGGCGTGTTTTCCTTTGAGCAGAGGAGACTGAGGGCAGGACATGACAGAGATGTACAGATGATGGAGACATTCTTGTTTTGTCTGGTCTTTAATTGATGGGACGACAAACCTGCAAGAAAGGGCTGCCCAGCTGATCTCTCCCATATCTGAGAACAAAGCCTTCTTGTTGTGTTTGGGGTGAACCTTATTTGTTCTTCTGAACGAGTAATTGAAGGAACATCTCAGTATAGCATTTCCTGATCAAGCTGTACCTGTAAAGACTCCAGAGACAACTATTTATGATCAGTGGCTTGACTGAATATCAGAGCAACAGACTCTAGAACATTCCACGCTGTATTGGTCTGCCTTGAAGAACAGTTAATTGGCCAAAGCAGTTTCCTTTTCAGAAAGCTAATCCGTGTCAAGAAATATTTCATTTTTCTATTTCCATGGAGCATGTGTGTTTTTAGACAGATAAACATATATAATTTTATATTACTGATTCTATATGTTACCTCAGCCATTGCATCTTCATTGAAAACGTTTTGTGTTTGTAATGAAATCTGGTTGATAGATCTTTTTATTTAAAGCCTGATAGAGGTAAGACCATCTTGATATTGGGAAAACTACTTTTATTTTATGTAACATATAGAACTTATGTAACTTATATTGGGACTATTGGCTGAGGCTGGAGGAATACACTAGTACACAACAGATGGTAACAGGTAAGTTAGATGGAGCATGGTCTTTTTTTTTGTTTAATAGCTTCTATGTTCTCACACTTAGAATCCCTACAATGTGGAAACAGGCCATTTGGCCCAACAAGTCCACATCAACTCTCTGAAGTGCATCCCACCCAGACCCACCCCCCTACCCTATATTCGTAACACTCCGTTCTGTGGCTGATCAACCCCTACACATCCCTGAGTACTATGGGTAATTTAGCATGGCCAATCCACCTAGCCCGCACATCTTTGGACTGTGGGAGGAAACCGCAGCACCTGGAGGAAACCCACGCAGACACAGGGAGAATGTGCAAACTCCACACAGACATTCGCCTGAGGGTAGAATTGAACCTGGGTCCCTAGCACTGTAAGCCACTGTGCCACCCTCTGTGAGCAGCAATTTGAATTTCAGCAACTTCTTGAAAGGAGTCTTTCCAATTAATTAGTGCTCCAAGGGTGAGTCCTGTGTTTAACAGTTTGCAGATTGTGGGTGACACTGACAAAGTTATAATGATTTGCCACCCCAAGTTGCCTCAATAATTTGAGGTCCATTAAGACTCATGGAGTCACAGTTCACGAAGAGCTGTCTCCTCAGCTCAGCTTCTTCTCTGGCAGTAGAGTCACTGAAAACCACCTGCGATGAGCAGGAGAAATCTAATGGCAATTCAAACCCAGTACTGTGTGGGACTTCAGCAAGTTATCTGCACGTTCTCTCACTGAGAGGTTGCTGCTCTGTTCAGGCTGCCATCTTTCAGATGAGACTTTAAAGTGTACACTCTGGCTGCCCTCTCAGACAAACATAAAACTCCCACATCCGTATTTAATTTGACTTACTTTAGTCAGAAGTACCTGAGCACAGTGAAGGGTTTTGTTTTGCGAGCGGTGCAGGCAGATTGTAATGAACAAGGACATACAGATCATACGGTGCTTTGACAGAGCATACAAGGTGAGAGCTGCACAGGAGGTGCCCAAAACAAGATCAGTATTAGCATGATCAGCATTATTTGAAATTAGAGAGGTCCATTCAGCAGCCTAATAACGGCAGGGAAGAAGCTGTTCTTGAACCTGTTGGTGCATGTGTTCAGGCTTCTGTATCTTCTGCTTCACGGCAGAGGTTGTAGGAGATCATTGCCGGGTGGGAGGAGTTATTGACGATGTTGGCAGCCTTTTCACGATGAGACATGTAAATGGAATCCATGGATAGAAGGTTGGCTTCCGTGATGGTCTGGGCAGTGCACACCATCTTCTGTAGTTTCTTAGTCTTGGGCAGAGCAGTTGCCGTACCAGGCCGTTATGCACCCAGACAGTTTGCTTTCAATGGTGCATCTGTAGAAGTTGGTGAGGGATTATAAAAAGAACAGAGATCTTCTGTCCAGTGATGTCATTAATATTTGTTCTTCAGCCAAATTCACTAAAAGAAATTAATTGGTTATTTATCTATTTGCAGTTTGTGTGAGTTTGCTGGGTGTAACTTGGATGCTGAATTTCTTTTGTTACAATTATAATCACAACCACACTTTAAAGGTAATTCATTGGGACTTTCAGAGGTTGTGAATAGCTTTATTAATATGGTTCTTTCTGAGGGACATTAGTGAGCCATTTGGGTTTATACAAAGGACCAATTACATTTATAATCATTTTGAAGTGACGTTACCCCACAAATGACTAAAACTCACAACAGATGGAGGGATTAGAGCTCAGCTCCAATGGGTGCCCACAGCCGATCCAAATGGGATCAGGATTGGTGTCTATAGATGTGGTTGACTCTTAACTGCCCTCTGGGCAATTAGGGATAGGCAATAAATGCCGGCCTAGTCAGTGATGCCCTCACAGCTCAATTACTTTTCAGTGATGTTGGCATACCCCAGAGCTCCCTTTCGCTCTGTGCAACTGATATTCACTCTCAGTTGGTGCCTCCAGAAAACAGTTGGATTCCCCCTGACGAAGTTGGCCCATCAGTCAGTATTTCAGGCTGTCTATCTTTCTTGCTCAAACAGATGTTGAGAATTTTCTTCCTCCAGTCCACAACCTGATCATAAGCAGGCTGCTATTGCTGACTCACACTGCCAATACTGGAACTCCCATCCTCCCTCTCCCACATGAGAAAAGGCTCTGAAAACCATACAATCATAGGACTTCACAGCACTGAAGGAGGCCATTCGACTCATCGCCTGTTCTGGCTCCCGAAAGAGCTCCGCAGCCTTCTAAATTGGGCACCTCAGTGGCTCAGTGGTTAGCACTGCTGCCTCACGGCCCCATGGACCAGGTTTGATTCCACCCTCAGGCTATGTGAAGTTTGCACGTTCTTTCTGTGTCTGCGTAGGTTTCCTTCCAGCTGCTACGGTTTGCTCCCACAGTCCAAAGGTGTGCAGGCTAGGTGGATCGGCCATGGGAAATGCAGTGTTACAGGGATAGGGTAGGAGGTGGGCCTGGGTGGGATGCTCTTCAGAGGTTCAGTGTGGACTTGATGAGCCAAATGGCCTGCTTCTGCACCGTAGGGATTCTATAAATTCATTGCTTTTGAATATATGTCCAATTCTCTTTCGAAACCTCATATGGAATCCACCTCCATCATTCTCCCAGGCAACGCATTGCAAATCCTAATAACTCTGTGAATAAAGAAGTTTCAAAAGCAAAGGGGCTTGAGTAGGGGTGAGAGGTACCATCTCCTGGGTGAGTGTGGCACTAAGAATCATGTGAGCAGGTCCCTCCCATATGTTATTGAGTTGATAAGGCTGGTAATGCAGCATGGATCATTGCACAGAAATGGTAAATAACCCTTTGATACTGTCATAAGCTCAGGGGAGATTTATTGAGCTGTTCCAAAAGTTCATCATCTGTGCCACAACATTTGCTCCAGTAAAAAGTGGAAAATGTTGACTTATCTAAAAGCCGGTGAAAGGAATAATTTTGTTATTTGGGACCGTGGTATCCTGATGTCTTTTCCATGTTCTTGTTCCTCATCCTTCACGTTGATGAGATGGGACAACTTCTCTGCAGGAGACACCAGACACTGTACTGCTTCACTCAGAGATAGTAAGAACTGCCGATGCTGGAGTCAGAGATAACACAGTGTGGAGCTGGAGGAACACAGCAGGCCAGGCAGCATCAGAGGAGCAAGGAAGCTGACGTTTCGGGTTGGGACCCTTCTTCAGTACTGTTTCTTGTTTTCTTTGACAAATTTTGCAGCAATAGCCATGTTTTCTCCCTCACCCTCCCCGTCCTTGTTCCTTGGAATGTTGCTGTACAGCAGGGCTAGCTACATCATATTGTTCTTGTCAGAAGCTTTAATTATTTAATGAAGGTCGAGAAAAGTGACACAGCACGAACAAGCCAAAACACTGCGTGGGTTGTGTTTCGACATGGGTTATTCCAATCTCAGGGTGTTGCATAACTCTCCTGCCAGAGTTCTAAAGGAGGAGCACCTGTGGTGATTCACCTCCTGTTCGTCTGAAAAATAAGCGAACAAAAATATATATTCCTTTTATACATAAGGATAAGGATGAGATTTAACTCAGTGAGACTGCAAACTGGACAGGCCAGCAATTAAAATGGTACACCAACCTCTTCCTTTGGCTTTCCACTTAGTTTGTGGATGCAATTGTAACCTGCATAGGGGAGAGTGTCCAGAAATCAGTGGAGTCCTTCTGTAGAATCATAGAATCCCAACAATGTGGAAGCAGGCCGTCGAGTCCACACTGACCCTTCGAAGAGCATCCCACCCAGACCTCCAATCCTGCATTTCCCATGGTTTACCCACCTAGCCTGCACGTCCCTGGACACTTTGGGCAATTTCCCACGGCCAATCCACCTAGCCTGCACATCTTTGGACTGTGGGAGGAAATCGGAGGAAACCCACGCAGACACGGGGAGGATGTGCAAACTCCACACAGACAATCGCCAGAGGCTGGAATCTTAGCCCAGGTCTCTGACGCTGTGAGGCAGCAGTGTTAACCACTGACCCACTGTGCTGCCCCTGTAAGTGAATAGATTTACACCCAATGGGTTCATGAGCTTTTTTCTTCCAATGTGGTGGGACACATTAAGAGAAAAAAACTTACAAAGCAACGGGATCTTGGGCACCATAACTACTGAGTGCCAAAACGGAATATTTCAGGTCACCACACTTTAGGAAGGACTTGAGAGTCTTTGAGAGGGGCTGAGGAGTAGAGGGTTGATGGCTTGGAATTTGCTGCCCATGTGAATAGTGGACATGCAGAAGATCAAAGATTGTGCAGGAAATTAGTTGGACTTGAGAAAAATAAACTTGTAGAGCTAAGCGTATAAAGCTGGTCAAAATTTCCCAACACGGTGTTAGTATGGAGTTGATTGGCTGAATAGCCTCCTTCCATGCCATAATAACTTTATAGCTCAAAAGCACTATTGAGGCCCAATTGCAATTTTAATCCAGTGATGAGAGAGCCTGGGGTCAGAGACACTCAAAGGACGCATTTGTTTCTTCTGATTCCTTGTGGACTAGTAGCTGTTGGAGTCTCCTGTTTAACAGACTGAAGTCCATATGTTGGATTGGGCAACAAAAGACCACCAGACATTTATAAGGGCTTTATTGTGATTCTCAAACACCAGTCACCACCTTTCACTTCTTTTCGTGTTCCCTCTCCAGAAGCTAACTGCAACTCACGGGAAGAACCCAGCTCCTCTATTTCTAACCAACTAGTTCAGACATGGTATGACCCCCCTCTGGAGCAGGTGGTGTGACCCGGTGCAGCTCCTCACAAGACCATGTTGTTCAGTTGGAGTGGCAGTTGGACACACTGAGGAGCATACAGGGGGCAAAGACTGTGATAGACACTAGTTACAAGGAGGTGGTCACACCAGAGCTTAAGTCAGGTAGATGGTGAGAGCCAGGAGAGGCAGGCAGGTAATCCAGGAGTCTCCTGTGGCTATTCCCCTCTCTAACAGGTATACCGTTTTGGATACTGTTAGCGGGGATAAACTCTCAGGGGAGTATAAAAACAGTAACCAGGCCTGTAGCACCACAACTTGATCTGCTTTAGAGCAAAGTACCTCCTGGTACAGAGGTAGGGACACTGCCACTGCACCACAAGAGCCCCTAAAGAACCCAACTCTTTTATTTCAATACCCAGCACCAGATCGCTCATTTGACAAATTAAAAGAACCCAGTGTTTTCTTCTTCACCAACATTTGAGTTAAACTAAAGACATCATTTGGACAAAAAGAATCAAACAGTTTAAATGAAAACATTTCAGCCATTTGAGTCCAAATCAAATAACAAAGAATCCAGCTCTGTTCATTTTTTTCTCTTTGTTTCTATCCAGAGATGCTGTTACACATCTTCTGAACGTGTTTTGTAACCACCACCAAATCACTTCTGTTTCTAATTAAGTGATCAATTTAATACAAGCCTGTCAGGGCCAGTGCTAAGACAGCAAAGGTGAGGGAAAAGTGGGAAGAGAGGAGGGCGAACTGAATTAAAATGCAGTTGAAAGGGGTATTCCACATGCCTACGGTGCTCATCTCTCTCTAAAGGCATCGAAAGTGTTGGTGGGCAGTGCATGCTGTCTCTCCAAGGACATCCAGGCATGAACAGAGCCCTGGAAGAGGGGAGGGCAGTCAGGAACTATGACTCCCCTCCATCCCTGCTGTCTGGACCTGATGACGGCCACTTTGACCAAATCCAGGAGCAGACCCACGAGCAAGTCCTCAGAATTTGCCCACCCCACGCTGCACAGTGTCCAAGCAAGGACCAACCCCTCTTTTTATCTGAGATCTTTATTTGTCATCTATGGTTTAGCACAAATGTCGATTTCCACCGTCCCTTCGGGATCCTTACCCCGTCCAGAAGCCTCTGGGGAAGACCCCAGCTCTTAGTAACAAGCCTCCAATGAGCAACGCGTGCTCTCGCTCACCTCTTGGAGCTGCTTGGTTGACCCTGGAAGGGGCTCATGTTTCCAACACTGATATATCTTCCCTCACCCATCCTAACATGATTGACAAGAACTGTTCCTTCAGGAGCCCATCCATGCAGTCCAGAATTTTGTACCCATTCCTGGCCAGTTAGTTCTTCCTGTGAGATTGCAATGGGAGGTGATGCCCTAGAATTTTAAGTCTCTTTTACCGTGCGGTGCAATGGGCCAGGTAAATCTGTTATCGCTTTCAATCCCACTACTACACACACACCTTTCAATCCTGCAACACCTGCTGCCTAGAAGGACAAGGGCAGCAAATACATAGGAGCAAATACTTGGAAATATATCTCACTGTTCCTTCAGTGTCACTGGGTCAAAATCTTGAAACACCGTTCCTGGCAGGATTGTGGACATGGAGATATTGACACTCACTGACAGTCCTGACACTGACATTCATTTCAAACCCTAAGGCTCCCACAACTACCTTGACTACACCTCCTCTCACCCACCCTCCTGCAAAATTGCTATCCCATACTCTTAATTCTACTGCTTCCACCACATCTGCTCCCAGAATGAGGCGTTTTACTCCAGGACATCCCAGATATCCTCCTACGTTAGTGACCGGAATTTCCCCCCCTCTCTAATTAAGGATGCCCTGAACTAAATCTCCTCCATTTCTCACACTTCTGCCCTCAAACACCCTCCCCCAAACAACAGTAAGGACAGAGTCCCCTTAGTCCTCATGTACCACCCCACCAACCTCCCAATCCAACACATTATCCTCTGACATTTCCGCCATCTAAAATTAGACCCCACCACCAAAAAGATATTACCTTCCCTGCCCCTGTCTGCTTTCCGCAGGGACCATTCATTCTGCGACTCCCTTGTCAGCTCTGCACATTCCTACATCTCCCCCTCACCTCCATCCAAGGCCCCAAACAATCCTTCCTGATCCGGCAGAGATTCACCTGCTCTTCATCCAACCTGACCTATTGTATTTGTTGCTCCCAATGTGGTCTCCTCTATATCGAGGAGACCAAAAGCAGACTCGGGGACTGGTTCATGGAGCATCTGTGCTCTGCACGCACCAACCAACCCGAACTTCTGGTTGTATTCCATTTTAATTCCCCCTCCCGCTCCCCTGGTGACATGTCTATCCTGGGCCTCCTTCACTGTCAGAGTGAGGCCAAACATAAACTGGAGGAACAACACCTGATATTTCACCTTGGGAGCTTACAGCCCAACGGCCTCAATATTGACTTCACCAGCTTCAAAATCCCTCCAACCCCAGCCTTATCCCATATTCAGCCCTCCCCCTCCTCCTTGCCTCCCTGACCTGGCCCAACCTGTCCATCTTCCTACTCACTATCCACTCCACCCTTCCCACGGACCAATCACAATAACCCCCCTACCTGCATCCACCTATCACCATCCCACCTACACTTCCCCCAGCCCCAATCCCTTCCCTCTATTTGCTGCTGGGCTCCCCTCCCCCTCCCCTGTCCTGACGAAGGGTTCCAGCCCGCAATGTTGACTTTCCTGCTCCTCTGATGCTGCCTTACCTGCTGTGCTTTTCCAGCTTCACATTTATTGACTCAGGGCTGTGGATTTACTGACAACCCTAAGATGATAGCGTTTCAAGAAAATAGCTCATCACCACCTTCTCCAGGCCAACTAGAGGTGGACAATGAATTTTGTTCTGGCCAGTGAGACCCACATCCCAGTAAAAACATGCCCTGCCCTTGCCAGTCTTAAACCCATGTAGGGGCATTCACACAAGATTTGACATTATCCCACAGAGATAAGAACACTTGCCTGTCTCCATCGCCCCAGAATACTGTTCTTGTACACCACCCAATGTGAACAAAAATCATTGCTTTTGCTGGTTTTGATCTGCTACTGTGTTGTAGGCTTTGCTTCCAGCAGGATATTTATATCTGATGCAGTAATGCTGATGTTAACTCCCAGAGTACAGGAACTAGATGTGGGTAACATGGTAAGGAAAGATTCAACACACATTTATTACAGCTCCTGGCATAAACATGTGTTACAGTCAGAGGCACTTCAGAATCTGGGCAAATTTTAAGCTATTTAGTTACAAAAGTTGCAGGATCTCATCAGAGTCTCATGCTTCAGTAGCTCCAGTTATGATGGAGTCTGAGAATTTTATACCTTCAGGTGTCTTACTATGTTACAGAAAGGACATCTTGAGGGTATCGCGTCTCTAAAAGGTAAACTCCATTATTACTATGAGACAAAACACAATAGGTTTTGTCACATTGAACGTTTTAAAAAAACAAGCTTGTGCAAAAAACACAAGGTACAAATTCGACAGGGAACTGGTGTGTTAGCTACTCGCTGCAAGTCTGAGATTATGATAAATTATACCTTGTGTTAAGGTGATGGAAAGGGACTCGGTTTTATTGCACACAGTGAGTTACATCTGGTAAAATGAGAAAGAATAAACAAACTGCAGTTTTTGGATGTTACATGCTTACTCACCTAAATATTATTACACCTTTTGGTCCCTCCCCTTATATAACAAAAGCCAGTAAAGTATTAATATCTAAATATGTGCCAATTATTCAAATCCAATTTGTTAGATTGCTAGCGTAAGATCCTACACGTATGCAAATTGTGACCTTTTACAGGCTGTTCTTTACCACTGTTCCAGAGCGAAAGCTAAAGACAGAACAAGACCCAAGTATCAAACATCCCTCACCTAGACCAGGCACATGCTTGTGCCTGTGCTCTTCAATGCTTGACGTCCTGTTCAACAGTTATGAGGAGAGGCTGAATAGATTGGGATTATACTCATTGGAATTTAGAAGAATAAGAGGGGATTTTATAGAAACTTATAAAATTATGAAGGGAATAGATAAGATAGAAGTAGGGAGGTTGTTTCTACTGGCAGGTAAAACTAGAACTAAGGGGCATAGCTTCCAAATAAGAAACAGCAGATTTAGGACTGAGACAACAAGGTGCAGGGCTGGATGAACACAGCAGGCCAAGCAGCATCATAGGAGCAGAGAGTCTGACGTTTCGGGCCTAGACCCTTCATCAGAAAAGGGGGAGGGGAAGGGGGTTTTGAAATAAATAGGGAGAGAGTGGGAGGCGGATAGAAGAGGGATAGAGGAGAGGATAGGTGGAGAAGAAACAAACAGGTCGAAGAGGCAGGGATGGGGCCAGGAAAGGTGAGTGTAGGTAGGGAGTTAGGAAGGGGATAGGTCAGTCCAGGGAGGACGGACAGGTCAAGGGGGCGGGATGAGGTTGGTCGGTAGGAGATGGAGGTGCGGCTTGAGGTGGGAGGAGGGGATAGGTGGGAGGAAGAACAGGTTAGGGAGGCAGGGACGAGCTGGACTGGTTTTGGGATGCGGTGGGGGGAGGGGAGATTTTGAAACTTGTGAAATCCACATTGATACCATTGGGCTGCAGGGTTCCCAAGCGGAATATGAGTTGCTGTTCCTGCAACCTTCGGGTGGCATCGTTGTGGCACTGCAGGAGGCCCAGGATGGACATGTCGTCTGAGGAATGGGAGGGGGAGTTGAAATGGTTCGCGACTGGGAGGTGCAGTTGTTTGTTGCGAACCGAGCGTAGGTGTTCTGCAAAGCGGTCCCCGAGTCTCCGCTTGGTTTCCCCGATGTAGAGGAAGCCACACCGGGTACAGCGGATGCAGTATACCACATTGGCAGATGTGCAGGTGAACATCTGCTTGATGTGGAAAGTCTTCTTGGGGCCTGGGATGGGGGTGAGGGAGGAGGTATGGGGGCAGGTGTAGCACTTCCTGCGGTTGCAGGGAAAAGTGCCGGGTGTGGTGGAGCTGGAGGGGAGTGTGGAGCGGACAAGGGAGTCACGGAGAGAGTTGTCCCTCCGGAAAGCAGATAAGGGTGGGGAGGGAAAGATGTCTTTGGTGGTGGGGTCGGATTGCAGATGGCGGAAGTGTCGGAGGATGATGCGTTGGATCCGGAGGTTGGTGGGGTGGTACGTGAGGACGAGGGGGATTCTTTTTTGGTT
>NC_063354.1:41720349-41730892 GCF_021869965.1 Rhincodon typus | reverse complement strand
TGTGTGCAGTTTTGGTCTCCTTACTTGAGAAAGGATGTACTGGCACTGGAGGGGGTGCAAAGGAGGTTCACTAGGTTGATTCCGGAGTTGAGGGGGTTGGCTTATGAGGAGAGACTGAGTAGATTGGGATTATATTCATTGGAATTCAGGAGATTGAGGGGGGATCTTATAAAAACATATAAAATTATGAAGGGAATAGATAAGATAGAAATAGAGAGGATGTTTCCACTGGCAGGTGAAGCTAGGACAAGAGGGCATAGCCTCAAGATTAGAGGGAGCAGATTTAGGACTGAATGGAGAAGGAATTTCTTCACCCAGAGGGTTGTTAATCTATGGAATTCCTTGCCCGGTGAAGTAGTTGACGCTACTTCAGTAAACGCTTTTTAAAAAAAAGTAGATTTTTTTTGAACAATAAAGGAATTAAGGGATACGGTGAGAATGTGGGTAAGTGGATCTGAGTCCACGAAAGGATCAGCCATGATCTTATTGAATGGCGGAGCAGGCTTGAAGGGCCAGACGGCCTACTCCTGCTCCTAGTTCTTATGTTATGTTCTTATGTTTTATAAAATCTTTCTCCTCGCACCTTAAAAATATGCCCCCGTCTTGAAATTCCCCATCCTATTAAATTATTGCCTAATTCCCCATAAACATTTGTCTGAAAGTCTTAACCGTCAACACTTAGCGGAAAACATCGGCTTGTAATTTCAGCTGTAAACCATGACAAGGTTCAATTGCATTCCTAGTTTATAAAATTGGCATTTGGAGTGTTTCTTAATTGTGTCATTGCCCAAGGTTTGAACCCCCTCTATATATGGTTAGCACCCTTTGAAACCAGGGATAAAGAATCTTATGGTCTGAGGGGATGGGAAGGTCTGACTGGTTGAGGAGCAGAATAATTTGCAAACTCATATCCCATTGCACAGTTAAAGGAATAACGACCATTCCTCCGTCCCTCTGAGACTCCACCAGCTTGTCACAAAGTTTCAGGTTCACATTAAAGATCTCGTGGCATTGTTTGTGATATAACTGCACAGAGGCCAGTAACCCATCACTAACTCATCCTTTATTTACATGTGCACAGTACACTGGCTGTGAACAGCCAGCTTAGAGTCAGTACTTGACAATACAGTAAGCGAGCATAAGCATGCATGAAGATATAGTCTGAGTTCACCACAACAGCACATAAAAATTAATTCTCATTGACAAAAGAAAAGTACATCATACAATTATACTCAGCTTTAGAAAGACTATCAAAGTGTCTGATATTTTCACATAGGACAGTCTCCTGAAGTCAGGAGACTCTCTGAATCCCCTGTTTATCTCTGTCAGCCAAGGGTCCCTGATTGGCCCAGGTTAACAGCCCCAGTCATGGATAATAGTCAATAAGATCCATCTGGTTCAAATCACTGCAGTTTACGTAGCGGCGTGGTGGCTCAGTGGTTAGCACTGCTACCTCACCGCGCCAGGGACTCAGGTTCAATTCCAGCCTCGGTGTGACTGTGTAGAGTTTGCACATTCTCCCTGTGTCTGCATGGGTTTCCTCTGGGTGCTCCGGTTTCCTCCCACAGTGCAAAGATGTGCAGGTTAGGTGGATTGGCCAAGTTAGATTGCCCATAGTGTTTAGGGTGGGAAATGCAGGGGTAGGGTAGGGGGTGAGTCTGGGTGGGATGCTCTTTGGAGGGGTGGCATGGGCTGAATGGCCTGCCTCTACACGCTAGGAATTCTATGATCATAACTACACCCTGCCTCACTTAGCTTTAAGGCAATTTGTTGCACCTTGGAATGCTTTGAGATGTGATAAATCATGTTAATGCAATATTTAAAATCTATTTGCAGAATGTGGTAAAAGAAATAAAGATCTATTAAGCTCTTTCCATTTGGTGGAAAACACCTAGTTTCAATCTTATACAGTTCTGCAAAAACTGCCACACCATTCATTAAAGAAATTAAGCTCCAACTTATATAAAAATTAAAAATCTATGTCCCCTTTATTCACACTTGACAGTACAGTAAGTGAGCATAAGCATGCATGAAGGTATAGTCTGAGTTCACCACAACAGCAGATAAAAATTAATTCTCATTGACAAAAGAAAAGTATATCATACAATTATACCCAGCTTTAGAAAGACCTATTAAAGTATCTGACATTTTCATATAGGACAGTGGTTATAATAGAAACAGGTAAGTATTTCAAAATCCTGCTTGTCCTGACCACACTCCTCATCCCAGTGTCTTTGTGAAGGTGACTCACCTTCTCAACCCAGTGATTTCTGCATTATCTAGGTGCTCCTAAAGTGCTTTTACTTTGGGATTTCAATGATTTTTGATCTAATGCTGATGACGGCCCATATTAATTGTTCAATTCGGGAGAGGGTCTGACTGGAGGTTGGGAGTTTTGTAGGTAAGGGTGGCAGTAGTGAGTGTACGAGCTGTCTGGAAGCGGTGGTATTCCATTGCAATGCCCCCCACCCAGTTTCTCTTGACATCCCTGGTGGTAGGAGTTTTCGAGATGTTGCCGGAGAAGCCTTGGTGAGCTGCTGCAAGGCATCTTGTAGATATTCTAGGTATCCATCGAGCCCAGTTGTCAAATGGAATGTGAATGGTTGCCTTGTTCCCTGTTGGCCAGTCATGTATCATGTCCACAATGTGCAGTGATGATGGAGGGATTGGATGTTTAGGTTCATGAAAAGGGGTCCATAAACTTTGCAGTGTTTTAGTTGAAGACCCATTCCCTCAATTGTTCCCAGCACCATGCCCCCATCCCCCCATAGATCTGTCATTTCTTGAAGATCTAATGACATGCAGGGGAGCCATGCTAACAACATTTAGAACACATGAAAATATATGCTTGACACAAGTGCTGCTCAGATAATTCCCTAGATAAATACAATCAACCACTGAATATTGTTGGCAAATCCTCAGGCTAATGAAAACATGCTCTTCCAACATGTGCTGAGCAACTTCATGATTCAAGTTCAGAATGTTTGGCATCAGAATAGATCCTTTTCAAGCATAGAGTTCACAAGGAGAGTCTGTCTGAAACACTATCGTCTTTGCTTTTCTTATAGGCAATGATGACCTTGCTGCAAGTTTCCAGCTTTGTCTGTTTCTTGTTATTAAAAGCACAAAGCCCCTTATCGACTTCACTTAAGTGCAGCCTGTGAACTGCATCCAACTTGTCTCTGATTTTAGGTGAAGTTTGACGCTATGACTGAACCACTCCTGTCTCCTGTTTTCCCCTCTATCCTCTGTTCCTCCCATTGGTTGAAGGGTGGCTCTGTGGTTAGCACTGCTGCCTCACAGTGCCAGGGACCCGGTTCAATCACAACCTTGGATGACTGTCTGTGTGGAGTTTGCACGTTCTCCCTGTGTCTGCATGGGTTTCTGCCACGTACTCCAGTTTCCTCCCACAGTCCAAAGATGTGTAGGTTAGGCAGATTAGCTGTGAGGAAATATAGGGTTGGGTGGGATGCCCTTAGGAAGGTCAGTGTGGGTGCAATGGGTTGAATGGCCTGTGCCCACACTGTCAGGATTCTATGACTTATGACTTGGTGTCCTTTCTGCACAGTGGAGAGATGGCTATCCTTTTCTCTGCTGGTAGTTTGTGGTCCGTAATAGTTTCTCCTTCCCACTGCGTGACTGCTATCTGTTTGTAGTAGATTTCTCCAAACTCTTTTATAGACCTATTACACACAACACTCTTCCATGAGAGTACATGATAACACAGTGTGGAGCTGGAGGAACACAGCAGGCCAGGCAGCATCAGAGGAGCAGGAAAGTTGACATTTCAGGTCGGGACCCTTCTGATGCTGCCTGACCTGCTGTGTTCCTCCCGCTCCACACTGTGTTGTCTCTGACTCCAGCATCTGCAGTTCTTGCTATCACTCTATGAGAGTACCCGTAGCTGAACTTCCAGCAGCAGGTGGCGATGGTGAGGGAGGGTCCTGGGCAGGGCATCTATAGCTTTCAACTGGACCAACCCTGGAGAAAAGGGCATCTTTTAGGTAAGGAGGATGCATGGGGAGAAGGATCATACGGGCAAAGGATTTCCTCAACCAGATGTAAACTTAATACTGTATAAATGCTGTAGTTTCATTGTTTAACCTTAATTTTCCTTCAGCTTTGTAATGATCTGATTCTGGTGGAATAAGAATCCCTGCTTCATGATCTTTGTGCCATCTGTGTATTCAGATCTCGTGTTACATTCATTCCTGATTTGTACCAACTGTTCCATTCATTCTTCACAGCCTCTGGCACCTGATTATTGATGTTGCTGTTGTATCGTACTCTCTATTGCCATCTCATTATCAAATCCATTTTTATTATACTCCTACACTGAGTTCCAATCTTCCCTACCTTGCCATTGTGGTCAGTATCAATCCTATATCAGAGCACAGGCATGTATGTTATGTTACAGGAGGCGGCCATTCTGAGGTGTTGATCAATAGACAAGATTCATGAATTTTAATGACAGCTTGTGATCCAGTCTGCAATATACTCCAACTGCAATGTCATAACACTCTCCAACGTGTGTGTTGTCTGGGTGCAATCATACAGACTCTGCACATACTGAATTCGATTCCAATTATACATTTTGACTGTTTACCCTTTCCAACCTGTAATTACTTGTCATTGGTTGAGAAACACAATGGGCTCACATTTTAACAAATCTCACCGCAGCCTCTGATGATTCCAATGATGCTGTAATGCAGTTTCAACTTCCCAAACAGTGTTTTGATTCTATGTAACAGATCCTTGATTCAAATCAATGTTTAAAATTTTTGAGAAGATTTGTGGCTCAAGTTGAGGATGAGGTTGTAGACTTGCTCGCCAAGCTGGTGGGTTTGTTTGCAAACGTTTTGTCACCCTGCTGGGTAACATCGTCAGTGCGCCTCCAGTGAAGCATGGTAATTTGTATATTACATTAGTTTTATTGGTTGTGGGTATGGGATCCTTTATTTTCGTCAGTAGCTGTCGCAGGGTGGTTGTTGGTTTGTGGGCTATCCTGATACCTAGGGGTCTGAGTAGTCTTGTGTTCATCTCTGATACATCTCTGATGTACGGTAGGGTGACTAGTGTGTCTGGCCGTGTTGTGTCTTCTTGCTGTGGTCTGTCTCGGGGTTGATGGTGCATTGTGCTTTTTGGGTATCCATTCCTTTTAAAAACTCCGTATAAGTGCTCCTGTTCTGCTTTGCTCAACTCCAGGTTGCTGCAGTGTGTTGGGACGCATTTGAATAATATCTTGATGCAGCTCCATTTATGGGTGTTGGGGTGCGTGTAACTAAGTATCTGGTCTGTATGGGTGGTCTTTCTGTGTGCGCAGAAAGCACAATCCACCATTACCTCCTGTACCTACAACCAATAAAAATAACATAATATACAAAATACCATGCAAGGACTGTGAAAAACATTACATAGGGCAAACTGGAAGAAAACTGACAATAAAATGATACACAAAATACCAACTAACCAACAAGAGACACAACCAGTTCTCACTGGTCTCAGTACACATGGACAAAGAAGGACGCAAATTCAACTGGGACATCACATCAGAATAGCACGAGCCAAACAGACACATGGCAGGAAATTCCTGGCGGCCTGGCATTCCAACTGAAAGTCCATCAACAAACACATTGAACTGGACCTGATATACAAACCGCTGAGAAACAGAACCGGAAGTGATGCCAACCGCCCCAGCAAACCGAGACATGTAAATAACAAGCAGGACAGAACACCAACGCTTCACTGGAGGCGCACTGACGATGCTACCCAGCAGCGTGATGAAATGTCTGCAACCAAACACACTGGATCGGCGAGCATGTCTACAATTTCATCAAATGAGTGTGTTAATCATTTTAGCATACTATTTCTTTAATTGAGATTAAAAGATGCAGTGTGCCACTGGCCAGTATAAAATGTTCCATACAGGTCCCTCTGTGTTCAGATCTATCTCACTGTCAGGTTTTTAACGATAGTGTCCCCAGGGGGTTAGCAAACTTAAAGAGCTGAGAAAGGACATTTAAAAATGTTCACTGTCTGTTATTTACACACTAAATGAATAAATTACAGCATTGTCAGAACCCATTTGGCAAAGTGCGATGAAACTCAAACCCCACTACTCCTGGGATCATCACAAAAGTTAAAAAATTTAATCAAGTAATTCCAAATTTTGCAATTGTCCTGTCAGCTTAACAGAAAACACTGACCAGGTTTCTGTACTGAAAAAAAACAACTAATTATTGCAACAAAATCATTTTTAACCACAGGAAAACAATAATGTTAATTATTAATACACCTCTATCAGTTAAAATTCTAATCTTTTTCTTAAATCCCAATACACCCATACAGACAAACACAAACATGGAGGTTATGGGTGGTAAACAAAATACTGGGAAAACAAAGTTCAATAGCACCAGTATACAGGATTCAATGAGATATCCCTTTTACTTCTTCACAGACCTTCTTGTTCTCCAATCTCTTTCTTTCCACTGAAGACAGAGTGGTTCACACACTAATTCACTGGTTGGAGACAACAGCTTACAGAAACTGTTGGGAAAGCTAGCTCACTTCCAGGTTTTAGTTACTTCACTGCAGGGAAAGAGAGTGTCTGTGTGAGCTTGTCTTTTTTTTTAATGCAATCTAAAGGCTTCTCCCGCAAACCTAACCTCTGTGTTATTTAGTTACACTGCGTTCCCCTGCCCTGGAGGCAGAGCGCTGTCATCATGCTGGTGACCTCTGGCATGCATAACACAAACCAATCAGCAATCTGTCTCTGGGTGAAGCTTGCTGTGCACTATAAACTGTCCTCTGGGTAATGAGAGATGGGCAGCAAATACTTGCCTGGCCAACAATGTCCATGGTCTGTGAATGGAAAAAAAAAACTCACTCATGGAGTGGTGGTGCCTTAGACATCTCCTCCCACTGCTTGAACAAAGCTCCAGTGGAAACTAAACCCACAAGGAGTTCCAGTAACTTGTTTCTATGAGTGGAGCAACTCCTTCTCCAGTCTTTGGTTTGAAGCAGTCCTTTTCACATTTTGGTCCACAATCCAAAATAAAGAAGAATAAAAAAAAAACTGGTCTTTACAATATCTTGGCTCAATCAGTTAACATGATCAGGTTATAAATAGACTTTTGTCCAAGTTAATTCTTCTAAACACTGAAGGATAATCAGGCCACAAAATGGAAATTTATCATCAGACAGGATGGCAAACCTTGAAAGTTCCTTTTAGATAGACTATCGCACGTCATGTGCTAAGTCCTGTCCTAAGTATCTCAGAAATGTGTCAGTCTTGGCTCAGTCATAAAGGAGTCCCTTTCAAGGGACGTGGACGCTGAATCTAATCTGAAACTCCAGTGCTGTACTGAGGGAATGCTGCACTGTCAGGGTTGTTAATCCTAGCCCTGTTCTGCCATCTCTGCTGGGGCACTTAATCCCATTTTGAAGAACAGGGAAGTGCTCCCTGGTGCTCTGACCAATATTTAACCTTGACCCACACTACTACAACAGATAATGTGGCCCTTAGGACATTGTAGTTTGCAGAAGTTTGCTGGTAACAAATTGGCTCAGCATTTTCTAAATTACAGGAGCTTTAAGTTTTCGAGAAGATTTGTAGCTCGGGTTGTGGATGAGGTTGTAGACTTGCTCACCGAGATGGTGTGTTTGATTGCAGATGTTTCGTCACCCTGCTCGGTAACATCGTCAGTGCACCTCCAGTGAATTGTCGGTGTTCTGTCCCGTTTGTTATTTATATGCCTCGGTTGGCTGGGGTGGTTAATATTGCTTCCGGTTTTGCTTCTCAGTGGTCTGTACACAGGGTCTAATTCAATGTGTTTGTTGATGGAGTTCCGGTTGGAATAGCAGGCCTCCAGGAATTCCCTGGTGTGTCTCTGTTTGGCTTGTGCGATTATCGATGTGTTGTCCCAGTCGAATTCATGTCCCTCATTGTCCAAATGTAGTGAGACAAGTGAGAATTGGTTGTGTCTCTTGGTGGTTAGTTGGTGTCGTAGGGTGGTTGTTGGTTTGTGGGGTGTCTGAGTAGTCTTGTGGTCATTTCTGATGTATGGTAGGGTGATAAGTGATTCTGGTCGTGTTGTGTCTTCCTGTTGTGGTCTGTCTCGGGGGTAATGGTGGATTGTGCTTTTTGGGTATCCATTTCTTTCGAAGACTACGCAAAGCATAACAGGAACACCTATACGGAGTCTTCAAAAGAAATGGATACCCAAAAAGCACAATTCACCATTACCCCCGAGACAGACCACAACAGGAAGCCACAACACGACCAGAATCACTTATCACCCTACCATACATCAGAAATGACCACAAGACTACTCAGACACCCCACAAACCAACAACCACCCTACGACAGCTACTGACGAACGTAAAGTATCCCATACCCAAAACCGGCAAAACTGGGGTAATATACAAAATACCACGTAAGGACTGTAAGAAACAATACATAGGCCAAACTGGAAGAAAATTGACTGTATAGATACATGAATACCAACTAGTCACCAAGAGACATGACCAATTCTCACTTGTCTCATACACACGGACGAGGGACAACACATTAATAATAGCACGAGCCAAACAGAGGCACACCAGGGAATTCCTGGAGGCCTGGCATTCCATCCAGAACTCCATCAACAAACACATTGAACTGGACCCGATATACAACCCACTGAAAAACAAAACCGGAAGCAATATTGATCACCCCAGCAACCAAGGCATATAAATAACAAGCAGGACAGAACACCAATGTTTCACTGGAGGCGCACTGACGATGTTACCTAGCAGGGTGATGGAACGTTTGCAACCGAACCCACCAGCTTGGTGAGCATGTCTACAACCTCAAATTACAGGAGCGTTTGCATTTCAAAAATAAGCATTTACTTGACTTTGAATTGCACAGAGCATGAAGGCGATATCATATTCCACATCATTTAGACCTCCTAGAGATTTTTTTTTTCAAAGAACATATGTATTTTTCCAGGGCCATTTTGCAAAGGTATTTTATTTTTTGGGGCACACTTAAAGAGAGTGATTGCCTTTATGACTCTTTTTGAAAGGACAGTTCACCTTCAGAGTCCACTTAGAGAAACAAACTGGGCTCCTCACAGTTCTTGTCACTTGTACAATGCTTTTTTGCTTCTGTAAAAATATTTCTCCCCCCGTGTCTATGGATGACACTGGTGGCCATGGATCTATGATGGATAATCACTGTGTAAGCCCTCTACAGCACAGCACCCTCTCAATAACCACAGCACATCCTGTTTACGTTTTGCTGAGGTCCCAGGACATCATGTGACATCAAGCAATAGGGATGGATCAACCTTAACAAAAAGCTGCTTGATAGAAATCAAAGTTTCTTTAGAATGTGAGGTTGCAGAGCATTTTCTTAAGAAAAGAAGTAAAATGCAAATATGAACTGAACTGCAAGAGTGGGGATTCAGTGGAGATTTCTCAATTGTCACAGATAACTGTCTTGGACAGATCTTGAAATCCATCAGTACCTTTTGTCATTCCTGGGTAATGACAGATAGCTATTAATGATGAGGCTTAGTGTAGATTTATTGCCATTTTGGATGTGTTGTTTGATATCAACACAAGCAAGCAATGTGCATCACCACTGTATTACGTACATATTGGAAATTAATTGGTGCATGAGAGGCGTTTGCCTTTAAGCATTATCATTAATAGATGTGTGTTGTCATTCTCAGCCAACAGTGCTAAGTAATGCCCATCTGTTACCGATTGTTTTATTTAAGGTGTAGAAAACCTAATGTTTGTCAAAGATTGCGCTATTGCTTAGCTAGACCATACCTGAAAGTACTTATCATTAGGCAAAAGGTAATGTTCCATTTCCCAGCTCATAATTCCTCACCTTAATGAGAACAAGAGGCTAAAAATAGCTGAGAAAGGTTCTGAATGGTACAAAACCCATCATTATTAATCAATGTTTCAACTTGCACTTCATTAATTGATGGGAGCTAGAATTAGAAGCTCAAATCCACTTCAGTGTGCACTTTCTAAAAGGGCAGCAGCTTCTCTGGAGTTAGGATCATGTCTGTCAATCCAAGCCTGAGTAGCAGGGCCATGGTCTGGTTATCCAGCCTGTGTTGATTGCAGACACAGTCACTGGATGACCAGCAAGAAGCAGGGAGCAATCTCACATTGTCCGCTCTCCCTTATTAAAGACTTACACACACAGAGCACCCACGAGCAATGAGCTCAGCCACAATTAACCATTGGCATCAGCATTCACACTCATTTCCAAGCCACTACAGCTGGATACACATTCAGACCCTGATTCGCACTCATGCCCTGATTCGCACTCACTCCCGGACCACACTCACTCCCTGATTCGCACTCGCTCCCTGAATTCTGAGGAAGGGTCAAGGGACCCAAAACGTTAACTCTGATTTTTTTCCTCACAGATACTGCCAGATCTGCTGAGCTTTTCTAGCAACTTCTGTTTTTGTTAACTCACTCCCTGACTCACACTCACTCCCTGACTCTCACTCACTCCCTGATTCACACTCAC
>NC_063354.1:41717515-41720339 GCF_021869965.1 Rhincodon typus | reverse complement strand
CCTGATTCACACTCACTCTCTGACTCACACTCACTCCCTGACTCACAGTCACTGCCTGACTCACATTCATTCCTTGTTTCCATTCACTCCCAATTCACACCTGCTCATGGTTCACTCACTCTGTGACCCACTCTTACACCCCGATTAGGGGGAGGCACAGGTACAGTGGTAATGTCACTGGATTAGTAACTGAAAGGTCCCGACTAATGCTCTCGGAGCAGGGGTTGATGATGGCATTTAAATCCAACTAAGTAAAATCTGGCATTGAAATCCGAAAATGGTGACGGTGGTTCAGTGAGGTGACAGCCTAATAATGATAGAAACAATCACTGGGTTAAAGTCCTTACCTGTACTGAACTAATTACATTTGAAGTGCAGTTCTTGTTAGTTAGGCTGATGCCAACTAAATACAATAAAGAAATATCTTGATTAAAAAAAAACACCTTTCAAAACCAAGAGGATACCCCCAAAGTGTTTCACAGTCCGCTAATTGAGAATGGTGACCTATTGTAGGGACTGCAGATGGATGGAACATAAGAGCCAATGCGCACACAGGAAGGTCACACACACTGCAGTATGATTTATCACTCCATGAAGTTTAAATGCTTTGGATTGTGAGCATTCAGGTCAGAGAGCTCCCCTGCCCTCCTTCAAGCAGTGTCCCAGAATTTTGTAAGTCAACGTGTTGATGGGGACTCAGTCTAACATTCCATTCGGAAAGATGCTACTGGACCGAAAGGTCAGCCTGGATTGTGTTAAATCCTGGAGCGAGGTTAGACCTCTGGCTTCCAAGTCGTCAATGCAACTGAATAAATTACCGCAGACAGACACATGGAAAGTCAGGACCCAAAATATCTGCCAGAGGAGCAGCGACACAGACTGCCACCTATCAGCAGGTCCTGACCTGGGCCCTGCCTTGAAACCAGTTGGGGATCAGTGATGTATAAAGGTTGGGCATTTCGGGGCATCTCACGGGGTGGGTTCAATGGGGAGAGTGTGGAGTAGTCCTCTAGGAAGTTACAACTTGATGCTTGGACTGGAGTCACTCTGGAGTTTTCCAACTGAAGGCGTGTAGAACCTCAAAAAATATCAAGCATTATTGGGAAGATTCTATGTTGAGTAAACCTGTACCAGGATCTGATCCTGGCTCTCAGCTTTGTGATGAGGGAGCACCGAAAGCAGGTTCTTTGACATTTCTGCTGGCTGTTTCACCCTGGGTTTGGATAAGGGTGGTTAGCACTGCTGCCTCACAGCGCAAGGAACCCAGGTTTGACTCCACCCTCAGGCGACAGTGTGTGTGTGGAGTTTGCACGTTCTCCCTGTGTCTGCGTGGGTTTCCTCCGGGTGCTCTGGATCCCTCCCACAGTCCAAAGATGTGCAGGCTAGGTAGATTGGCCATGCTAAATTGTCCGTAGAGTCCAGCACAGGCTAGGTGGGTTAGCCATGGGGAATGCAAGGTTACGGGAATAGGGTAGGCGGATAGTCTGGATGGGATGCTCTCTGAAGGGTCAGTTTGGACACGATGGACCGAATGGCCTACTTCCACATGGTAAGGATTCTACAAATGTATTCTGGTCCCGCCTTTCCTGCTGTCAGCTATTGGGGCCTAGCTCCTTCAGCTGCCACAACTGAGGCCTCACTTCAGACTCCAACGAGACTTTCGGATTGCTCCTCCTTTCACCCTCATCGTCATTGTTCTTCCTGAGGTGAGGAGAAATTTCTTCACTCAGAGGATGGGGAACCCCTGGAATTCTCTACCCCAGAAGGCTGTGGGGACCAAGTCAACAAATGTATTTAAGAAAGAAATTGATTTATAGGTAAAAAAAAAGCATCGAGCAATATGGGGAGAGAGTGGGAGTATGGTGTTGCATTAGAGGATCAGCCATGAGTGATGCAGTAGGCCCAATAGACCAAAATGCCTAATCCTGCTCCTATTTTCTGTGTTTCTTTGTTTCTTCCTGAATCTTCACTTGTCTCGAAATCAGGGTTTCTCACATAGATCTCTCAATCCTATTCCTTTCTTTGTCAAAAGTATGGGAAAAAATCTATTTCTCAACACCTTTCAGTTCTGAAGAGCCATGCCAGACTCCAAACGTTAACTCTGTTTCTCTCTGTACAGCTGCGGCTAAATTGTTGGTTTATCTGGCAAAATTAAGTTTGCCAGAATTTCAGTCAGCAGCTGTATTCGAGGCGATGTCTGGATTCTATGAGATCTGTCTCCCAGCCATTGTTTTAATTTGTTTGGGGTGTCACTGGCTAGACCAACATTTATTGCCCGTTCCTAATTGCCCTTGAGACGGTGGTGGTGAGCTTCCTTTTTCAATCATTGCAACTCTTGTGCTATAGGTAGACCCACAATGCTGTTGGGCGGTGGGTGTTGGTGGTGGGATGAGAGCGGGAGTTCCAGGATTTTCACCCAGCAACAGTGAAGGAGCAGCGATATATTCTCAAGTCTGGGTGCTGGGTAGCTTGGAGGGAGAGTGTGTGAAGTGTGGTGATGTTCCCTTCCTACTGCTGCCCTTGTCCTTCGAGGTGATAGAGGCTATGGGTTTGGAAGATGCTATTGCAGGAGTCTTATGAGCCTACAGTGGATTATCAATGGTAAATGGAGCTGCTACTGAGTATCCGTGATAGAAGGAGTGGAAGTTAAAGGCTTTGAATGGGGTTCCGATCAAACGGATTGCTTTGTCCTGAATTGTATTGAACTTCTTGGATATGCCCTCATTTAGGAATTCAGCAACATTGCCTCTGCATTTTCAGGGATCGGACAGAATCACACCAGCCACTGAGAAAGAAAACAGTACACTGAGATAACAAGGTGTAG
>NC_063354.1:41694405-41717415 GCF_021869965.1 Rhincodon typus | reverse complement strand
GGCCCTGAAACGTCAGCCTTCCTGCTCCTCTGATGCTGCTTGGCCTGCTGTGTTCATCCAGCTCTACACCTTGTTATCTCAGATTCTCCAGCATCTGCAGTTCCTGCTATCTCCCCTCACGAGTACACTGCTCCTTTAACTGCACTCACTGGGAAATATCTACAGCTTGTTGGCCTGACAACTCAACAGGTCGTTCTGCCTGACAACTGAGAGACTTTGAGAGCAGTGTGTGCTGAACCTGTAATTAGGTTTGAACAACATGTCTCCTCCCTGGCAGTGCCCTGTGCTGTTGCTTGGATTGCCACCTGTGTTTGCGTTCAGTTAATAGCATTTTACGCCCGCGTCTGACTCAGCAGGTGGAGTTTAATGCCATTGAATAGGGCCATCAGTGTGATTACAGGATAATTATTAGTAATTAGAATGCAAGGAGTAACATTCAACCACACCTTCAAGTAAACCAGAATTTGATGCACCCCTCCCTAATTATAACATCCCCCCACTCCCACCCCATAGAGACACCCTCACTTACTACCACAAATGAGTAACGTTCTATTCTGTCACTTGGTGAACTCTCGCTGCTCACCATACAGTGACAATGCAGATGAAGGAATTTTCATTCCGTTAAACAAGTCTCGGGATGTGCCTTTTCTGTAAAGTCAGTGTATTTTCCCGGCATGTTGTGATTGAGAGAGCAGACAGGGATTGCTCCTTTCTGGATAGTGCCGCTTGAAAGGCAGATTGAATAATAACAAGGAATTTGGACATATACTTTGAAAAGGAAATAGCACAGTGTTATGGGGAAAGAGCAGGCCAGTGGGACTACTTAGAAAGCCCTTTCAAAAAGCCGGCATAACCACAGTGGGCTAAACGGCCACATTCTTCACCATGTGATTCTATCGTTGGCTTCAGGCCTTTGTCACTGTTTCAAAATTATTGGTTCAATCCATGCAGAATTCTTGATGGACACAGATGTGCAGAACCAGAGGAATATGAATACTTCCCACTTTAATTGGAAAAAGGTCTAAAACTCAGGAGCACTGTTAGCTGAGTGCCAGCCTGTCACAATAGACCTTGTCGTGGTTGACCACGTAGACAGTGACAAAATGGAAAGTATGATGCAAAGGTGCTGGTATTGGACTGGGGTGGACAAGGCCAGAAGTCATACGACACCAGGTTATAGTCAACATGTTTATTTGTAATCACAAGCTTTTAAAGCATTGCTCCTTTATCAGGTGAAATGGAAAGAAGACAGTGCTCTGTAGGTTTCCTAATAGCAGCTATATGTTGGGACAGATAATAAATTAGGAGATAATAAGAGTACGTAACAAAGGCAGTGCATTAATCATGGATGAATTTAATTTTCATGTAGATAGGGAGAGTAAGATTAGCAAAAAAAACCACGAGGAAGAATCCATAGAGTGTATTCGGGACAGTTTTCTAGAATAATATGTTGTAGAACTAAACAGGGATCAGGCCATTTTGGATTAGGCAATGTGTAATGAGGCAGGTTTAATAAATGATGTCAGAGTTAAAGATCCCCTAGGAAACAGTGACCATAACGTAGTTGGATTTAGCATTTAGTTTGAGAGTGGAAGCTTGGTTTGCAAACAGCTGAACTATGTTTAAATCAGGGCAATTACAAAAGAATGAAGGCAGAGCTGGCTGGAGTATACTGGGAAAGGAGTTTAGCAGCAAAGACAGTTCAGGGTCAATGGCACATGTTGAAGAAAATAATTCATAGCTCGCAGCAAAGGGATATTCCAGAAGGTTCTAAGAAGGGAATAAGCTAACCATGGTTAACCAGGGAAGTTAAGGATCATGTCAGATTGAAGACCACATACAGTGCTGCAAAAATTTGTGGTAAGTCAGAGGATTGAGAAGGTTTTAAAAACCAGGAAATGACAAGCATAAAAAGAATAAAGAGTGGGAAGAAAAACTTGAGAGTAAACTTGCAAGTAATATGAAAATGGCCAGCAAGAACTTCTTTAAATATATAAAAAGGAAAGAAAAGTAGAAGTGAATGTAGGCCCTGTAGAGAATGAGGCTGGGGAACTAATAATGGGGAACTAGGAAATGGCAGAGGAGGTGAAGAAATACTTTAACATCAGTCTTCACAGTAGAAAATATTAATAGCATTTCAAAAATACTAAATAGTCAAAGGACAAAAGGACAGGAAATAAATTCAGTAACTATACAAAAGTTTTCACTGTATTTTATAACAAAATACATGTGACAATAAATAAATTGAATCAAATACATCCAGAGAAAAACAGCTGGAGAAATGAATGGGACTGAAGACCAAAATCTTCTCTGAACCTGAAAGAATATATCCTAGGATATTAAAGGAAGTAGCTACAGAAATGGTGGATGTGCAGGTAGTAATCTTCCAGGAAACCTTAGATTCTGGAAAAGTCCCAGAACAGTGGAAAACTGTGAATGTGAAGCCTTTATTTATAAAAGGAAGGAGACAAGAAAACAGATAACAATAAGCCAGTTAACTGAATGCCTGTTATGGGAAAATATTCACATCAATTATAAGAGTTGTAATAGCAGAGGATTTAGAAATATATAACTCAAGCAGAGTCAGCATATCTTCATGAAGGGGAAATCATGCCTAAGAACTTTACTAGAATTATTTGAGGAGGTAACAAGCAAGATAGGTAAAGGGAATTCAGTGGATGTGATGTATTTGGATTTTCAGAATGCATTTGATAAGGTACCACACATAAGGCTACTTAATAGAATAAGAGCCCATGGTGTTAGAGGTAGTAGACTCGCATAGACAGAGATTTGGCCAACAAAAAGAAGAGAAAGAGATGGGATAAGGGGGCATTTTCAGTTTGACAACCTGTAATTAACAGGCTACCACAGGGATCAGTACTGGGGTCACAATCGTTTGCAAAATATGTTAATGACTTGGATGAAGAAAGTGAATGTATTATCAGCAAGTTTGCAGATGGCACAAAAATAGATGGGAAGGCAAGGGATGAGGATGACACAATGGATCTACAGAGGGATGTAGACAGGTTATGCAAGTGGGCAAAAATTTGCCAGATGGAATATAATGTGGGGAAAATGTGAGGTTATGCTGTTGGGCAGGAAGAATAGAGGAGCTAAAAGTTATTGAAATGGAGAAAGCTACAGAACAGAGAGATTTGGGAGTCCTCTTCCATGAATTATAAAATGCTAACACCCATGTTTCTGAAATTATTGGGATGTCTTTCTAGAATGATTGTGTATTTGCTGTGGGATAAATGGATTTCTCCAACATGGTTAGCTTTATAATTTCTGTCTTCCCGAGTATCCTAATAGAGCAGTTGGCCAACTGGTCATATTGACAACAAAAGATTTCTATGAATTAACTCCGCCTTTGAGTGCACTGTCAGATTTTGACCGTTTTGTGTGCTATCCCCTCCATCTCAATACAGAAAAGCAGCATAAAAGAACAAGGTTCATTTCTTCCATTTTTTTGGTTTATACCATGCTCAGTGGATTATATTTGGGTTGCTAAGTATGTCCACCTAATGAGGTTGTTGACTTGCTCGCCGAGCTGTCTTGTTCTCGTTCAGACGTTTCATCACCATGCTAGGTGACATCATCAGTGTAGCCTCCAATGAAGCGATGTTGTTCCAGTCCGCATGGAATTTATACTGTCTGGTCCGTTATGGTGAGTAGTGTCATTTCCGGTTTTGATCTGTATGGGTTTATAATGGGGTCCAGTTCTATATGTTTGTTGATTGCATTACAGGTGGAGAACCATGCCTCTAGGAATTCCTGTGCGTGTCTATGTTTGGCTTGGGCTACTATGGTTACTTTTGTCCCAGTTAAACTGATGGCCTTCATTGTCGGAGCGTATTGATATTAAGGAGAGTTCGTCGTGCCGTTTTGCTGCTAGCTGATGTTCGTGTATTCTGATGGTTAGTTTCCTTCCTGTCTGTCCGATTTAAAGTTTGTGGCAGTCGTTGCATGGTATGTTGTAAACTACATTGGTTCTGCTTGTTGTGGTGTGTACCAATACAAGATCCTTGCTTTAAACAGATATCCCCGCAACTTCATCCACAGATGCATACTAAACAGACAACAACAGGAGGACACAGTACGCCCTAACACACTGGCTACACTGCCCTACATATTGGAACATATCGGAACTGACAACAAGACCACTAGGATTCTTGGTGGCCCATATGCTCACAGCCACTGTACGACAATCAGTCACAAGGATTAAAGACCCCATTCCCACAACATGCAGAGCCAACGTGGTTTACAAAATACCGTGCAAAGACTGCCACAAGCATTAGATCGGACAGACAGGAAGGAAACTAGAATACATGAACACCAGCTAGCAGCAAAACAGCACAATGAACTTTCCTTAATATCGGTACACTCAGACAATGAAGGCCATCAGGTTAACTGGGACAAGGTAACCATAGTAGCCCAAGCCAAACATAGACATTCATGGGAATTCCTAGAGGCATGGTTCTCCACCTGTAATGCAATCAACAAACACATAGATTTGGACCCTATTTACAAACCCATACAGAACAAAACCAGAAATGACACTACTCACCATAACAGACCAAACAGTATAAATTCTTGTTTTGGGAATTTGGACTTGTCAATACTATTGCAATGCTGAAAATTTAAGAATCAGTTTGTGCACAGATTGCACAACTGACAATCTCATAATGAACAGGTGCTGGATAAGGGATAAATATTAGTGACAACATTGCGGGGAACACACCAACTCTTCTTCAAAATAGTTCTGTGGGATCTTCAACATCCATTTGAGAGGATAGAAGGACTCCAGTTTGGCATCTCAACTGAATGATGCTGCCTTTATAGTGCAGCTCTCCCACTGTCTTTTTGTATCGCCCCAGCCCATGTGGCATAAGTACATCTACAAGGCTTTTAGGAAGAGACTCCCAGGTTTTTACCTTGATCCAGAACAGTGAAGCAGCAACAATATGATTCCAAGTCTGGATGGTCTGTGACTTGGAGGGGAATTTGCAGTTGCTGGTGGCACACATCTGCTGCTCTTATACTTCAAGAGGTTATTGGTTCCAGGTTTGGAAGATGCTGTCAGAGAAACTTGGATGAGTTGCTGTAATACATCTTGTAGACATTCCTACTGTAATGTGTGTCAGAGCTGGAGGGAGTGTATGTTTGATGTAGTGAACAAGATGCCAGTTGAACAGGCTGTTTTGTCATGGGAAACATCTTGCTTTTTGGATAATGGTCGAGCTGCATTTCCAGTCTATGACCTGCTCTTGTAACCACAGTGTTTATGTGGCTCGTCCAATTCAGTTTCTGGTCAATAATAGCTCTCAGGATGTTGACGGTAATGCCGTTGAACATCTAGGCCAAATGGTTTGACTCTGTTGTTGGAGGTGATGATGATGACGGGCACTTGTTGGCATAAATGTTACTTACCTCTCAAGCCCACACCCAAGTCTGGATGTGGCCCAGGTCTTGCTGCATGTGAGTAAAGTATCACTTTCAATATCTGAGTTGTGAATGGCACTGAACATTGTGCAGTTCATTTCTAAGCTTATCATTAAGGAATGTCAGTCATAAAGCAACGGAAGATGCTTAATTCTATGATACTATTCCAAGGAACAGGACAGATGATGCTCTGGGATTATGATGATTGACCTCCAAAAACCAGAACCATCTTCCCTTCTGCAGGCTATGACTCCAGACAATGAAAAGTCCTACCCCGATTCTCACTGTCTTTCCCAGGGCTCCTTGAAGCCACATTTAGTCAAATATTGCTTTGATGTTAAGGGCAGTCACTGTCACCTCATTTCTGGAGTTCAGCTGTTTGTCCCTCTTTACACCAAGGTTGGAATTAGCTCTGAAGCCCTGGGCATCACTGGGCAGATTATATATGAATAACTGGCACTATTGACCGGACTTTCAACCACTTGGCAGATTCTTGCAAGTAGAACAATGTGGTGGGAATAGGCCCAAGTGAATTTGCCCAGCTTTATAGTAGGCAGGCTATAACTTGGCAATTTTCCATCAGGCCACCATTGTAGCTGTTCTGCAACAGTTTGCCAGGGATGCAGCTAATTCTGAAGCACAAGTCTTCAGTCCTACAGCTGGAATGTTGTCAAGGGCAGCAAGGTGGCTCAGTGGTTAGCACTGCTGCCTACCAGTGTGAGGGACCTGGATTTGATTCCACTTTCAGGTGACTGTCTGTGTGGAGTTTATATATTCTCCCTGTGTTTGTGTGGGTTTCCTCCCACAGTCCAAAGATGTGCAGGTTAGGTGGATTGGCCATGGGAAATTACCCATAGTGTCCAGGGATGTTTAGGTTAGGCGTTAGACATGGGAAATGCAGGGATGGGACTCGATGGAGTGGTGTGGACTTGTTGGGCCAAATGGCCTGTTTCCACACTGTAGGGAATCTATGAAGACACTTAACTATATTAGATCCCCTTATACCAAAGGGATTTTGATGATAAAAGTTTTCACTTTGTAGAAAAAACCAGATACCAGGACTGTGTCTTTGACAGGGCTGCCAATTATGAGACTCCACTTGACAGAGATCCCTAATGGGATTCTAGACCTGCACCTCTTCCAAATGATCAGATCCTGGAATGGTTATGGGATTCCATTCCTCATGCCTATGACAACTTCCTCGAGTCCTTTAACAGCCTCGTTGTGATGAGAGGAGTCAGCTCGGAGACTAGCCTGACACTTAACATACTAACTGCTTAACACTTGGACCACTAATAATCTGAATCGTTGCTGCAAGACTCACAGCAGGATTTTGTTATTTGTGTAACTGTATCTTCCTTCAGAAGGTTATTGATTGCAGGTAACATGCTCCCTACCAGGCTGACATTTTCTGTCCTCAGGACTGATCATCATTTGTTTTTTTTTCCCTCTCAGTGATACTGTTTGTTTCCATCATTGGCCACATGCAATAAAGCCAGGCAGGGTGTCTTTTAGAATTAGATTTAAAGCACAGATCCTGTCTCACAGGAACAACAAAGTCTCAGCAATAGTGACCCAGTGATAAGGCAGGGGGCAGCTGAGGGCAATTGGTGACATTAGCCTACCTGCTGAAAGTAGGGAGGAGAAATAGAGCTTTTTTGCAAGGTTGTCAGATGGAAAGCCTTTTCATTGTGAGTGTTTGTACTTTGAACATAGCCATCCTCCTTTGCTTGCTGGGACCAGTCAATACAATCCAACAGTGAGGAGGAGCTAAACACACTAGCTTCCCCTCTACTGACCTGTCTCTTTCCCCTTGCCCCCTTTGAAGTTCATCCCTTCCTGATGAACCCGCCATGGTCTCTGCTCCAGCCATACAAACTCCTGAGATGAAATTCTACTTAAATTCTTCTGTTTGGTGATTGTCTCGGAATACTTGTTCCTGGTGTAGCCCTTTTATCTAATCCTACCCTATACCTTCCCTAATGCCTCAGTTACCCAATCTTAACAACAAAAGGAATGACTCTGCCTGGTAGGGTCCAATTGTTGAATTGTTCAGTATTTGAACATGTGAGTCTGGTAACTAATCCATGCTCACTGTGCTTGATTGATAAGTTCTGATGTGGACTCAGGGCTAAGCAAAGGGCAGCTCAGAAAAACGAGATAACACAGTGTGGAGCTGGAGGAACGCAGCAGGCCAGGCAGCATCAGTTGATGTTTCGTGTTGGCACCCTTCTTCAGAAATGGGCATTTGTGAAGAAGGGTCCCGACCCGAAACGTCAACTTTCCTGCTCCTCTGATGCTGCCTGGCCTGCTGTGTTCATCCAGCTCCACACAGTATTATCTCTGACTCCAGCATCTGTGGTTCTTGCTATCACAGAGAAATGAGGGAGCCCGACCCATTAGAATGAGTGCAGCAGACATTTTGTACTGCAGAAATCTTTTCAATCACTGAAATAGCATCTTCCCAGCATAAAACCCAAATAGAAAATATACAACAGTAACTCTCAAGGACAGTCCTGAAGTCTTCAGAAATTAAAGACTAATCTCCCCAAAGACAGTCAGGGAGAAAACCCAGGAGAAAAATCAAAGCAGCTATAAGAAATATAAAATGCAACTTTGATAAGTAAAATACAGGCAGGTACCATAAATCTGAGATCAAAGCAGAAAATGCTGTAAATTCTCAAAAGGTCAGACAGCACCTGTGGAGAAATATTGGTAACATTTCAGGTTGAGGACTGCTGAGTATCTCCAACATTTTCAGTTAATACCTTAGGGAAACTAGGCTTTTATTTTTCAAATATTAATGAACAATTTTGTTTTGGTGGATATTATAGGTGTGTTGAGAAATATCCTCTTGACTGACCATCAGAATTTGCACCACCAATCGAGTTGTGTAGCTTATAAAAAATGGAAGAATGTTCGCTTTCCAAATGATGCAGGAATATGGTGATTTGTGAGGATGGATCTCCACAGCTACCAATGGCCAGCCATAGCAGATGGTGGAATTTGAATTGAATAAACGTCTGGATTTAAGAGTCTAATGATTCCCATGAAACCATTGTTGTTTGTCAGGAAAACCCATCTGGTTCACTAATGCAGGTGCAAATTACTACAGATGCTGGAATCTGTGTTGAAAACAAAAAATGCTGGAGATCACAGTGGGTCAGACAGCATCCACGGAGAGAAAGCAAGGCAACATTTCGACCCAGACTGGTTCACCGTTGTCCTTTAGGGAAGGAAACTGCCATCCTTACCTGGTCTGGCCTACATGTGATTCCAGACCCACAGCAATGTGGTTGACTCTTATGTAACCTCTGGGCAATGAGGGTTCGGCAATAAATGCTGGCCTAGACAGTGAAACCCAAGTCTGTGAATGAATTAAAAAAAAAGAAAAAAAATAGCAGAAGATCAAGTATTCAAACTCCAGAAATACATTCAGCCAGAGTTCGCAAATCTTAAAAGGTGAGTATAGGGTGGGAGTGGGAATTGGACGTACAAGATGTTCAAAAACCAGCATTAGATCAAGCAGCATCTACAGAGAGAGGTAAAAATAGAGTCGATCTTACAGGTCTCTGACATTTCATCGGAACAGATTTGTGTTGGCAGCAAATGCAGGACTTGTTTCGCTTGTCCCCAGAATGAGAATTAACAAAAGAAATATATTGCCTAAAAGTATCTGTAACTTTTGCTTTTAATTCACAGCAAAGTCTAGTCTGCTTTAAAGCTGTCAGCACTTGAGGCATCCATTATGTAGGGGCTGGGGGACCAAGGGTTCAAAAATGCTCTGGTATTCATTAAAAGTCACTGAAAATGATGAATTATAAACTACTGTTGAGTGTAACACAGGGAAACAAGAGGATAATGACAATTTTGAAAATCTCATGTAAGTGAGATAGAGCCTCTTGAAAAGATAGAGCAGATTGAGGCCCTAATTATATATATTAATTCAGCCTGAAGTGGACTGCATCTATCTCTTGCTCCCTTTTCACCCTTTAAACTAATTTCTCATATAGATATCAAAAAGCACAATTGCTGGATACGACCCACGAGTCAGCAGCTCCCATTAATGTTGAAAACATTGCCACATTTTCTGAGGTCACAGGGAGATGCCGATTATTTATCCTGCAAATCCATTGGCCTCAAGCTAATGTTATCCTGCATAACAAGTAAAATGAAGGTAAAATGAAAGGGTAAAGACAACAAGAATTTTGCATCTAATCAGTGCCTCTAAAGTAGCAAAACTTCCCAAAGCAATTTGCTGGTGCAGTGTCAGACATTCCATGCCACAGGAGGAGCTATTTAGCAAGAAACAGCATGGTAGTTCACTGGTTAGCACTGCTGCCTCACAGTGCCAGGGACCTGGGTTTGATTCTGGCCTTGGGCAGTTGTATGGAGTTTCCACATTCTCCCTGTGCCTGCGTGTGTTTCCTCTGGATGCTCTGGTTTCCTCCCACAGTCCAAAGATGTGCAGGTTAGAGTGGATTAGCCATGGGAAATGTGGGATTACAGGGATAGAGTAGGGATGGGTCTGGGTGGGATGCTCTTCAGTGAGCTGGTGTGGACTGGATGGGCTGAATGGCCTGCATCCACACTGGATGGTTTTGGTGTGTCAATTGTGAAGGTAGCTTTTAAGGAAGGTCTTAAAGGAGGAAAAAGAGTTGGAGAGGCAGAGAGGTTTAAGAGGTGGTTCCTAACAGGGTGTTTCAGTTCACCACTACCCCTCAGTGGATTCGCTGTCCAAATTTGTCCTCAGCAGCAGGGAGAGGAGAGGGACATGCTGCTCCCAGGACTCTGTGGGTACCATTCCCTGTTCCGCTGTTAGTCTAGAAAGGCCCTGAGTAAAGTTCCTCATGTCCATACGGCAAGCACCAGATCTCCAACAGATATTTACATGAGGTGCAGTTCAACACATTTAATTAATGTGTCTGAAGAGTGGGAAATCCTGGATATCAAATGTCAGCCCACAGTCTCACAGCCCAGTCCAATACCGCTACGCTCCCCACTTTCGATTTTAATTTAATTGTGTGTTTAGGGATGATTTTGTTTAACATGAAAACTCCTTTTGTTTAATTTGACTTCAGTTCAAATAGATATTCTAGGGAGTCCTTCAGTACCCTCTGTGAAAAAATGTGGCCTGATTCTGAACTTTTGCTGGTCCTTTTTAGAAATCAACCAAGTAATTTTTGACACTGGGTTCTGTGGTAAAAACAACTGCATTGGATTAAGCATCTGCCTCACACCTCACACCACGTTCATACCCATTCAGTCCATCATCAGAGATGTACAATTCCATTAATGACCATGAAATTCAGAGGAAACACTGAATAGACAATGTCCTGACAGGGATACAAATAAAAGAGCACAGGACAGGAAATCATTTGACCCATCTTCACATGTGCAAGGTCTTTGTTTCCAAAATGGGCTGAAAAATTTTGTTAGATGTTTGATCTAGAAGGGGATCAATGGATATGAGAAACGAGCATGAAGGTGGAGTTGAGGCCTGGATTAATAATGATTGCCCTAGGGTGGCATGCAGTGGTTGACACTACTGACTGACAGCGCCAGGTTCAATTCCACCCTCGGGCGACTGTCTGTGTGGAGTTTGCACATTTTCCCTGTGTCTGCGTGGGTTTCCTCTGGGTGCTCTGGTTTCCTCCCACAGTCCGAAGATGTGCAGGTTAGATGGATTAGCCCTGGGAAATGCAGGATTACAGGGATGAGTTGGGGGTGGTAGTCTTGAGTATGATGCTGTTCAGAGGGTCAGTGTGCACTCAATGGGCTGAATGACCTCCTTTCGCACTGTAAGGATTCTGAAAAAATAGGAACATGCAAATAACAGCAAAATACTGTGGATGCTGAAAATCTGGAAAAAAAGCAGAAAGCATTCACTTTGAAAATGTTGTCTGATGTTACCTTGTCTTTAAGTTGATACAATTGTCTGATTATTAAAGAATTTCCATTCAGATGTTGGGATACAGTAGATGAGTAATTTGAATGATAACATAGCAAGTGTCTCATCCTTGGGAGGAACAGATGGTCTTAGGGTTACAGCTCTTCATCACAAAAGGTTTTCCTAACCTCTGGGTCTGGTGTAGACCAACTGTTAGTGAGCGATTGCTGTGGTTCGTCATCAATTTCATTGTTGATGTATCATGCAACACCTGAGATTGTTACAAAGGCACTTCACATTTAATAATGGTTAGGCTGCAGCTAGAGTATTGTGGGTATATAGAATGCTGGAAGATGCTAGAATGATTAGACTGGAGAAGGTGCAGAGGAGATTTACCAGGTTGTTGCCTGGGCTGGAGGGAGTTTCAGTTATGAAGCGAGATTGGACAGACCTGGAGTCAAATGGAGAGCAGACAAGACTAAGAGGGCACAAGAATCAGATGTATAAAATTACAAGAGGCATTGACAGGGTAGGCAGAAAGAAACCTTCCCCCTTTGTGGAGGGATGGCTGACTAGAGGGCATAAATTTAAGGTGAGGAGATGAGAGGGAAATGTTTTTCATCCAGAGAGTGCTGGGAATCTGGAACTCACTACCTGTAAGGATGGTAGAGACAGAAATGCTCATAACGTTTAAGAAATATTTAGATGTATATCTGCAGTTCCAAGGCACATAAGGCTATGGGCTTAGTGTTGGGAAATGAAATTAGAATAATCAGGTGGTTGGCGCATTCTCGATGGGCTGAATGGATGTTTTCTGTGTTGTAGACCTCAGTGACTCTATGTTGCTGGAGAAACTTGGCAGGCTTGGCAGCTTCTGTGGAGAGAGAAACTGAATTAACGTTTTGAGCCTAGTGTAATTCTTCCTCTGAACTTTGTTCTGAAGAACTCCTATTCTGAACGAGAGTCGAATAGACTGGAGACATTAGCTCTGCTCCTCTCTGAGCGCAGATGCTGCCAGACCCGCTGAGTATCTCCACTTTCTGTTTGCTTCACACTGATTTGGGTTTGTCATGTTAGTGATAATGACCAAATAATTGCTCATTAGGAATTAATTGATTCCATTGGGTTACTTCATTTAAAGCAATGAAACACATTACAAGTAATGAAGCAGGAGTTACAGGAAACCAATAGTACAGATTGTAGACCCACCGTCAGGCAGTGTCTGTACATTGTACATACACTGTGTCCTACAAGGTGAACTCTCTTACAGGAGGTTCAAATCAATTCAAGCTCATTTCAGGATGGCCAACAAAACTGGCTTTTGCAGTGACACTCATATCCCATAAAAGAATGAGGAAAAAATCTTTCTCTCCAATTGCCTTCTGAGAGTGACTGTTGAATAACGTTCCATCACCCTTTCAAATGTGTTGCAGATCATTACCGTGAAGGTCTAATAACTTGTTCACAACCAGAAACAAGGGAATAAATTCATTCAGCTTGATGGTAATTGATGAACTGATTGGGCAGGAGTTTGAAAGTTAGCAATGGCCTAGCGGTATTATTGCTGGGCTGTTAATCCAGAGACCCAGGTCACGTTCTGGGCACCCAGGTTCGAATCCCACCATGGCATTGAATTCAATAAAATATCTGGAATGAAGAATCTAATGATGACTGTGAATCCATTGTCAATTGTCGGAAAAACCCATCTGGTTCACTAATGTCCTTTAGGGAAGGAAACTGCCATCCTTACCTGGTCTGGCCTATGTGTGACTCTAAACCCACAGCAATGTGGTTGATTCTAAACTGCCCTCTGGGGACAGCAATTAGGGATGGGCAATAAATGCTGCCTGGTCAGTGATGCCCTTATCCTGTGAATGAATAAAGAAAGAAAATTAGCTGTATTTAACCATCCCCAATCTGATAAATACATGAAGGAGAAAGGTATAGATGCTTGCGTTGAGCGGGTTAGGCAAGGTAAGGTTAGGGGATGCACATGCACAATAATTCTAAACTACAGCGGCAACTCAACTTAAACAATGTGATTGCATTGGAGGCAGTTCAGAGAAAAGTCACGAGATTAATTCCAGAGCTGAAAGGCTTGTCTTTTGAAGAGAGATTCAGTTGTGTAGGCATGTATCCCTAGAGTTTAGAAGGATAAGAGAAGATCTAATTGAGGTATAGAAGGAACTTAAGGGGATTGACAAAGTAGACGTAGAGATGATGTTTCCCTTCATGGGGTAATCTAGAATGGGAGGTCACAGTTTTAGGCTAAGCGGGTAACAGATTTAAAATAGAGATGAAGCGGAATTAATTCTCTCAAAGAATCTGTGGAATTCATTCCCCCAGAGTGCATTAGATGCTGGGGAACTGAGTAAATTTAAGGAGGAGATACAGACTTTTAATTAGTAATGGGTTAATGGGGAACGAGCAGTGGAGTAGAGTTGAGGCCAAGGTGAGATCAGCCATAATGGTATTAAATGGAGGAGAAGGCTCAAGATGCTGAATTACCTACTCCTGCTCCTAGCTCGTATGTTCTTAACAGCCTTAGTGTGACTGAACATGGCCGCTTTATGACAGAATTGAGACTGAGCGAGGTTTCTGACTTCACGTCGCCATCACAGCCTGTTAGCAAAGTCACAATAACTCAATTAAACTCAGTGAACCTCAGCAACACATCTGTCCACTTTCCCCTTGTGACAGGAACCAGTCGATGCTCTGTGGTCTATGACTGAACTCAGTTCTGAAAAGAGACACCGAGTTTGGGATTGACCTTTGACCAGCTGCCCATTCTGACAGCGAGAAAGGACCCTGTCATTCTAAAGCACCGAATTCATTTCATTGAGGCAGGCAAGTTACTGGGTACAAAACAGGCAGCTCTAGAACACTTTGCCAGGTTGAATCCCAGAAATCAAGCTGGAACGGCCTCTGAATTTCCACGGAGTGGGTTGAAAAGCACAGAGGAATGGGCCTCTGGGATGGTGCAGTAGTACAATGGCCCAGGTCATTTATAGGGACCCTAGTGCAATGCTATCGCCTCTATACAGCCAGAAATAGACCTCATCTTCAAAGAGCTTTCTCCCCTTTCATCGCCCAGAGAACTGGTCAGAAACTGTGCAAATTCCTGTGAGGAAAATGGTGATCAGGAATCTATTTGTATCCTAGGATTTTGACTGCCGTACACAAAGGGGCTGAGAGCTTGGATCAGGCAGTGACAAGCCCATTTCAAAGTGCTGCATCATCGATCCTAACAAAGCAGGGAGACTGCCGAGCCCTTTCTGAAGCCATTACTGCTTGATTAAACTCAGGCAGGAATCACTCAAAATCAATCCCAGTGATCAAGAAATAGAAATTAGTTAAATATCAGATAAGGTTCCAGTAGCTCAATCCAAAGTCCTCTTCGAGTTAGGATCTCAACGAGTGTAGCTGACTGATGAAGTTCGCTGCAGGAAATGCATGTCCCTAATGTGGATAATTCATCAACCATGAAGTGCTTTGGGCCCTGAGGCACTATATAAATGTAGGTTCTATTGTTCTGCCCTTTTTGCTGCACAGTTGGAATGTGCCCACTGTTCTTTACGTCAGAAGCCTGTATTAGTCTGCAATGTGACTTTCAACAGATTGTGAATTGAATGTATGCTTTCCCTCTTTCATAAGAACCCAGTTGGAGACTCAGTCCTTGCTGTATGGCACAACAGTTGTGCTCTGAGGAGAACAGAATGATATGAAATTCATTGGTTCCCCATTGTTCTCTGGCTGGATGTTGCTAATCTGCTAAAACGTAACATCTTTCTCTGCCGCAAACTTTGTAGAGAAACTACAAAGCTATTTACCCCACGAGCTGTTCGAAAACAAAGTTGTATTTGAGCTGTTGAAGAAATGGATGAGGTCCAGTCTACAATTGTCTCACGTGTTTGTTACTTTGTACCTTCCTCATTTTACTTCTTGCTCACTTTCTGATTGATTAACACTGCAAGGTGCAAATAGAACACGGTAAGAGGTAGGATATGAGCAATAATCCAGTTGGGAAATGATATCTTCGAGAGGAAAAACACAAGGGATTTGCACAGTTATTTTGCAATCAATTGCATTTTACTTAATGTGTCAGTGATAATTTGCTCAGAGACTTGGAAATTTGCTTTTATTGAACTGCTAACATTTAAGATGGTCAATTGAGTGGAAATTGCAGAGTATTCACACACAGCCTCTCTGCCCTTCTGCGGATTGTTCATTTAAAAACAAGTCCAAGGATTGAAAGACTCTCATTGTTATAACATCTTACACAATCACAGGATGTCCCAAGCATTTTAATTGTCTTGCAGGCAGCGTTCCGTCTTGTGTAAGATGATGATTGGACCCTGATGGTCATCTGTCTGAGCTCAACATCGCCCAGTGTGGCTCAGGAGCCTGTTCTCACTCATGCTAATCCTAGCACCTTTGGTGTAGAGGAGAGCAGTTGCCTGCGAAGCTGGCTTCTGTTGCACCTTACACCCCCTCTCCCCTCCTCCAGGCAAGCTCAGACTTTTGGTCTGTTTGCCTCTACCGATGCCTGTCCAAACAGGCTCATCCAGGAATCATGGGCATCAGTAATTGTCCCCTCTCCCACCCCATCCCACCCCCCTCACCCACCCCCACCCTCCACTGCTGTCATCTCCTAACTCACTGATGGGAGATAGAACATAGTGAACAGTACAGCACGGGAACTGGCCCTTCGGCCCACAATGTTGTGCTGAGCATGATGCCAAATGAAACTAATCCCTTCTGCCTGCCCTTGGGTCCATATCCCCCTCCATTCCTTGCATATTCATGTGCTTTTCTAAAAGCTCCTCAAACACCCCTATCATATCTGCCTCCACCACCAACCAATGGCCGAAACAATCCAGACATCTACCACTCTTGGTGTAAAAAATCTTGTATCTCCTTTGAACTTTCCCCCTCTTATTGAGGTTGGTTGGCTCGCCGAGCTGGTTCGTTGTCGTTCCACAGACGTTTCATTACCATGCTGAGTAACATCATCAGTGCAGCCTCCGATGAAGCGCCGTTGCGTTTTCCCGCCTGGTTTTTAAACTCTGGAGTCTGTTGAGCTGGATTACCTCATTTCCGGTTTCTCGACCCCATATACACTTCATTGCGAAGGAAAACCGGAAGTGAGGTAATCCAGCTCAACGGACCCCAGAGTTTAAAAACCAGGCGGGAAAACACAACGGCGCTTCATCGGAGGCTGCACTGATGATGTTACCCAGCAGGGTAATGAAACGTCTGTGGAACGACAACGAACCAGCTTGGCGAGCCAACCAACCACAACATCCACAATCCGAGCTACAAATCTACTCCAAAACCTTAGAAGTTCCCCCTCTCACCTTAAATGCATGGCCCCGGAGTAATAGATCTTTCAACTCTGGGAAAATATGATGCGATGGTTAATGATTGTAACTATTATGATATGCGGTGAGGCCACTTTTGGAGCACTGTGTAGTGTTCTTGGCTCCCCGCTATAGGGAAGGATGTTATTAAATTGGAAGGGGTTGAGAAAAAATTAACAAAAGTGTTACCGGAACTGGAGGGATTGAGTTATGAGGAGAGGATGGATAGACTAGAACTTTTCTCCCTGGAGCACAGGTGGTTGAGTGGTGACCTGATAGAGGTTTATAAAATCATGAGGGGCATAGATAAGGTGAATAGCAAAGGTCTTTACCCCACGACAGGGGGGAGTCCAAAACTAGAGGGCATATTTTTAAGGTTAGAGGAATTAGATTTAAAAGGGACCTGAGGGGCAACTATTTCAGACCGAGCGTGGTTCATACGTGGAAATGAGCTGCCAGAGGAAGTGGTAGATGCAGGTACAGTTACAACAACATTTGGACAGATACGTGGATAGAAGGGCTTTAGAGGGAAATGGGCCAAACACAGACAAATAGGTTGAGTTTGAGAAACCTGGTCAGCATGGGTGAGTTGGATTAAAACAACTGTTTCCGTGCTGTATAACTCTGTGATACTTAGTTTAGCTCCCATAAAGTAAAGAAAGAGATGTGAGTCATGTACAACTGAATACTTTTACTCCTCGTTACTCAAGAATTCAGTGGAATCTTATTACAGCACCTCATGGGCACTTCTGCGTCTAAGCTCAAGCAAAGCTATTCGGAAGGACTGTAACACGTTACCCTCAGCATGTCATGTTACAAGAGGACGCAGTAAGATAGAGTCTATGTTTTTTTTTAAATCACCTTGCCAGCTATGTTGTGACACATCAGAAGTAGGTGGGACTTGAACTGGGATCATCTAGTTAGGTCACATGCCATGGTATGGTGATGACATCATGAGCGTGTTTCTTAAAGACATAGCGCATATCTTCTGCAAGACAGTACACAGCATAAGTAGCCTTATAGTGCAGGTAAGGGTGGCCAGGAGGTCATAACCCATGTAATAATATCAGAAATATGGCAACAAATTTTCACGCAACAAAGTCCCATGAGCAGCAATGTTATGATGTCAGATACTCTTGTTTTATAGGTGTAGGTTGAAGGATAAATATTAGTCAGAATACTGGGAAGATCTCCCAGACTTTTTTTCAAATTAATGTCATGCAATCTTTTATGACAACTATTTGCAAAAATAAAAATCTGTTGTCTTCATTTCTGGCAGTCAATATGTCTTCTAACTCCAATTATACTTTGAAGCAAAATATTATTTGTCATTCTCTGTTTATCTATGCGAATATTGAGCAAGAGAATCCCCGTCCCTAAAGCTCTGCTCCTTTTTTTGGGCCTTCTTTCTCGACCTCAAGTCCCAGAAACTGCCTCACTCATGTACCTGACAGAGTTTAGTATTACTCATATAACAGAGGATGTTGTGCTTGTCCCTAGCTCCTTTCCTCTTCCTGTTGTAGGACAGTCCTCAAAAGAAAACGCACCTCGTTTTCTCTCTCACCCTCTGATGAGAAGGTGTGAGTTCAGGCCCTACTCATGCATTTCAATGTATTGTCTCAACTGAGTGTTCTTGTGTGTAGTGCTGTATTTGTCAGAGGTGCATTCCTCTGAGATATATCAGTCAGTTATAGGCTACCTGATCTGAAGGCTCAGGTAGACACTGAAGATCCCATTATGTAAAAGATCAAGGCTTTGGCTTCCACAACCACAAACAAATTAGTTGATCATTTTGTCTTATTGCTGCTTTTAGGGTGGGACAGTGTCTCAGTGATTAGCACTACTGCCTCGCTGCACCAGGCGCCCAGGTTCTATTCCTGCCTTGGGCGACTGTCTATGTGGAGTTTGCACATTAAGAACATAAGAACTAGGTGCAGGAGTAGGCCATCCGGCCCCACGAGCCTGCCCTGCCATTTAATAAGATCATGGCTGATCTTTTTGAGACTCAGCTCTACTTACCCGCCCACTCACCATAACCCGTAATTCCTTTACTGTTCAAAAATTTATCTAGCCTTGCCTTAAAAACATTCAGCGGGGTAGCTTCAACCACTTCACTGGGCAGGGAATTCCACAGATTCATAACCCTTTGGGTGAAGAAGTTCCTCCTGACCTCAGTCCTACATCTGCTTCCCTTTATTTTAAGGCGATGCTCTCTCGTCCTAGTTTCACCTGCTAGCGGAAACAACCTCCCTGGCTCCATTTTATCTATTCCCTTCATAATCTTATATGTTTCTATAAGATCTCCCCTCATTCTTCTGAATTCCAATGAGTATAATCCCAGTCTACTCAGTCTCTCCTCATAATCCAACCCTCTCAACTCTGGAATCAACCGAGTGAATCTCCTCTGCACCCCCTCCAGTGCTAGTATATCTCTTCTCAAGTAAGGAGACCGAAACTGCACACAGTACTTCAGGTGTGGCCTCACCAGGACCCTATACAGCTGCAGCATAGCCTCCCTGTTTTTAGACTCCATCCCTCAAGCAATGGCAGACAAAATTCCATTTGCCTTTTTAATTACCTGCTGCACCTGCAATCCTACTTTTAGCGATGCAATCCTACTTTTAGCGATAGATTCTCCCCATGTCTGCGTGGGTTTCCTCCGGATGCTCCAGTTTCGTCCCACAGTCCAAAGCTGTGCAGGTTAAGGTGGCTTGGCCATGTTAAATTGCCCATAACATCCACAGATGTGCAGGCTAGGTGGATTGGGCATGGGAAATGCAGGGTTACAGAGATAGGGTTGGTGTGGTGGCTCTGAGTGTGATGCTCTTCGCAAGGTCTGTGTGGGCTCAATGGGCCAAATGGCCTGCTTCCAGACTGTGGGGATTCTATGCTTCTTTCGGAATATTTGGCTTGACATATCATCAATGTATATTAAAATAATTCAGCGTATGAGATGTACTTGGAACTGATCCTGGAAAATATGTTAAGGCGATTAAATAAGTGTAATTCTTTCTTTCGTCATTCCTGATGATTAATTCCTTTAATTACTCAAAGAATAAGAAGTACTCATTGATCTTTAATGAACCGTTGAGCTTCATCCCATTTTGTTCATCAAATCAGCGACATTAGAGAAAAAAGGACAGTACCCCCCCCCGTCACTAATTCTGCAAGAATTTTGAGAGGATTGAAAGTTACGCCTATTGCTGGGGATCACTCCTCATAGGACAGTCAGTCAGATGCCTGTCAGTGTTTCTTTTCATGGATCTGTTGAGGTGGATAAGACAGAGTAAGCTAATGAAGCATCCTGCTTCTATGGTGCAAAGGTGCCGGTGTTGAACTGGGGGGGACAAGGTCAGAAATCACACGACACCAGGTCATAGTCCAACAGGTTCATTCGAAATCACATGAGCACTCACATTTCACTGGCTAATGTTGTTGAAAGGATATCAGTCCTAAAGTCAAAGGGGAAGGTTGTACCACAATGTTAATGTCTTACTGCCTTGTAGTTTTCATGTCTTCTTGGAACACTTGAGTTATCCTGAATTCAGAGTAAATGAAAAGGATTGACATTATTAGGGCTGTTGACAACTGTTGAGGTGCCTTTCTAAAGGACAGTTTTGGGAAATCACTAACTTTGCTCTATCCCTCATTTCCCCCGAGCTGTTGCCATTAGCGACTGTGTTAGTGATAATGCCTAGCCAGTTTCTTAAATCATTCCCATCCATAGGGTGAAGGTATTTCCACAATGTTCTTAAGGAGTTGGGGTGGTGTAGGAATGTAACCCACTGACAATGGAGGAATGGCAATATACGCCCAAGTCAGAATGATGCATGACTTGGTGAGGAGACTGGAAGGGATGATGTTCCCAACTGCCTGTTTCCCTTGTCCTTTTAAATGATGGAGATCATTAATTTGAGAGATGCTTTCTAAGAAGCTTTGATGAGTTGCTGCAATGGAACACTGCAACATCAGAATGTTGCTCCAGGCCGGCCACATCCTTCTCTTTTTCTCCTTTCTTGTCTTCTCCTTTCTCTTCTTTTCTCTTCTTCACCTTCTGGCGTTGTGGGAAAGCTGCGGTGCCTGGTGCAAAGACTTTGGGCTGAGGTAGGCCCGGAGCCTGGACTGGAGATCTTGGTGGGTCGTTGGCCGTGGCAGTGGTGGTGCCGGAGGGAGTGGCTCTTGGTGGCGGCAGTGGGTTGCTGGGGCGGAGGGAGTGCCTGGAATGGGGACTCCTGGCTGTTGTAGGCCTTGAGGCCTGGGACACCCTGTAGAAGACCTGGAGCTGTGCTCGAAGACCCCTTGTACAGAAAATGATCCCTATTTATGTAATTTTTTTAAACTTATTTTTGTAACAAAATGGCACCGGATTGTGGCAACAAAACACTTTTCAGTGTATCTTTCTAGATATATGTGACAATAAAAACTCATAATAATCTTAGGGAGACAACTTCAGGATTTGTTCAGGAATGACCTTAAATGAACGCAACCTGGACTATCCACAACCTTGTAATCATTGCAAACTGAAGCACATTTTGAGTAATCTGAGTGTAACCTGAATTTATCAACCGAGATTGTTCTGCCCCTTGGCGGAGGGGGATATTAAATCTCCTGAAGAGATTTTCACCCAACTATTTACATGTCAGTGTATCATTGTCCCTGACATGTAACAATGTTTAGGATTCTCATCAACTTTTCTGTGAAGCAGCCATTTTCTGGTCAATGTTTGAACGCCGACAAACATATCAGCTTTTGGTTAGTGCATAAACATCGCAAGGACTGATTCAAAGATAGTATTCAAAGATTGAAGAGCAGCCAATTACTGCCTGCTATAAACCACTGAGAAGAGGTCGATTTTCTGTCCATGTGTAAACACCATAATAAGTACAGATTCTTGGGCCAGTATTACAGCGGTGAATAGGGACTGTTCCAGCTGCTGCATAAACACTGATCAGTTTTGGATAATCATCAATGTCAAATTTGGATAAACAGTAAGCCCAGACTATGGCAAGGTCTTGCTTTGTTTTAAATAAAAAATGTAATTTATGTTAACTGCGTCTTCTTCCCTTTGTATTGCTCATTTATCCAGGGTTTTGGTTGGCAGAATGAGTAAGCAGTGAAATTATTCGTAACTCTTTCCTAAAGCTGGCTGTAAGGCATGTTGAGGTGTCACTGGAAGGGCAGACTGTCTCTCCAGTTTCTCTTTAAACCTTTTTATTCTCTTTCCCTTCACATCAATTGCCACTTTCATGTCCACTTGACAATCTGACTGACATTGTCAGTGCACAGTCCAAAAAAAGGCCCAAACAGAGCCTTGGCAGGGTTAGTATAGTGGTGTATCAGTCCCTGGGTTTGATGTGTGCATGTCGCAGTTCTGTAAACTTTAAGGAACTCCGACTTTTGCAATACCCAATTTCACAAGGTTATTCACAGGGCGGCACGGAGGTTCAGTGGTTAGCACTGCTGCCTTATAGCACCAGAGACCCAGGTTTGATTCCAGCCTCAGGTGTCTGTGTGGATTTCCTTTGGGTGAACTGGTTTCCTCTCACAGTCCAAAGATGTGCAGTTTAGGGTGAATTAGCCATGGGAAATGCAGGGTGACAGGGATGGGGGGTTCTGGGTGGGATGCTCTTCAGAGGGTCAATGTGGACTTGATGGGCTGAATGGCTTGCTTCCACACTGTACGGATTCTATGATTCTTCCTGTATTTTTTTCTTGCAAAGCCACAGGACTACAAAGTAAATTGCTTGACCTTTTCAACATAATGCAATGGACATAGCAAAATTGATCAAAGCAAAATATTCCATATTGTATATTGTCACCTACATAATAATGGTCATTGTATTCAATGGGGAATGATTGGCTGTAAAGTCCTTTAAAACATTGTAAAGATGTGACCAGGTGCTGTATAAATGCAAATATGTTTTTATATGCATGAAACTTTTAGAGGCTCGATCACACAATTAAACATTCGAAAATTTACACGGAATAAACAAAATCAGACAGAACTTTACTCACCTAAAGGATAACAGATCTGTGTCATAATTTACAACAAAGGCCTGTGGAGCCAGGTTAATGGGCAATTTAGCATGTTCACAGGGAGAAAAGGGATTGAGATGGTTATATTGAATAAAGATTTATCAGGAACTGATCAAGTTGGCAGTCAGGAGCCCATCTCAATATCCATGATTCCACATCGCTTTGCTGTGCAATGGAAATGGAGTCCTCTGCGTTTTCACTTCATTCCTCAGTTTTTCTTTTGCCATTCCAAATCTCAGTGCGTCTCAGGCAGTGTAATGTTCAGGTCAGTGCGTCTCAGGC
>NC_063354.1:41580469-41594405 GCF_021869965.1 Rhincodon typus | reverse complement strand
CCCCACCCAGGAGTACAGCGGAAACTCTTTCTTGTTGAAGCCTCTCGGAAGAAGTCGAAATTCCCCAGCAACCCACAGGAATCCCAGATTTGCGACAGGCTGAAATGGGGAAGGTTGATTCACAAGGCCAGCAAACACCTGGAGAAACTTTCCTGGGGGGAGACGTGCAGAGACATCAGAGCGAGTGCGCAAACCTCCAGACTCCACGTCTACCCAACGCCGTTCTAGCACCGTCTGCTCCACGTATCGCAGAGTCGACACTGGGCTCAGCAGCCATATCAGAACCCATATCCAGCTGGCCTGGGCTAACATCAACAGAGGCCCATACCAGTGTGAAGGTCATTTGAGGATGTATGTGAAGCATGGGATTGTGAAAGTAAAAAACTATTAGTTCAGTTCACTCAACTTTATTGTAGTTGGCATGTGTAGTTTTTTTTTCAGTTAACTCCAAGAAAAGAAGAAGCCATTATCCACTTGAAGGTAAATCCTTCACAAATATGTGCTCAAAGGCACATCGGGGGTTGATCACCCTTAGATCTGAGCTGTGCTTAGTCAGGCTTTTACTGGGCAGACACCAAGCTGGTTAAAGATGGGAAAAGAGCTGTTTAGCCGCTCCAGTCTCATCTCTCAGTTCCTCGGGCCCTCCCACAATAATGTTGAACTGCATTTTAAGCACCTCTTGAATGGACTGATTCCATTTCCTTGTTCAGAAGATTATTCTGAACATTGTCACTCTTTGAGAGAAAAATCCTCCTGATAGTCTGGTTCAAATTTACTTTCAACCGTTTTGAGATTAGCTCCCTTCATTCCCTTTTTAATTAGAAGTGATGTTTGCTGAGTTCCTCTTAATCATTCCATTGATTATTTAACATCACTTAATGAGGTCAACTGTCTACATTCCTTGTTCCTCCTGCAGCCTTATCCCAGAATGAGTTTGTGGTAGTCCCTCAGTACATGGGCAGCACTTCCTCATAGTATGAACCAGCCTGGAGATGGCGCTGGAGCTACCACATTGTTCTGGCTGACTCTCACACCCTTTAACCAGCCATATCAAAAGATTTTGACATTAAACTTTTGACCACAAAGCCATCCTATGACCTAGAACTTCTAGCTTCAAGGTAGGGGATACTAGCACTGGACCACAAGACCTCCTCATCTCTGGAATGATTCCCATTGTGTTCTGTGATGTGATAATATGGGGTGATCAATCTCAGTTACATGATCTGGGTGGTCATTCTTGATTTGAAAGCTCACTGACATCCAGTAATATCTTCAAAATAACATACAGTTCCTTCCCTAGCTTCCTTTCAGGTCGCATGACATCTTGCTCAGGTGATTAGCAGTCAGAGCTAAATCCCAAAATATTGAGCTCTCCCATTATTAATCACATGGAGCTTTTGTAAGATAGTCATAGAGTCATAAACAGAAACAGACGCTTCGGTCCAACCAGTCCACGCTGACCATGTTCCCAACCTAAACTAGTCCCACCTGCCTGCACTTGGCCCATATCTCTCCAAACCTTTCCTATTCATGAACCTGTCCAAATGTCTTTTAAATGTTGTAACTGTACCCACATCCGTCACTTCCTCTGGCAGTTCATTCCATACATGAACCATCCTCTGTGTGAAAAAGATGTCCCTCAGGCCCCTTTTAATTCTTTCTCCTCTCACCTTAAAAATATGTCCCCCAGTTTGGAACTCCCCCACCTTTTCTTTTCACCTTATCTATGCCCCTCATGATGTTTTAAACCTCAATAAGGTCACCCCTCAACCTCCTATACTCCAGTGAAAAAAGTCCCAGCCTATCCAGCCTTTCTTTATAGCTCAAACCTTCCATTCCCAGCAACATTCTGGTAAATCTTTTCTGAACCCTCTCCAATTTAATAATATCCTTGCTATAACTGGGCGGCCAGAACTGTACACTGTACTCCAGACAAGGCCTCACCAACATGCTGTATGACTGCAACGTGGCATCCCAACTCAAATATCTGAGCAGTGAAGGCAAGAGTGCCAAATGCCTACTTAGCCACCCATCTACCCATGATGCACCTTTCAAAGAACTATGTACCTGAACCCCCTAGGTCTCTGTTCTACAATACTACCTAGCGCCCTACCATTAACAGTATAAGTCCTACCAATATCTGGTTTACCAAAATGCAATATCACGCATTCATCCAAATTAAATTCTATCTGCTGCTCCTCAGCCCATTTGGCCCAATTGATCACGATCCCTTTGTAATCTTAGATAACCGTCTTCACTGAGATGACTTGTTTAAAAGAACTTCGAGAATGAATGATGGTAGTGTCTGTTGTGTTTGTGCGGAGCTGGGGAGGGTTTTGAATGATCTCAAGAGCTACAGTGGAAGGGGGAGTTACATGGACAAGTGTTTATCATAAAATAGGAGCTGAGAGATTTAAAGCCATAGTACAGCTCTGTACTATGTGTAAACACTGTCTCTTTGAAATACAATCTTCTTCTTTAAGCCAGTAATTATTGCCCATTCCCCCAAAGAAATCTCCAGGGAGTGCTTAAACAGACTGAAGCCTACAGTACAAAAGCAGTATGAGGTGGGGAGGCACAGTCTTTTAACAACAATGGAACAGTTAAAAGTTTATCTTCATCTTACTTGAGATGAGAGAGTTGCTGGTGAAGCTGATAATGCTCCTGCAGTGCATTTGGATGGGCAGCTCCAGAATTTTGACCCAGTTGAAGGTACAATGTCCATGGCTGGAGTTCAAGCTGAAATTGGAATGGAGATTTACTTGTGTCAGGCTGACCAGAGTTACAAATATTCTGAGGAGAGCCAGATCCCAATACAAAGCATTTTCATCAACAATAACAATAAAATATCCCGAGGAGCTTCACAGAGCAATGATAAAAGGAAATAAAAGCTGCAGCCACATCAGGAGATATTAGGGCAGATCATTAAAAGCTGGGTCAAAGAAGTGAGTATCAGAGATAGTAGGAAATGCAGATGCTGGAGAATCTGAGATAACAAGGTGTAGAGCTAGATGAACACAGCAGGCCAACAGCATCATAGGAGCAGGAAGGGACCCTTCTGATGAAGGGTCTGGGCCCGAAACATCAGCCTTCCTGCTCCTATGATGCTGCTTGGCCTGCTGTGTTCATTCAGCTCTACACCTTGTTATCTCAAAGAAGTGAGTGTCTGAACATAGCAAAGCAAGACCGAGAGGTGCCAGGAGCCAATGCCAGAGCTTGGGATCCAGGGAAATGAAAGTATAGTCATTGATGGTGGAGGGATTTAAATTGGAGATAGCCAAGAAGCTTGATTTAGAGGTTTACATGTCTGCTGGAGGGTTGGTGACGCTGTAAGAGATTACAGAAAGAGAGAATTGTAGAATCCCTACAGTGTGGAAGTAGGCCATTCAGCCCATCAAGTCCACACTGACCCTCCAAAGAGCATCCCACCCAGATACTACCCTGCACACACCACGCCACCCCCCCCAACCCGTAACCCTGCATTTCCCATGGTCAATCCACCTAACCCCCACGTCTTTGGACTGTGGGAGGAAACCAGAGCACCCAGAGGAAACCCATGCAGACACAGGGAGAACGTGCAAACTCCACACAGACAGTCACCCAAGGGTGGGATTGAACCCGGGTCCCTGGTACTGTGCAGCAGCAGTGCTAACCACTGAGCCACCCTGCTGCCCAGATGACAAAGACCGTGGAGGAAGATGAATAGATAGATGAGAATTTTAACATCATTTGATGCCAGGAGCCTGTGTAAGTCAATGAGCATGGGAGCAAGAAGGGAAGAAGATTTCATGATTACTCTGGAAGAGAATGTGACGTTGGTGTCTTATTTAAATCTTCCTAATTTTGTCCTCTATTGGAATTATTTTCCTGATATTTCATCTCCCCAGTTCTTTTCATTGGACACATTATTACCAACAAATGTGATGACAGATGAGCAACGTGCTTCTTGTTTAACAAGACTAATATCTCGCCAGATTGGCACCGAACTGGAGCAACATGCTGTCTGCAACAATGTGGCACCACCAGAATGACTGGAGACTCAGTCCCACACTACACTGTTAGGCAGTTTGTTTGCATCTGTTCTTGGGATTTGAACGTGGTTGGAAAGGCCCCAGTGATTGCCCTTCGTGCGATGCTCTAATGTGGAAGTTCCCTTGAAGCAATGGTGTTACAACTGAGTGGTTTGCTCAGCAGGAATTAGCCAACAATGTGACATTGGACTGGTGCCACACACAAGCTGGCACGAGCAGGACTGGCAGTCTCCCTTCCCTGAAGGGCATCCATAAATATGTTGGGTTGCCATCACCATCTCCTGGTGCCAAGTCCTGATTTACTGAGCCCAGCTTACACGTTGCCGTGGCAGGATTTGAATTCACTCAGAGATGGCAAGAACTGCCAATGCTGGAGTCATTGTCAACACAGTGTGGAGCTGGAGGAACACAGCAGATCTGGAGGCATCAGAGGAACAGAAGCCTTCATCTCAACTCGAAACGTCGACTCTCCTGCTCCTCTGATGCTGCCTGACCCGCTGTGTTCCTCCAGCTCCACACTGTGTTGACCAGGATTTGAATTGACAGCCTGTTGCCCAGGCTTCATAGCCATTACCATACACTTCGAATATAGTGCAACAGGCTGTATGGAACTCGATCAAATCAATCGATTTGACACCGTGCTGTGCAGCATTGATCATTCACAATGTGACACTCTCTGTTGCCAGACGTTAAGGGGTTTTAATTATTGCTGGGTTGCATAAAAATAGGCAAAGGTGCATCCTTCCAAATGTCAGACGTTTCTATCAGAAAATACGCCTGGACTCAATCAGTGTATCCTACATGTTTACATTTAGAAATATTGAGGTGGACAGGCATTTTCAGTCCTTGGGTGAAGCACATATCAACAGACGAAAAATCAGCCTCTATCAGGGACAGGTGATTCATTTTGTCAGAACATCAGGTTGTCAAGATGATATCCAGACTATGTAACAACTGGCTTTCTAATAACCTTATAAAAATCGTATAAAAATAATTGATTATTATAGAAATATCTCTTCCTTTTACTGAGAAACTTCCTATAGCAGGCTGCTAAACAGATTAATGTAGACTAATGTAACTCTGTTATCTCTGCTGAAGCCATACACAAGCGCAGGCCCTGCAAGAAGACATTTCTAAAGCCTGATAAGCTGCAGACTCAATCCTGATCCATATGCAAATCAATTATCTGAGTCAATCTTGGGAAAAGAGAAACAGCCATCACAAATGGCAGAAAGATCAATCTGGTCAGGAAGAAGCTGATCAAAGTGATCCAGGCTGGCTTTGGCCTAATAAAGTCTCGTGCGTAAGAAGGTTAAGGACAGAGGAGACTGCCCCTTGCAGCTTCAGAGGGCAGTTTCATCCATGGGTGTGTCCGATCCAGGGCTAGTAAACCTTTCTGGAGAGACTATCCCCACCATCCACAGCGATTGATACCCCCCTGCTTCCCCTATGCTTTGTTTAATCCAGCACCAATGTTGTATTCACACCAGTTTGGAATCATGGCGCTTTTCTGCTAGTTTAATTTATATTTAAAATGGGATCTTTTAATAAGTTATTATGAAATCACCCACAACTTGGACCCCCTGTTTACTTGGATAATCTGTGATTTCTGGGTTAAGTCTCACTTCCACTGGACAAAATCTTCAGTGGTTGTTCTGCGATGAGGATGTACTTGAGATTGCAACATGTAGGTCAGAAAGGGTCAAGGAATAGGCTAAACTAACAGCTCCTTCCTGTCTGCAGTGCAGCAACTGGGCTTGGCTATTCCGTACACCTTAATCAAGATGGAATTTCAAGATCTAGACATTTTTCTTTCCTTTTGGCTCTGTTTCTTTTATTTCTGCTGTTTGATTTTTTTTTAAATTCTGGTTTTTGTAACCAAGGTAGCACCAGAGAATGGAGAACTTTGTACACTTTTCACTGTACTCCTGTATTCCTATACTTGAGTACACACAACAATAAAATCTAATTCTAATTCTCCCCAGGTCAGGTAGTACAATCTCAAATCTAGAAAGGACGTGTGTGGACAATAGGTGAGGAGGTAGTGAGGTAATTTAGATATTACAGATCAGCACGCAACAAGACCACATCTCGGCTTAACCAATTGAGCACCGTGGGCATAGATCAGTTACAAGACCTAAGTATTCAAATGCAGGACAATTGGACAATTGACAATTACACTGACACAATGCTTTTTAGGATATTGCACAGTAAAGGGTCATTTTTGACTTGGCAGACTCAGCAAGTTTAGGTGTTCTTCTATCCGCCTCCCACTCTCTCCCTATTTATTTCAAAACCCCCTTCCCCTCCCCCTTTTCTGATGAAGGGTCTAGGCCCGAAACGTCAGCCTCTCTGCTCCTATGATGCTGCTTGGCCTGCTGTGTTCATCCAGCCCTGCACCTTGTTGTCTCGGATTCTCCAGCATCTGCAGTTCCTACTATCTCTGATTCAAGTTTAGGTGTATGCCTGTTTGACATCATGCTCAATTATACTGTATCAATTTCAGCAGACAGTAAAGCAGAGTGTGGTGCAAAACTAGTGTTCGATTGGAAAGGAGCCATTCCCCACTTAACTGATGAGATTAAAATTAAATCAAAATAACCAGTGAGGGGGTCAGAAAATACTGGTACCCATGAGAATGCCCCATAAAGCAGTAATGCCAGGAGAGTAAGGCAGGGCATTAGAACGGCAAAGAAAACAGAAACACAAACTCTAACATGATTTGGTGACTTATGTAATTGGAGCTGAGCTTTCTTTGCTGTCTACTTTGCAGAGTTTAAACCCGCCAACTTGGAACTGTGCTATGTATATTACCCTTGTAGATAGCCAGCTATCTACATAAGAATATGGGGTTTAGGTGCAGGAATAGGCTATTCAGTCCTTCAAGCCTGCTCTCCCATTCAATAAGATCATAGCTAATGAAGTGATGATCCTGTTGTGATGATATTAAATCTGGACTATCTATTGTTGAACTCCATCAGCCAATTTAATACCTGGAGCATTCATGGAAGGTTTTTAAAAGGGACAAAAACACATATTTTAAATCGTCACAGGAAGCATTTAATTCACACAGTTTGACCAAGTCTCATCAAACTGATGTGGATTAGACCAAAGATTAGTCAGACCAGAAATTAACACATTTACAAAAAGCTTCAGGGAAAGGCAGAAATGTTGCCCGTTCCTTTTTTTTATTTATACCATTGTGAGAATCTCCAAATATTGGAGATGAGACATCTCCCTGCAATTACCAAGTGAGGAAATTATAACCTCAGTAATAATAGAATATGCAACTAACTTACATTTCAAGGAGCTTTTTTTGGCAGATCAAGGGAGATAGAATAAATAAGGCAGAACTGAACATGGTATAAGAATATACTCTCTCTCTCTGTGTCTCTCAATTCCCAGAAGAGAAGTGCTCAGTTTAATATCACTGACTGGAAGAGAACAGAGAGCCTACGAGATAACTGCAATATTTATGATGACTGACATCATACAAGGAACTAACTAATCAATTGTGAAATCTTCATGCTTCAGAGACACCCAAAGGACTTAAAACTGCATGTTCTTATGTCTTCCTTTGTATTGGAACCTCATTCCTATGTGTGTACAAAAGCTATATGCTTCATGTTACATTTATTACTTTTGCTGTTTAATTCAAAGAAACCTGTGATTAGCTCCCTATCATTTACAGTAAAAATAGTTAACTACATTTTAACTGGAGATACTTACAGCCTTAAGCTAGAAGGAACTTAAGCCTTTGTTGTGACTAACTAAGGTGGTCGATAAAAAAGGAAAGGGAGCCAGTTTACTCCTTCTCACCTGGTAGTATTAGTTTCAATGCCACATATATATCTGTACTGTGTAGCTAAACTCAGAACCAAATACCCTCACAGGGCTCTGTGAAGCTTACCCTGAGCTTGAGAGAATGTACATGGTATTCAAAATCAAGTACTGCCATGCTGGGAGATAGTAGGAACTGCTGATGCTGGAGTCTGAGATAACACAGTGTGGCGATGGAGGAACACAGCAGGCCAGGCGGTATCAGAGGAGCAGGAAAGCTGATATTTCAGGTCCGGACCCTTTTTCAGAAATGGCTTTGCAGTGGGATTATAACTCACTCAGAGACAGTAGGAACTGCCGATGCTGGAGTCTGAGATAACGAGGTGTGGAGCTGGAGGACTCGTGCCGGGTTGTTTAACATGAAAATAGGCCTCCATTGTGCCATAGTTGTCATGCACTCGACTCTGGATCAGAAGCTTGTGGACTCCAGCCTGAATTTGAAACATTAATGTGTCATGCAGACTGCCATTCTAGTTCAGTACTGAGGGAGTACCGTACTCACGTGGAACATTAAACTGTAGACGTCTCCCTGCCCTCTCAGGTGGATTCACCTTTTCAAAGAGTACCTCACTTGTGTCCTGACTGGTATTCATACCTCAAACCAACAACACTGAGGAGCAGTTAATGGATCATTTGTCTGAATGCGGAGGTTTGCGTATACAAATTGTATTTGCTATGTTGCAACAGTGACCGCATTGAAAAGTAGTTAACCATCTGTGGAAATGTTTTGGAACAGCCCAGTAGAGGAAGCTGCCATGTAAACGCAAGTTCTTTCTTCCTTTATTTAATCTTATGCCATCTGACTGTTTATGTGAGGGATGGTTGGCACAAAAGTGGTGGGCATTCACTAGGCCAATTTTCTGTGCCAAATTCACACTAGTGTGGGTTGGTTGCAGACATAGAAATGAGCTTTCACACAGAGGCATTATCAACAAGGATTCAAACCTGTTGTATGTCTGGTTCTGAGACAGTAAGGACTGCAGATGATGGAAGCCAGGGTCTATAGGTGCAAGGCTGGAAAAGCACAGCAGGTCAGATAGTATTCGAGGAGCAGGGAAGTCAATGTTTCGGGCTAATACCCTTCTTCAGGACTGGGGAGGGGGGAGAAGAGCCCAGAAATAAATGGGAGGGTGGGGCTGGCAGAAGGGTAGGTGGGATGGTGATAGGTGGATGCAGGTAGGGGGTTATTGTGGTTGGTCCATGAGAAGGGTGGAGCGGATCGGTGAGTAGGAAGATGGACAGGTTAGGTTAGGTCAGGGAGGTGAGGAGAGGGGTTGGGCTGGACATGAAATAAGGCGGGGGGTGGAGGGATTTTGAAGCTGGTGAAGTCAATATTGAGGCCGTTGGGCTGTAAGCTTCCAAGGTGAAATATCAGGTGTTGTTCCTCCAGTTTACATTTGGACTCATTCTGACAGTGAAGGAGGCCAAGGATGGGCATGTCACCAGAGGAGTGGGAGGGGGAATTAAAATGGATGACAACTGGAAGGTCGGGTTGGTTGGTGCATGCAGAGCACAGACACTCCGTGAATTGGTCCCTTAGTCTGCGTTTGGTCTCCCCGATATAGCGGAGACCACATTGGGAGCAATGGATACAATGGGTCAGGTTGGAGGAAGTGCAGATGAATCTCTGCCGGATCAGGAAGGATTGTTTGGGGCCTTGGAAGGAGGTGAGGGGGAGGTGTATGGGGCAAGTGTAGCATCTCCTGCAGTTGTAGGGTAAGGTTGGAGTTGCATGGGAGACACGGTGACTCAGTGGTTCACACCGTTGCCTCACAGCACCAGGGACCCGGGTTCAATTCCACCCTCAGGCAACTTTCATGTGGAGTTTGCACATTCTCCCTGTGTCTGCGTGGGTTTCCTCTGGGTGCTCCGGTTTCCTTCCACGGTCCAAATGTGTGCAGGCTAGGTGGATTGGCCATGCTAAATTGCACCTTAGTGTCCAGGGGATGTGTAGATTAGGTGGGTTTGGGGAATGGGTCTGGGTGGGATGCTCTGAGGGTCAGTGTGGACTTGCTGGGCCGAACGGCCTGTTTCCACAACTGTAGGGATTCTATTCAATGGAGGTACTGGGTGTGGTGGAGAAGTTGGTGGGGAGTGTAGAGCTGACAAGGGAGTCGCAGAATGAACAGTCCCTGTGGAAAGCAGACGGGTGGGGAGGGAAATATCTTTTTGGTGGTGGGGTCTGATTGTAGATGATGGAAATGTCAGAGGATGATGCGTTGGATTCGGAAGTTGTTGGAGTGGTACGTAGTATCTGGTTTTGTCAGGAGAACTCACAGTGACAGACTGCTGGATGACAATTATGACAATCTCATTGCAATTACTCTGAATTTATTTATCAGTTAATCTGTCAAAAGGATTTTCTTTATCAATTCCCTGTTATGAAAACTGGAGATTTCTCAGCTCGAAGGAACAGGCTGTCATTCATTAGACTTTGAAAGTCACAGAAGGATGAATAGCTGGGCACCTTTTTGCTTTAAAGCTAAACCTCCTGTAAAAAGCAAAATACTGCAGAAGCCAGCAGGCTGAAATAAGCACAGATGATTGTTGGCATGCTCAGTAGGCTGGGTAGCATGTGTGTGGAGGAAAACAGAACGAATGTTTCAGGAGAATGTTTCTGGGAATATTTGAGGGGTTATTGTACGTGATCATTTACGTGCTGATGGCAGAAAACCTGTCCACTTTGGGGGAATCAGGAAGGCAGCATAAGACAAGAGGAGAAACTGAGACTACGCTCATTGGTACACATGAGGATTTGATTTGATTTATTATTGTCACGTATACCGAGATACAGAGAAAAGTACAGTTTTGTGTGCTATCCAGACAAATCACACCTTTCATGAGTACATCAGGGTAATAGAACAGAATGCAGAAAATAGTGTTATAGCTACAGAGAAGGTTCAGAGAAAGATCAACTCTGATATATGAGGGATCTGTTCTTTAGGCTGATAACAGCGGGGAAGAAGCTATTCTTGAATCTGTTGGTATCTGTTATAAATTTTGTATCTCCTGCCCAATGGAAGAGGGTGGAAGAGTATAATTGGGGTGGGAGGGGGCTTTTACTATGTCAATAAAAACCGAAAGAACTGTGGATGCTGTAAATCAGGAACAAAAACAAAGCTGGAAAAGCTCAGCAGGTCTGGCAGCATCGCCCTCAGAAGGAAGGGTCACCAGACGCAAAACGTTAACTCTGTTTTTTCCTTCACAGATGCTGCCAGACCTGCTGAGCTTTTCCAGCAACTTTATTTTTGTTCTTGCTTTTACTATGTCGGTTGCTTTCCCAAGGCAATGGGAGATGTAGGTGGAGTCAATGGAAACAAGGTTGGTTTGTGTGATGGACTGGGCTGCGTTCACATCTCTCTTTAGTTTCTTGCGGTCTTGGGTAGAGCCGTTGCCCTACCAAGCTGTGATGCATCCAGATAGGATGCTTTCTATGGTGCATCAATAAAAGTGAGTAAGAGTCTTTGTGGACATACTGAATTGCCTTAGCCTCCTGAGGAAGTAGAGGCGTTGGTGTGCTTTCTTGGCTGTAGGAGGACAGATTGCTGGTGATGTTTACTCCTTGGAACTTGAAGCTCTTGACCACCTCCACCTCAGCAAAATTGATACAGACAGGGGGTGTCCTCCTCTCCACTTCCTGAAGCCAACGACCAGCTCCTTTGTTTTGTTGACATTGAGGGAGAGATTGTTGTCTTTACACCATGACACTAAGCTGTCTATCTCCTTCCTGTACTCTGTCTCATTGTTGTTTGAGATTAGGACAGGATTAGCTGACCTCATATGCAGTGTGCTTGGCTTTATTAATCGGGACATAGAGTACAACAACAAGAAAGTGATGTTCAACTTGTATTAGATATCTGTTAGATATCAGCTGGAGTACCGTATACAGTTGTGTGCACCACATCATAGGAAAGATGTGAATGCTTTGGAGGGAGAGCAGAAGCCATTTATATGAATGGTTCCAACAATGAGAAACTTCAGTTATGAACATAGATTGAAGAACCTTCAGTTAGGTCTGCTGTCCCTATAGAGAAGAGCTGCGAGAGGAGATTTCATTGAGGTATTCAAAATGAAGAGTGAGCTGGACAGAGTAGATAGGGAGAAACTGTTTCTGCTTGTAAAAGGAACTAGAACAAGAGAGTATAGATTTAAAACAATGTGCAGAGTAAGGTGGCATTGGAAACCCTTTTTCAGAGTGAGTAGTATGGCATGGAATGCCTGGAAAACTGGTGAACGCACATTCAACTGAGGCACTCAGAAGGTCATTGGATGGTTATCTGGACAGGAATAGTTTGCCACAGTAAAGGCAAAAGGCAAGAGATTGACACTAGGTAATGTTGGTTGTTTGAAGGGCACGTACACATACGATGGACTGAATGGTCTCCTTCTGCACCACAACAGTTTAGTGAATCTGTGATGCCTCAGTGGTGGAATAGCATATTTTTGTTTAGGTCAGACCTGAGGACTAGCCACTCGGGCATGTTAGTTGGGTCTTGCCGAGGGAACAGGTCACAAGAAGTCAGACAAGGGAAGTAAAGGATCTGCTAAGAATGTTGAACACACTCAGCTTGACACTGGCACATATTCAGGTCAATTTGAAACAGTGGTGGGAGCTTCAAAGCAGTCACTAGCATGAGCCTTATCTCCCATCCAGTGCCGAGATACAGCATTCAACTCCAACACAGCACCAGCCAGTAGGTGTGTTCTGGATGGAAGGGAAGTGGAGTTGGTCATGAGTCCAAGTGAAATGATTCTAGTGTATCACCTTCACATCTTTAGTGTGGACTCATTCAACATGTCAATCATTCATCATATGCAGGACCTCCTCATAACTGTCCTAAATGTGTCTTTTATTGGTTCTATGGAGGGCAGAATTGGATTCTGTTGTGACAAGGCTTCCCAACCTCACCATCTCCACTGCCCAGAAAAACAGTGCTACAAAGGCATGTGAAAATCATCACTTCCAGCAAGAGGTGCATAGAAAAGGAAAATCGCTGTTTCTTTATTGGTCAAATTGGAGGAGTTCCCGACCTGGAAGAGACTGCGATACTCCCATTGTCCCAGCTCCCAGCTCAGATAGCTCACTAAATGCCTTTGGTCTGAGAATTCAGAGTGTAAGAGGCTGCTTGGACAACTCCAATTCTCATGAAACTCACGACACATAAACAACTCACCCTGATCTCCTTAGAAGCGGTCACTTAGCTCAGTTGACTAAGGTGGTCAGCGTCTGATGCAAAATTATAACAATGCTGTGTGCATGCTGCCTGCACCGGGTGTGGTAGTTCTCAGAGAAAATATCTCCTCACCTTACCCCATGCTTTAAGGTCTTGTGTCACAATAGGTAGCACCCATGCCTCTGGACCAGAGGTTCTGGGTTCGGCTCCCACACCAGAACCCATTGGCCTTGTTCATGATGGTGTCAAACAAGATGGTTGTCAGCCTGTTGTTCTTTCCTGATGGCAGGTAGTAAGAGCAGGAGACCAGGCTGATCAGACAACCAGAAGAAGACAGTGACAAACCACTGCAGTACTGTACCATCGACATGGGCCAATTCAATGAGAATCTATGTCCTACTCTCAGAAACTGGAGATGAGAAAAGGGAGCCAGCTAGCTCCCCAACAAATCTGTATGTGCCTACACATTTATTGTATAATGCTGAATAATTCTGTCTGAAAGAGCTGAGCTAATGCCACTTAAGTGAAATTCCAATGAGCCATGCAATTGCGATCCACTGAGAGCCAGCATCTGCAGAAAATGAGGGGCGACAGCTGAGGCAGCAAGTTGTTCAATGAGAAACTCTCCACACACAGTGTTAAAGCATTTTAATACAAGTTTAATTCCTGTTTTGAAGCATCAATTCACAGTAATGGAACATCTAAATCCTTGTAAGTACATATTCTCTCTGAGTGCATGAGAGCGCTTGACTGAAACCCAGATCTAAGGGGGAAATATTTGGACTAGCTTGCCTTGCAGGAAACTGACACGACTGGATCAGTTTCACAGCCAGTTCAACAAACTGCAGTCAAGGATGTTTCAGAGATAGCAGGAACTGCAGATGCTGGAGA
>NC_063354.1:41556573-41580069 GCF_021869965.1 Rhincodon typus | reverse complement strand
GTGTTAATCTGGATGGTGATTAGCCAATCCTACCAGACTTCTGCCTTGGTTGTTCATTGCCGTAAACCTTCGGAGTTTTGAATGTATGGTTTCCTTACTGGGTTTTGTGATAGTCTGTTGCTGTGTCCATGTCTTGATGTTTCCTTAACTCCTCGCTCTCTTACGTGGTTCGAACGGATGAGCATGTTGGTCATCTTACTGAATTGTGTCACCCTGGGAATGTTCCAACCCTGCGAAGACAATACCTGTGACTCGGAGCGCTGCAAAATTCTACAGGTGAGCTCTCTTTGTTTCACTTTGAGGTACAAATGCCAAACATGACTGCGGTGAACTGTTGTTGGCGATATCTCTGAGGGGTCAGTAGGATCTGAAGCACCCCTCGCTTGCTGTGAGATGCATCTTAGAAGTTGAAATTCCTCCATATGCTCACCCCTCGCAATCAACTAATCAGACCGTGTGCTCAAAGTTCAAGGGAAGTCTCGTGGAACAACGATAGTGTCCCTGTCTCTGAGCTGGAAGCACATGCTTCAAACCCCACCTCAGGATGTGATAGCCCCGAAAGGTGTGTTCATCACATGGCCTTGTATGAACCCAAAAATCCTTCCAAAACCCACCCAGGGGCAACTGGGAAAGCCAGGAAAGATTCCTGGTCAGGGTGTGGTCAGAGGAACATTGGAGCCTCTGCACTCACTAACACTTTCAAACTACACTACGCATGTAAAAAAGGTACATGCTACCATAGCAACTCAACCCCCTGAGTGATCTATAACACTTACAATTCAAACCTCAACAGATAGCAGAGCAGAGTTACAGTATTCTAACCACATGTAAGCTACAAGTCAAACTGTGTTACATTTAAACCTCCAGTGGCAGTAAAACAATGTTTTCTTAGTTTAATCCTTCTATACCAATCTGTTCAGCCTGCTTGTGTGATACGTCCTTTCTATGAATGCCTGGCTGATCTCCAAGAAAAGATAATGCACTTAGATCTCAGGAAGAAATGTTTCCGCAGCTGTAGAGGAGAGGGAAAACCTGATTTGATTGACTTTATAATAATCTATTATTTCTTTGAAGAGTTTTTGTTTTCACTGCCTGAATAATATTTACACAAGATGAAGCTATCGGAAGTGGAGAACAGTTTCCAATACTGATGCTATGGATGACTCTGTTAGATTGATCGTTTAGCAGAACTGGAAGCTGGCAGAGGTGAACAGAACACATGCAGAGACAGGAAAAAGAGATGGACCATGATGGGGATGGCATTATTAAATGACAAAAGGGATAATGGGCAAGGAAAATTGGCAAAAGTCAGGATTGATTAATTAGATCTGATTCTGGACAAGAAAACAAAATGACTACTATGTGGCACGTTGATCCACCACCATTAATATATTGGGGAAGTCACAGGGTGGGATTTGAAAACCAAAAGACAATTCTCCTCTCTGTTGCAAAAAAACACATACACTGATTTTTCAGAACTTTAAAAAGAAGTGCATTTGAAATGCAAACCATGAGATTAACAGTGAATAGATTGTTTTCATCAGAGACAGTTTTGACATAAATTGGAAGCCTTGTACATCCCCTCAAAGGTTAAGCAGCCATGAAGTATTTGAAAGCCATTATATTTTCATTTCATCCCTATTAGCATACAGATAGTCTGTTAGTGTCTGTATATAAGTAGTACAAGCTCATATCTGCATATGACATATTAAAACTAATGAGTGATCAAACAGCAATAAAGGAATACAACTGCACTAGTGTTCACAATTTATCCCAATTTCCTGATTAGTACAAATAATGTTGTAATTGTGAGGAGTGAGGCCTACGGTACAGCACAATACAGGCCCCTCGGCCCACAATGTTGTGCCAACCTATTATCCGACTAAGATCAAACTACCCTGCATACCCTACATTATACTATCCTCCATCTGCCTATCCAAGAGTCACTTAAAAGTCTCTAAAGTATCTGGTTCCACTACCACTGCCGGCAGTGCATTCCACACGCCCACCACTCTCTGTGTAAAGAACCCACCTCTGACATCTCCCCTATACCTTCCTCCAATCACCTTAAAATTATGCCCCCTCGTAATAGTCATTTCCACCCTGGGAAAAAGAGCATCCACTCTATCTATGCCTCTCATCATCTTGTAAACCTCTATCAAGTCACCTCTCATCCTTCTTCGCTCCAATGAAAAAAGCCCTAGCTCCCTCAACCTTTCCTCATAAGACCTGCACTCCAGTCCAGGCAGCATCCTGGTAAATTTCCTCTGCACCCTCTCTAAAGCTTCCACATCCTTCCTATAATGAGGTGACCAGAACTGAACACAATATTCCAAGTGTGGTCTAACCAGGGTTTTATAGAGCTGCAGCATAACCTCATGGCTCTTAAACTCAATTCCCCTGCCAATGAAAGCCAACACACCATACGCCTTCTTTACAGCCCTATCAACTTGGGTAGCAACTTTGAGGGATCTATGGACGTGGACCGCAAGATCCTTCTGTTCCTCCACACTGCCAAGAATCCTGCCATTAACCCTGTATTCTGCATTCAAATTCGACCTTCCAAAATGAATCACTTCACACTTTTCTGGGTTGAATTCCATCTGCCACTTCTTTGCCCAGCTCTGCATCCTATCAATGTCCCGCTGCAACCTACAACAGCCCTCCATGCTGTCCACAACTCCACCAACCTTCGTGTCATCGGCAAACTTACTAACCCACCCTTCCACTTCCTCATCCAAGTCATTTATAAAGTGGAGAACATCACCAACCAATAAATTCAAAAGGATGGCGACACAAAGATTGGTCTCAGCTGGCTGCAGATTGTAACAGAAATGGTGATGGTGGTTAGACCAGTCAGGAATATTATAGTTTTGAGGTACTGGATAAGTATGAGTTTCTGCATTGAATTTTCAGTGTGGGGATGCACAAATGAGCACAGTGGTGGAAAACACATAGAAAATTCAAAGGAATATGGTGGTAACTACAAATTGATCGCATCTGCTAACAACCACTGAGCTCTCAAGATCTCTTTTGGTAACCCCATCTCACACAGGCAGTACCTGGGCTCCTGTTCCCACCTCCTGAGTTTTCTGCCCTGAATTTGTTCATGTTGAGCTGTTTGGTTTTACCTCTGCATTTGATTACCTGACACTGAAACCGTGATACAAGGCCATTTCTATATAATATGTATAATGGGCTTGCAAAATATGTTTTAGCACCATCTTGGAAATGGAACTGACATGATCACTTCGGTTTATCAGTTCTCCACTGATTCCTTCAAAATTACTATCACTGCTTCATAGATCATCCTTGTGAATTTAAGCACCCTGGCATTTAACTCATTTGTCCTTCAGGATACATTCATTCTCAATTTCTTTAGCCTGACCTAGAATTTCTCTGTCACTTTGACCAAGGTCCTGGAGCATGCTAGCTGTTGGATAGTACATTGTTTATATCTTAACTGATCACTATCTCTTGAAGGCAAGTATTTAATACGTTTATCCTTCTATTTACCCTGTTGCAAATGCCAAATAAGTCCTTGGGATTCCTTCTTAACCTCTTGCTATTGACCTGCATTGTGCAATGTGTCAGGGCTCATGTGAAATCTCATATTAAAAGTTTTACCAGAAAAAGTGATGATAATAAATTTGAATTTGGTCTTAAGTTAAAAAGTAACATGTTCCAGGTCCAAACAAGAATCTTAAACATAGACAAAACTACATACAAATGTATGAGGAAAGAGTGGCTAAGATTTGATAAAAAATAACAGTAATTGTGGCAAACAGGCAGAGGGAAAATATTAAAGAAACTATTCAAAATGTTCAACAAAAATGCATTCTACTTAAAAGCAAAAACGAAAGCTAGAAATATCCATCCATTGCTTACTCAGGAGGTTAGCAATAATATTGGATTAAAAGAAAAGACTTATAATGTTGCAAAGAAAGGCAGCAAGTTTAAGGATTGGGAATTTTGTAAAAAAACAGCAATGGCCACCAAAAAGTTCATAAAAGGAGACAAAAATGGAAAATGAGTGTAAATTCTCCAAAATTATAAATATAGACTGCAAGAACTCCGGGGAATAATCCATCCAGCCCTGGCGACTTATCCACTTTCAAGGATTCCAACTCCTCTGACAATATTTCACACCACTCCTCTTGAATTAAAGTATCCACATCATCCCTTTCCTTTGTGAATACAGAGATAAAAAAACATTTAAAATTTTTCCCATATCCTCTGCATCTTCACTCAAGTTCCCTTCTTCATTTCTGATGGGTCCCACTTTTCCCTTAACTATCTTTTCACTCTTTATATACCAGTAAAACATCTTTGAGGTTTCCTTTATCTTGCTTGACAATATTTTTTCACACCCTCTCTTCAATTTCCTAATTTCTTTTTTTTAACTGGATCTCTGTACTCCTCGAGGCAATCTGTTTTTTACAGTTGTTTTTGAGGCTAGGTGATTGGACAACGAAGCGACAGCTGGAGTGTAAAGTGAGGAAGTGTGAGAATATTCATTTGGTCATAAGAATAGAAAAGTAATATTTTGTCTGTGAATGTTGTAAATGTTGATGGCTTGTGCATTCAACAAGATGCACAGAAAGCTGGCATGCCAATACTACAAGCAATTTGAAAAGCACAATTCCTTTTGGTCTTTCTTGTGTAGGGTATGGTGTACAAGCATTCAGGGCATTGGTGAGATTACTCCTGGAATGCTGTGTGCAGTTTTGAGGCTTTTTTTTAATGGAAGGATATATTAGCATCGGAGTTGGTACAATGAACATTCGCTATATTGGTACCTGGGATGTGGAGGTTGTCCTATGATGTGAGGCAGGGTAAATTGGGACCACATTCTCAGGAGCTTAGAAAAAAAAAGTGATGAACTCATTGAAATATAATAATTCTGAGGGAGCTATTTCCCCCTGGCTGGGATATAGAATCCCTACAGTGTGGAAGCAAACCATTCAGCCCACACAAACCTTCAGAAAAGCATCCCACCCAATTCCTCTAACATCACATTTCCCATGGCTAATCCACCTAGCCTGCATATCACTGGACACTACGGGCAATTTAGCATGACCAATCCACCCTAACCTGCACATCTTTGGACTGTGGGAGAAAACAGGAGCACCCAGAGGAAACCCACACGGACACGGTGAGAATGTGCAAACTCCACACAGACAGTCACCTGAAGGTGGAATCGAACCCGGGTCCCTGGTGAGGCAGCAGTGCTAACCGCTGAGGCACCATGCCACCCATCTACGACATGACGCACAGTCTCAGGATAAAGAGCTGATCATTTAGAACTGAGATAAGGAGAAATCTCTTCACCCAAAGGATGTGAATCTTTGGAACCCTCTACCCCAGAGGATTGTGGATACTGTCTCATTCATGCTGAGATAGAGAGATTTTGGAGCTTGGAGAATGAAGGGATTTGGGGAGAAGGTAAGAAAGTGGGCTTGAAGTCAAACGTCAACCATGCTAATATCAAATGGCAGAGGAAGCTTGAAAGACAATAAACTCTATATTCCCGCTCCTATTTCATAGGTTCTTGCATTTCTCTAAATCCTTGGTCTTCATCACAAAAGATAGCACATAACAAAGGTAAGTAGCGCACCCATGTGTCCATTCTTTATATATCAGCAAAGATAGCAAGTATTGTTAGGCTATTTAGCCTGTTGCTGAGCCTGAGAGGCAGGGCCATTCTCCAACAGTCACTGTTTGATGGTCCTCTCAAGTGAGAAGTGCACACTGATGATAAAAACCAGACCTTGCAGAGCTGGAAGATCTCAGATCTGCTCTCTGCTGAGTTCATAGATCTGTAGAGGTTTTACAACAGTCTGTTGATAGCCATGTGACTAGAAAGGAAACTGTCAACTCCTGATGACTGTAAAGGGCACACAGTGAGCAAGGATCACACCACCTGACTTCATTCCCTATCTTCGTTCATCTGCTGCTGAAACCTCTCACCATGCCTTTGTTTACTCTATTCCTATGCACTCCTTATTGGCCTCCCAAATTTTACAGTCCGTAAAACTAAGGTTTTCCAAAACTCTGCTGCTTGAGTCTTAACTTAAAGCATGTCCCATTCCCCTGTCACCCCTGAGCTTGCTGATTAGTTTGGATCCAATTCATGCAATGTCTTAATTTCAAAGTTCTCATCATTGTTTCCAAATCTTTTCATGGCCTATCTCCTGCAACCTTCCAAGATAGCTGAGCTTCCCTAATCCTGTCTGTTATGCATTCTCATCACAGTAGCTCTACCAATGGGTGGTTGTGCCTTCAACAGCCCAAGGCCCAAAATCTAGAGTTAATGCCCTTCACCCCTCTGCGCCTGTACCTCACTTTCTTCCCTGTAAGACACCTTGAAACCTACCTTTTGATGAAGCTTTTGATCGTCTGACCTAATACCTGCTTAAGAGGCTCAGTGTCATGGTCTGCTTTATAATACTCCTGTACAATGTTGTAGCAGTTTGAAGCAGCACTCTGTATGTGGTGTTCACTTGTAGCTGACGTACAGAGAAACACGAGTAGATGGAACTATAAGCAGTAGGAGCCAGAAGGCATGGACCAGTTGTTTCAGAAATGGTCTGTGTCATTTGGTTGTAGATCGTTACATTTCAGTCTGTCCCTAGATTTTCTCAAGTTCCGAGAACCGACACTAGCCACCATTCTCACAGTGCCTTGGAATGTTTCATTCCATCAAAACTGCTATATAAATAATAGTGATGATATTGGACAAGATTAGGCTTATCAATGCTGCCATTTTTTTGTTGAAATTTACAACAGAAGAATGGTCACTTCAGTTAGGTATCAGAAATTAGATTCCAGAATGCAATGGGGTAAAATTAGGCCAATTACCCCTTTGTGACTAGTCCACCATTGGATAAAATCATAACTGATCACAACTCGACTTCCTTGTCTCCTCCCTCGCAATACCTGACACCTTCACCAATGAAAAAATTCTCTAGCCCAACCCTGAATAAATTTAAAATCCTCAATTCTGCTACCGTCTAGGGGAGAGAATTCCACATTCTAATGACCCTCTGAGAAAAAGAGAAATCCCATGTCTACATATAAGGGGAGATCGCTAGTTCTTAAATTATATTCCCTAGTTTTAGTCTTTCAGTTGTGAAGTATCAAACTCTGATAACCATTCTGTACAGGCAAGAGAGTCTTTCAAAGGCTAGGTTGCTTTTCAAAGAGATGAAGTCTAAAGCTCCTTCTCTTATTTTACCAAACCTGGGTAAGGTTGTATAATCTGATAGGACACATTCTTGGAGATTTCAAAACCTGACCTCCCACATCTACCTGTGCCACGCAGTAAAAAGCCCTTGTCCCCTCATCATCCAAAATTCCTTTTATACCAAATGAACAAATGTGTTTAAAAAAGTGAAAAAGATATTTAAATTTATTTTAATGTTCTTTATAATTTTGTGTCCTTTAATCTTGTCTGGGTGTGGGCGTCACATTTGCTGCCCAACCCTAGTTGTCCCTGAACTAATTGGATCTTTGGGTCATTTCATAGGACAGTTAAGAGGCGACCTCATTCATGTCTGTCTGGAGTCAAATGCAGGCCAGACTGGCTAAGGAGGGTAGATTTCCATCCCTAAAGGGCATTAGATATTTGATGGGCTTTTGCAACAATCAACACATGGTCACCATTATACTAGCTTCCAACTTCAGATTTTAAAGAATCCACATTTCACCCTTTGTCATGGTGGGATTTGAAATCGTGTTCCTAGAAATTATCCTGGGGCTCTGAGTTAATAACCCACTGATCTTTCTGCTGTGCATTTACATCCCCTCCTCCTATGTGCTTGCTCAAAGCATCATCTCAGGATTAATCTGTAATTCTTGGTAATTCAGTGAGCAGTCCTTATAGATTGGCAAAGTAGAATCCGGTACATTAACCCCAATCTTTACATTGGTTCATTAATGCAAGCCATTTATAGCCCCTCATTCTCTTCAGCATTAAAGACAGATGTGAGACTATTTTTAACGGCATGTTGAAATTAGCAATCGTTTCCTACCCATCAAGTTTCAGCGAACGCTGTATTTTTTCAAATTAGTTTATCTTATGCAACATTAAAAATGCAATGTTTGCTGGAATGATCTGTGAAAGGCTTTTTTTAAAATGTACATGCTGTTCACACTTCACCCTGTCAATCATCACAGTCAAGGGAATGTCAGGAGCAGAGGTTTAATAATATTAAAAGAGATTTTCTTATTAGATTTAGGACAAGTTGCACTTCCCCAGCAGCCACAGTGAATCCTGTAGGCTTTTGTCTTTGCTTGAACCGCAAATCACAGAGCTGAAGGATGCCATTTAGCCCAACATGCTTGCTCTCGTTCTATTACCTAGTGGCAATCTCCTACATTTTTCCCCCATACTCTTGTACACTACTTCAATCCGAATGATCATCCAATGTCTCCTTGATTGCCTCGATTGATCCTGTATTCAAAGCATTCCCAAACAGTGCATTCCCTAACCTAACAACGTGCTGAGTGAAAAAGATTTTCTTCACATTACCTTTGCTTCTTTTGTGCATTATTTTAAATCTATGCTCCTTTTGCTCATGTTCCTTCTATGAGCAGGTATGGTTTCTCCCTATCTACACTATCCAGCCCACTCAATGTTTTGAAAACCTCAATCAAATGTCCTCTCAGCCTTTTCCTCTCCAAGCAGAACCGTCCCAACTGAAGGTTATCCTCGTAACTGAAGCTTCTTATTCCTGGAACCGTTCTTGTAAATTGTACTGCACTGCCTCCAATACATTCATATCTTTCCTATAATGTGGCACTCACTATTGTACACAATACTCCAGCTGGGGTCTAACAAATGTCTTATACAAGTTCAACATCACCTCCTTCTTCTTGTATTCTGTGCCCCTATTAAAAAAGCCAAGGACACTGCTCATTTTATTAGCTGCTCTCTTCAACTGTGATCTGTGCATACATACACCCAGGTCTGTCTGCTTCTGCACCCCCCTTTTGAATTATACTCCTTATTGTATATCGTATTTCAGTTTGTCTTTCAAAGTGCATCACCTCACATTTCTCTGCTTTAAACTTTATCTGCCACCTACCTGCCCACTTCAACAACTTGTCAATGTCCTTTATGAAGAAATCAAACAGTCAAAGAAATAACTGGCATTCAAGATATGCAAGTTCTCACTAGCCGAATGGAACCACCAATGGGTGCATCCTGTACACAAACATTGGTGCAGTGCAACAAAACTCAAGTGTAACTTTTCCCATAACAATCACATAGCAAGCAGACACTGCCAGATGCATGATCAAACTTACATCCCCATCCAATTGACATCCATCCTAATTTATACCTATTTCTGAAGAAGGGTCTAGGCCTGAAACGTCAGCTTTCCTGCTCCTCTGATGCTGCTGGGCCTGCTGTGTTCATCCTGCTCTACACCTTGTTATCTCAGATTCTCCAGCATCGGCAGTTCCTACTATCTCTGGCCAACATAGAGAAGCAGGATTGCCAGTTGGTGAATGACTGCAGTATCATTTCTCATTCTTGTTAAGGACCAGACCAGGCCCTCTCACAAAACCCTAACTTTTTTTTATTTTAAAGGCAAATGTAATGTCCCAGATGCAATGCAACTGGTCAAACTACTCGACATTAAGCAAGGCACAATTTATTAAACACTATACAAACACCAACAAAAGAAAGAGGAATTTAGAATAACGTAACTCTAATGGAAAACTTAACTGAATAATAGATACAGTAACTATTATGAATTAACTGTTCCAATATAGTAGCTTCTCATAAACACACCCCTTGGCAAAAGGGAAAATTCAGACACAGACTCTCACGTGCAGTTCTCCAATCCAGGAGGAAAAAAACATCGAGAAAATTCTGAGATGTAGCAGCCAGAAGACATTCAAACCCCAATAGCTCCTGCTTAAAGCTAAACCTAAAAATTAAAAAAAAAACAGAAAACCTGGTCTGTGAGAGATGGCCTCAACTAGGCTGCTTCCATCGTTCCAACTTTAAAAAAATCCCAAGGCCTCACAAGTTGTTTACTTTTTTAGACACAGCTCTGTACCTCTGCCTTACAACATCACTTCAAAAAAAAAGGACAAAATAACCTCTTAAAGTGACATTATTGTCACGTTCTGCATCAGAGGTAGAAGGCACTCTCATCATCTTCAGTTCCACAAAAATAAATTTGGCTTGTTGTTGAATTTTACTTCAGGAAACCAATGTCAGCTCAGACCTGGTCAGCCACATCTTCCAACCTGCTGTATGTGTTGAAGGAGGCACACTGTAATATGATACATATTTCTGCATTGATTCATTCCCATCATAACTAACAAACATCTGAGTGACATCACTGAATGTGTCCTGAGATAACAGTTTGTAGAGCTGGATGAACACAGCAGGCCAAGCAGCATCAGAGGAGCAGGAAAGCTGACGTTTCGGGCCGAGACCCTTCTTCAGAAGTGGGGGAGGGGAAGGGGGTTCTGAAATAAATAGGGAGAAAGGGGGAGGCGGATAGAAGATGGATAAAGGAGAAGATAGGTGGAGAGGAGACAGACAGGTCAAAGAGGCAGATTTTTATCCATCTTCTAAGGAGAAGATAGGTGGAGAGGAGACAGACAGGTCAAAGAGGTGGATTTTTATCCATCTTCTATCCGCCTACCCCTTTCTCCCTATTTATTTCAGAATGCCTTCCCCCTCCCCCATTTCTGAAGAAGGGTCTAGGCCCGAAACATCAGCCTTCCTGCTCCTCTGATGCTGCTTGGCCTGCTGTGTTCATCCAGCTCTACACCTTGTTATCTCAGATTCTCCAGCATGGGCAGTTCCTACTATGACTGAATGTATCCTGTTCGACTTATCCCTTTCGAATTTGACCTCACCCAATTTGCCCCTGCCTGAGTTAACGCCCATCCAATTAACCCCCTTTGATCCTACCCTCTGTCCAATTACACCTGCCTGATGTATATTTACCCAATTTACACCCAACTGACTTACTCCTGGTCAAATTACACCTCCCCGTTTACACGAATGCAATTTACACCCTCCTGATATATAGGCAGCCAACCTACCCCACCCACTTTACACTTACCCCATTTATACCCCGTCCTGTTCCACACCTGTTTCAATGCAGATCAATCCACTCTCCTTCCCGATTTAACCTCACCCCCAGTGATACTCCATCATAACTTGCACCCTCAACAGCAGCCTGCCCCAATCCTTGCAGTGTTCTGGGACCCACCAATGGCCTCAGGTGATGACAAACCAGCTGCAGGCATTTCCTTCCTGGAAATGATTCTCTTCAATGGACCTACTGACCTCTGACTGACCTGCAGTTCCTGCCTGCAGGGTCGTTGAACTGATGAAAGCCTCCCACTGTCCAGTAAAAGGGGTGAGTCCAGCCATCGCCATAGGAGGGGCAATGGGCCTCCCACTGGCTCTCCAACGTGTGTCCGAGACCACCATAAGCTCCATTAAATAGAGCCCAGGGTTAGGATACAGATCATCCACATTCTAAGTGACTTACAGCATAGGCTTGAGGGTAGAATGGCCTTCCTCTGTTCCTGCCTTCCAGCAGTGTTACGCTCAGATGTACCAATATCCTACAGGATCAGGAGATTTTCCAATGGATGGATCTTAATCATTTTCCACCGTGGCTACACTTTGTGACAAGCAAGTTGCTCACAGGGCTTAAGAGATAAGGAGATGAATTGGATGTCAGATTCCAGACTGAATGACTGACAGTTGCACCGTCAATGAACAGTGTAAATAACTTACCTTTTCTATTAGTTGCCACCTGACAGGTCCTCTGCGATCCAATCCCATAAATATCAAGTCTTTTTTTTATCGTGGTGGATGGCCACAGCCTAATGTCCCTGCGCCAGCCTCCATTTAACACACTGACTGTCTGCTCCTTCTGTTTTTCAGGGCTTTGACGATTTCATCTTTGCATTCTTCGCTGTAGAGATGATTGCCAAGATGATTGCGCTGGGCATCTTTGGCCCGAAATGTTACCTCGGTGACACGTGGAACCGCCTCGACTTTTTCATTGTTATTGCCGGGTAAGTTCTCTGAGCTGATTGGATCTCGTCTGTTGCCACCTTGTCCATTGAACATCTGACAGAATGGAGCAGCGTTAAAGTGCACTCTGTTAAAATTCCTTCGTCGGTGTGTAATGTTCTGGTTAAATGTCCTGCTCTCATTTTGTTGGCTCATTGCCGCACGCACACTTTCAAGGCAAATTCGTCAGGTCTGATTGTGAAAGATGACTCTGCCCCCAAGATATTAATAAACTCACATGACAGCATACAAACAAATTCACTCCCAAGCCATCTCTCTGGAAGTCTTAACTCCAGTTTGCACTTTAATTGCGACACCACTAGACAATTGTACAAGGCACAAAGACTATCGCTGCTGCACTATCAGTTATAAATGCAGACCATATAAAGTGCACAAATGTACTGTTTGTCATTAAAGTCATCCCCTCTTTAAACTTGATTAGCTCCGATGATTCATCAACTCCACTAACTTAACGGTCAAAGCTAACTTCCAAGTTTGCGTTTTTTTTAGTTAAGGGAGCCAATTTGTCCAATCCTGTTGATTAACTTGGCAAATATTGCCCTCCCCTCTTACACCTTGTTGATTTGTCTTCAACAAGTATTTTATTGGTTGTAAAGCATTTTTAGAATGGTCCAAGTGTGTTTTAATGAGAATGGGTGTGTTAACGATGTATATCATGATGCAACAGAGGCCTGTGGCCACATGCAATAGCCTGCGAAGAAAGAATTCTTGAGTAGATTTGAAGCTCGGGTTGTGGATTGTTGTGGTTGGTTCACCGAGCTGGTTCGTTAATTTGCAGGCGTTTCATTACCCTGCTGGGTAACATCAAAGGTTTGTACAATCTGTACTGAGAAATGGTGAACTTGCAGAGAACTATGTTATGGACAATTACAAACCAAATACTGCAGGTGCTGGAGATCTGTGAAAAAGCAAATGCTGAAAGTGCTGGAGAAATTCAGCAGATCAGGCAGCATCCATAGAGAGAGAGAGAGTTAATGTTACAAGTCTAGAATGACTCTTCTTCAGAACCTGCATTTCTCTACAAGTTTATATCTTATGTACAAAGATGGAAACAAAAAGGTTTCCAGAACGTCCAAGAGGCGACAGCTATAGGTCTTAGGGAACAGGAAACCACTACAGGCTACAGAGAGACATGAATAACCATCTCACCAATGTGCAAACCCTAAACTATAAGCATTGAGGCAATACAAGCCACTAAAATCCTCAAGGTGCCATTGAAAATGCAAGTTTTCTGTTTCAATATAGTGTTCCAGTCAGAAGAAAATTAAGTTCTCAATGGTAAATTCTTTGGCACAGATGTAATTGACTTGCTTTTATCTAAAGGTCTTGCCAGAAGAAATAAGGAAATAAACCAGGATTAGAATAGTTTAGGACTCTACTCACTGGAGTTTAGAAGAATGAGAGGCGATCTGATTGAAACATATTGGATTTTTAAGGGGCTTGAAGGGTACATACTGAGAGACTGTTTCCCATCTTGGGAGAGTCTAGGACCAGAGGGCATAGTCTCAGAATAAAAGGGTGCCAATTTAAGCCTGAGATGAGGAGGAATTATTTTCTCTCTGAGAGTTGAGAATCTTTGAAACTCTTTGCTAGTAGAGCTGTGGGGAGCTGTGGGGTCCTTGTGTATATTTAAGGCTGCAATAGATAGATTCTTGATCGGGGTGAAGGAGTGATTCAAGAGTATGGGGAAAATGCAGGAAAGTGGACATGAGGAATATCAGATCAACCATGATGCTATTGAATGGTGGAGCAGGCTTGAGGGGCTGAATGGCCTAATCTTGATACTGTTTCTTATGGTCTTTTTAACTCTAATCTTTATATAGAACTCCAAAGTGGGAAAAATGCTCATCGGATGGTAGATATCTCACACCACTTACCCAGCAGAATTTTGCCAACTCTGAATCAATGATACCTTCATAAGGCTTCATTCCTGTGCCGCTAAGAGCTGGAAGAGTTAACTCTGTGCCTACTAAAAATGGTCCAATGGACCTGCAAATGCTAATATCTAAATGAAAAATATCTTCAAAGCATTTTCACAAAACTCCTTTCTTGCTTCTTCTGATATTTTCTCTTTCAGGTTTCTGTGTCTCTGAATTCTTGTCTTTGAGGTGGAAAATAGGATATATAATTGCTTCCAGTTACTGGGTGTGAAATAGTGTCTAGTGTTTGGAGAGATGGACAAGGTGAAAAATCAGAAGTCAGCTGTGGAAATGCGAACGTAGCTAAGGTTTTTTTTATTAATGCAGGCGATATGGGCATCACCTGCTGGGACAGCATTTATTGTCCCAATCCTAGTTGCCCTTGAGGCAGTAGTGGTGAGCTGTCTTCTTGAACTGCTGTAGTCCATTTGGTGTGAGTAGTGAGGGAGTCCCAGCATTTTGGCCCAGCAACACTAAAGGAATGGCGATGTATTTCCAAGATGGAAATCAGGATTGGATCAGAGGTTCTGTTGGGTGCCTGGAAGAAAGGTGGAGAGGAGGTGATGGCCTGGTGGTATCATTGCCATACTATTTATCCAGATAATGTTCTGTGGACCTGGATTCAAATCCACCATGGCAGATGGTGGAATTTCAATTCAATGAAAATCTGGAATTACAAGTCTACGATCACCATGAAGCCATTGTTGATTGTCGGAAAAAAAGCCTCATCTGGTTCACTAATGTCCTTTAGGGAAGGAAACTGCCATCTTTACCTGGGCTACATGTGACTCCAGATCCACAGCAATGTGTTTGACTCTTAACTGCCCTCTGGGCAATTAGGGATGGACAATAAATGCTGGCCTAGCCAGCGATGCCCTCATCGCATGAATGAACATGAAAGGAAGGTAAACTATTATTTCTGAACTTTGCATTGAACTTCGTTACAACAGTGTTATGAGTTCAATGACAGAGGGTGAATGGAAGAGGAAGGGAAGTGAGCCACTACAGGTTTGATGTCAATCCTGTGGACAGCGTTAAAGTGTTTATTAATACTGCTACCTAATTAGCCTCTGGTCTCCGCATTGTAGAGGAGACCACCCTGTGGGCAGTGAATTCAGTAGACAGGAGAAGAGAAAGGACACATGAATTTCTCCCTCACTTGGCAAGGACGTCTAGGAACAAGGATGATTGTGTACGGCTTGGTGCATGGGCTGGCATCGTACCTTCTGCCATTATACAGGAAGGTAGCAGAGAAATAGAAAACTGAAGCAACTGAAAAACTGAAAAAACTGAACCTTAGCTACATTCGCATTTCCACAGCTGACCTCTGATTTTTCACCTTGTCCATCTCTCCAAACACTAGACACTATTTCACACCCAGTAACTGGAAGCAATTATATTTCACATTTTCCACCTCAAAGACAAGAATTCAGAGACACAGAAACCTGAAGGAGAACATATCAGAAGAAGCAAGAAAGGAGTTTTGTGAAAATGCTTTGAAGATATTTTTTATTTAGATATTAGCATTTGCAGGTGTAGAGCTAAGAATGAGTGACTCAGGGCACCACAGAAGGGATGGCCGCTCCAGAAAAATGGAAGTGGAAGATATGTTTGATGGTGCACTTACGTTGTTCTTGTAGGAAGGCCAAAAGGTGATCAGGGTCTGGTGAGAATAAAGAGACAAGCAGCAGAAATCTGTCATCGTTGTGAGAGCAATTAGATGGGCTCAATGTTCAAGTTTGGGAAATGGGATAGATCCCCTCAAGATCCTTGTTGATTGGAACAAAACACAAACCCTCAGCTGAGGAAAACAAAGGGGGTGCATTTCAGAAGGTAGACACACCAATCTAGATTCAATGCAGAACCTGGGAAAACAGGATTGGGTGGAATGTGCGTTGGAAAAGATGCATACTTCAGGCAGTTGTGGGAGGTTTGAAGCCCACCACAAGAGATAGAAATAGTGAGAGAGAGAGGCTACCCCATCTTCAGTGCACATTCATATGCTTTTCCTTCCATACATCCGAGGAACAATGTAACATGGCACATTGAAACTTATTTTTTACTCCTGTGAACCAAAGCAAATTAGTAAAAGAAAGAGTATTTAACTTATAAACAAAAGCAGAAATTACTGGAAAATCTCAGCAAGTCAGGCAGCATCTATGGAGAGAAATCAGAGTTAACGTTTCATGTCCGGTCACCCTTCTTCAGAACTGATGGTAGCTAGGAAACGGTTTATATGCAGGAGGTAGGGTGGGGGGAGGGTAAGGAATAAATGATAGGTGGGGACAGGGGCCAAAGAGAGAGAAGAACAGTTGGACAGACAAAGGAGTGGATAATGTTCCAGCTGGAAGGATGAATGGCTGCTAATGGAGACTAGTAGTGGCTAATGATGGGTGGTGTGTAATAGCAGACTGTGTCACAACAAGGCCTGGTTTGAGAGTGTTGGGGTAAGGACACGGGAGAAGATGCTTCATGTCCTAAAATTGAAGAACTCAATATCAAGTCCAGAAGGCGGTAGACTTCCCAACCAGAAAATGAGGTGCTGTTCTTCTAGCTTGCACTGAGATGTTCTGCAAAGCAGTCACCCAGTCTATGCTTCGTTTCCCCAATGTAGAGGACACCAAATTGTGAGCAGCAAATGCAGTCGACTAGATTCTGGGAAGTGCAGGTAAAGTGATGTTTCACCTGGAAGGTGTGATTGGGCCCTTGGATACTGGGGAGAGAGGAAGTAAATAGGCAGGTGTTATATCTTTGAATTCAACTTTGAGGCACCTTCTCCCATGTCCTTACCCCAATCCTCACACACCAGGCCTTGTTATCACATGGTCTGCTACCACACTCAATCCATTGTTAGCTTTTATACAATTTCTATTTTTGTTTCTGATTTCCAGCGTTCACAGTTCTTTCGGCTTTTTATTTAGTATTTTGCTTATAACCATCACGGATGTGTAGTATCTACCACGCACCTTAAAGCCAAGCTCATTTTTGCCCAATTACTGCTCAGTTGCTAATTTGCCAGTATCCTATTGCTAACAATGCATGAACTGAATCACAATGATCTGCACTTGGATACAATCAGTCCCACAGGTGCCTCACTGAGCTGTAAGCAGTTAACTTCTGAAATAGCATTCATTTTGTGGCTCTCTTACCTCATAAGCAAGCTCTGTCCTTTTTTGGCAGTGAGAGGCTCCCTTAATCCACCTGTCGATTCCTTTCATTATGTTTTAAACTTGGATCTTGTCCCGGATTCTCTATTTTCCAATGAGAACAGATGTTGTTGCCTAATTACATTTAAGCGCCAAAATAAAAGTTCATTTTCTTAAGGTTTCCCTACAAATGATTTACCACATATGTTCTATGTGCCTCTTATTTGAAATAATAGCAGCCTTGTCATGTGGGAAGTGTGAAAGCTCTTTCCCCATTCCCTCCCGTATCTACTGGATGGAACAAAAATGGAAGGGGATGATTTAAAATGAAAGGGACCATTGTCACAGTTTGTTCTAAGCCAGTAATGACTCTTCCTCTGCTCCTAAAATTCCAGGTTAAAACCCCGTTCAGTCACAGAAAGTGCATTTGTAATGTAGCTTTAATATGTTTGATTGTAAATCTTTCTGATACACCTATGACAAGTGGCAAGAAAAGGAGAGTCCCTGGTCAGCCATACATAATGCACAGTGATTCCGCTCAAGCTACTATTGCATTTTGGTGCAACAAACAGGGGCAGGACTTATACAATTAATGGTAGGGCCTTGGGTAGTGTTGTAGAACAGAGGGACATAGAGTTTGCATCACATATAGACAGTGTGTTTAGAAAGGCGTTTGGCACGCTTGCCTTCATTGCTCAGTCCTTTGAGTGTAGGAATTGGGACGTTATGTTGAGGTTATACAGGATGTTGGTGAGGACTCTTCTGGAGTACTTTGTGCAGTTCTGGTGGCCCTGTTATAGGAAGGATATTATGAAGCTAGGGAAGGTTCGGGAGAGATTTACCAGGATGTTGCTGGATATTGAAGGTTTGACCTATAAAGAAAGGCTGCTCTGGGACTTTTTTCACTGAAGCTTAGGAGGTTGAGCGATGTCCTTATAGAGGTTTATAAAATCATGAGGTGTATAGATAGGGTTAATGGTAGGTGTCCTATCTCTAGGATGGGGGATTTCAAGACTAAGTGTGAGAGAAGAGAGATTTAAAAAAGACATGAGGGGCAAATTTTTTTACACAGAGGATCGTTCACGTGTGGAATGAACTTCCTGAGGAAGTGGTGGATGTGGATACAATTACAACATGTAAAAGATATTTAGATAAATACATGAATAGGAAAGGTTGGAGGAATATGGGCCAGGAGCAGGCAAGTGGGACTAGTCTAGTTTGGGATTATGTTCAGCGGGGACTGGATGGACCGAAAGGTCTGTTTCAGTGCCACATGACTCTATGACTCTGCTACCTCTGGCAGTCACTCACAATCTGCTCCTCAAAGAACTACTTATGGAAGCAGACATGAGCACATGCTGTATCTGCCTCAGATGCCACCAAGTACGAGCGGAAAATAAGGAAAAGCTCAAAACCAGTGTCGATGCTCCACACATACTGCCACGACACCCCTAGTTCACTTTGCGACATTGGTGCATCTTTCTTTTTTTCCATCTGGTGCATTTATCATGCATTTCCCCTTTGTGTTTAATCTATTCAGTTCAACTAATCAGTGGGGGAGTAAGTCCCACATTCTTGCTGGGAATTCCCAATTGGATTCATGGTGACTATCTTATATTCATAACCTTGGATGTTTCACACATGGAATCATCTTCCCTGAGCCTCTTATCATAATTATAAAGACCTCTACTCAGCTTTAAAACATTACAAACTGTTAAGCCTTTCCTGATATTTACAGCCTGTCAGTTCTGGTTCATCTTTGCAAATTATTTTCGCTCCTCTCCTAGGCAGATAACCATGAGACTTTATGCAGTGACCTGATCTCATTGAATGCTGTCCTTGCATTGTATTAACTTTTATAATAAGTCCTTCAGCAGACGCTTCATTCTTCAAAGGAACAAAACGCTTCTGCAGCAGATGTGTGAAGAAACTCTGTGCCGTTCAATATGAGTAGATCAAGATTATCTGCATGCATGCAATGAGAAGGCATTTGAGCATGAGGAGATTTAATGAACATTCGGATGTACTCCAATGCACCAGGGTACCAAACAAACAGCTCTTCTCTGTCTCTGTGTGGTTGGTGAATGTGGGTTTTCAATGTGCAGTCAGCTGTTACCTTTTCCAGGAATTGCTTTTTGCCATGAAATTCCTACTGCTTGAAGACAGTGGCTCTATAAGGCAGGAAAAGAAACATAGAAAATAGAAATGGAGAATAGAAAGCCACTAAGTCCATTAAGCCTGCTCCACCATTCAATATAATCATGGCTGACCATCCAACTCAGTCCCCTGTCCACTTTCTCCCCATACCTTTTGATTCCTTTAATCCCTTAGAAGTAGATCTGACTCTTAGAATCCCTATAGTGTGGAAGCAGGCCATTCGGCCCATTGAGAACATACCGACACTTCAAAGCGCATCCCACCCAGACCCATCCCCCATCCCATAACCCTGCATTTCCCATTGGCTAATCCACCTCGTCTGCACATCTTTGAACTGTGGGAGAAAACAGGAGCACCCAGAGGAAACCCATGCAGACACGGGGAGAACGTGCAAACTCCACACAGAGAGTCACCCGAAGGTGGAATCAAACCAGGATCGATTGCGCTGTGAGGCAGCAGTGCTAACCATTGATCCACCATGCCAACCCTCCTTCAAAACGTTCAATGTTTTGGTCTCAACCTCCTTCAGATAATTCCACAGGCTCACCACTCTCTGGGTAAAGACATTTCTCCTCACCCCAGTCCTAAATGGCCTACCCTGACTCCTTAGACTGTGACCCCCTGGAACTAGACTCCTCCATCATCCAGAGCTTCATTCTGTACTTAGCCTGTCTAGTCCTGTTAAACATTTACAGGTTTCTATGGAATACTCCCTTCACTTCTAAATCCTAGTGAATATAGTCCTAATGGATCCAGCCTCTCTTCATTTGCCAGCCCTGCCATTCCAGAAATCAGTCTCGGAAACCTTTGTAGCTCTCCCGCCAAAGCCAGAACATCCTTCCTCGGATGAAGAGAGAAAAACTGCACACAATACTCCAGCTGTAAACTCACCAAGGCCCTGTACTACACAGAATAACTAGATGAGAAAATCCAAAATCGAAAAGGTCTGGCATCTCTTACCTGTGATACCACTTACGATTTGAGAAAGCAGCTCACTACCACCTTCTCAAAGGCAACTAAGGACAGGCAATAAATACTGGCCCAGCCAGCAATGCCCACATCCCATGAGTGAATAAAAAAATGAGTTCATGACATAATCAATTGATCTTTTCTATGAAGAAAAAATAAACTAATGGATGATATTGAGAAGGCAGTGAGAAAGATAAGAATTGTTCAATAGGTAAAGACCAAAGCTCATCATGTTATCCTCCTACCATCTGGGGCTTTCACATATGAGGCAACAATAAGAATGCTTTTGGCAATTATTAGACAAGATCTTGTGATGCATTGTGTAATAGCCCTGTCTCTGGGCTAGAGGCTCCAAATCCCACCTCAGGACTTGATGTCCATGGAAATTGTGTCATAATATGGTCAAACAGGTTGATTGTCAATCTTTAAATTCTCCCAACACACCAATGACAGGCAGTGAGAGCAAGAGAGTTTATTAATCAGCATGAGCCATATGGTAGCTGCATCATCCGTTAAGTACTTGCAACGAGAAAGCATAATTGTGTACGCAGTGCTGAGCGAGAAGGCAGCAAGTGTAAAAAGAGTACAGAGTTTGGCAGAATGAGAGGCGATCTCATTGATATATGCAAAATTCTTATATGGATATGTAGGGCAGATACAGGTAGGATATTTCCTCTATTTGGGGATTCTGGAACTGGCAACACAATTTAAAATTAAGGGGGATTCCATTTCAGGAATATACTTTGAAATTTCTCCTCCAGAGGTCTATGGAAGCTTACTCTTTGAGTATAATTAAAGTGGAGGTTGAGAAAGTTTTGATGGCATAAAGGCTCATGGGAGATGTGTGGGTAAAAAACATTGAAGTATTTAATTAGCCACAGTAATTGGTGGAGCAGACCTGAGGGGCTGAATGACCTTCTCCTGTTCCTGTTCTCTTTCCATAGTACCCAACACATGCCTGATAGACTGATAGACTCCTTACAGTGTGGAAACAGGCCATTCGGCCCAACAAGTCCACACCAACTCTCTGGAGAGCATCCCACCCTATCCCATCTGTACCCTATCCCTGCAGCCCTGAATTTCCCTTGGCTAAATCCCCCTAGCCTGCATATCCCTGGACACTATGGGCAATTTAGCACAGCCAACCCACGCTAACCTGCACATCTTTGGACTGTGGGAGGAAACCGGAGCACCCAGAGGAAACCCACACAGGGAGAATGTGCAAACTCCACACAGACAGTCACCCGAGGGTGGAATTGAACCCAGGTCCCTGGTGCTGTGAGGCAGCAGTGCTAACCACTAAGCCACCGTGCCACCCCCAAACCATCTTTCGTACACTTTTCAAAGTGGTCCCGCGAAAACAATCGTGCGATCAATGTCCATAAGTCAGTCAAGGAAGACCTAGCCATGAAACAAGGAAAGCCTCAGTGCTGGTAGCTGTGGGTGTCATTTGGAATGATGAGGTTAAAATCCAGAAAGTCAACTGGTGCAGGATAAAACGGGAGCCAATATTTTCACACTTTAATGAAGATGCGTTTACAGAGCGACGCATTGCACTCATGGTTCGAGAGCCTATGTTTCAGCCTGTGTCTACTTATAGGTGCACAAGTGAATCCCTAGTTAATGCTCTACTTATGAGTAAACAATCCATATACCATTAGTACCGGGAGGTTCTTGTGACTAAGTGGTAGTGTCCTTACCTGAAACCTAGTTGGATTGAAGTTCTGCCTGAGCCACATATGTGTGATTTCATATCCGAGCATGTTGGTTGCAAGATGTTTTCACAGTTAATGCCAAGTCATCTGTTCCTAAGCATGTTACACACACCACATATCATGCTTCAACTTATTTACATTCTGCATTCCAAAACTTACTACTGAAAGAAAGTCAGTCTGATTTGCAATTGTTGCAATGATAAAGGAGTGTCTGTTTATAACATTTCTTGGTGCAAAACCTTCCCATTTTCCATTATATTGAAGTTTTAGCCCACCCCCTCATTAACACTTCACCAACTGCTTCCCCTCTCCGTACCCTCCACACCTTTTCCCCAAAACTCAGTGCATTGTGCAGGGTATTCATTCATACCACCTCGCATTGTTCTGTCTGCCTCACCACCACCCCAGCCCCTCACCCCGAGGCCAGGCTGCAGCGATTGGTCAGGAGATGTTGGTGGGAACTGAGAAATAGCAATAGCCACAATGAAGGCAAGGCAGTCCTGCCAGACAACATAGCCCATCAGCTTTCTATGTTTAACTGTAATACAGTGAATGCCATTTGTGTCTTTACATTTGATGCTATTTGTCTAAAGTCATTAGTGGATAACTGAGAAAAGATTTGTGGGATTCAGTTCCTTCAAACGTTGTACCAATTAGGACATAACCTTTCGAGAAACTGAATTGGACTTACGTAGCATTAGCTGCGTGCTAAAAAGTAATATTTCTTCCCTTAGTCTTGATGGTTTTGAAAAAAACCAAAGTAGGACAGGAAAAATAGCCCTGTTGTTCCTTTCAAGAAGTAATTGTTCAGCACCTTCAGTGCCCAGGATGTCTACCTGAGCGGCCAGGATAGCCATGTGTTCTGGCTTTATCCAGCTCTGACATCATTTTAATGAGAGGCTGCATGTTTGTATTTCGTGAATGTTTCCCCTTTTCAAAGTCTTCTCGTCACCTGCTTTGTATTAAACACAGCTCCTGCTGACCAGAATGTGCTGCTTTGAGCTTGGAGTTTGACAAGAGAAGGTTTTCTAACTTAATCAAATTCCATTGTGTTCTCTTGGCAGACACAACCTCACACCATTTGTTTTTCATTTAATTCTCTCCATCTATCAACCTCTGCCATCTTTACATTGAGTAAGCATCTCATCGGACCACGTACAAGACAGTTTTTATGAAACAAATTTTTAAATACCTATGATACAAATTCTCTCCCCTTTTTGTGGTATTAATAGAATTGATGTACATCTTGCATGTCGTGTGAGTCACAACTGAATTTGTTTCAGAGATAGTAGGAACTGCAGATACTGGAGAATCTGAGGTAACAAGGTGTAGAGCTGGATGAACACAGCAGGCCAAACAGCATCAGTGGAGCAGCAAGGCTGACGTTTTGGGCCTAGACTCTTCTTCAGAAAAATTTCCTGAAGAAGGGTCTAGGCCTGAAACGTCAGCATTCCTGCTCCTCTGATGCTGTTTGGCCTGCTGTGTTCATCCAGCTCTACACCTTGTTA
>NC_063354.1:41497474-41556173 GCF_021869965.1 Rhincodon typus | reverse complement strand
CTGATGCTGTTTGGCCTGCTGTGTTCATCCAGCTCTACACCTTGTTATCTCACAACTGAATTTATTGTCTTTCCAGGTACTGTAATCTATCCTTTCCAAAAGCTCAAACATCAATATCTCATATAGCGTGAAGGAAAATGTTCATTTTCTGTTTTCTGGTGATGGGTCACCAATTAAAATTCTCACTGAGTAAGGAAGTTAGGAGTCCTTTTCTGCAGTGGATGATGGTAGATCACAGAATAATAACTGAGGAAAAGCTGACCATTCAATCTTTTAAAGGAAATGAGGATAAATAGCTGCATTTGAGGGATACACAGGGCCGTAGGGAGAAAGTAGGACAATTAGATGATTCTAGCACAGAGCTGATACAGTCACGATGAGTCAAATGGCATCCTCCTTGGTGTAAATTCCTATGATGCTCTGAAACTAATAAGTGTCAGGCTTTTACTGAGAGAATTGCTTCCCCTGCACAAAATTTTATGTAACAGGAATGGATGATCTAATTGTGCTGTTTAAAGTGATTAGGCACTGTTGGGAAAGAAGTTCCAGGATTTTGACCCAGGAGCAATAGAGAAACAGCAATATATTTCCAATTCAGGACGCTGTGTGGCTCCGAAGGGGGCTTGCAGATGGCAGTCTTCCATCTGCTATCCATTTCTTTGAGGGTGGTAGACGTCGCAAATTTGGGAGCTGACTGGTGAGCCATTGCACTGTAATTTGTAGATGGTGCATGTTCCTAACACGTATGCCTCGGTACTGGAGGGAGAGGATGTTGAAGGTGGTGGATAGGGTGCCAATCAAACAGACTGGGGTTGAGTTTCTTGAATGTGTTGATGCCATTCTCGTCCAAGCAATTAGGGAGTATTCCAGTCACACTTCTGACTTGTGCATTGTAGCTTGTAGACTGATTTTGGGAAGTCAGAAGGCGAGTTACTTACTGTGGAATTCCTAGTCTTCTTTTGTCATTACAGTATTTATCGTAATGCACAAGGGTCTGGGGAAATAACAGGAGATTGTGTTGATTTTAGGGGGCTCATGATCTCAGTTACCTTATATAGGCAGTCAACAATGTGTAGCAATTTTCTGATAGTTTATTGAGAAACATCAGTTTAGATGTGGTGCATTCGTTAATTAGGTGAAGAAAGAAAATATACAACCTGTGATAGATCAGAAAATCTCACTGACCCTGAAGCCATTCTGTAGAAGGGAGGAGTAGAAACAGTGCAATCCCATGTCCTAGTGGTCTTACAGTCTTTCCAGGTAGTCTTCACGGGTCTTCGGTGGCAGCCATCTTTGTTCTTCCCTTGGGCTGATACAAGGGGACACCTGGTCTTCGCTCGAGAAGATGGTGGCTTGACCCCTGTACTCCTCTCTCCCCACTTTTCTCTATTAAAATACATTATTTTGGGGGCTGGCCATCTCTAATGTGCCAATCAGCTGTTTAAACCCTCTTGCCCACGACCATGGGCAGCTAACCATCATGCCAGGATGACCATTGGCCCCTTGTCCACCTCCATTTGACAGTTAGCTTTCATTCCTTTGAAAAACAAAACTTTCTTAATTTTCAGTATACCACATGGATAATGGGGTCACTGATAGATCATGGATGTGAGCCATAACATCAGTGATCCTTAAGATCTCTCCTCTGTTTACATATACTATAGATTTATTTACATTTGCAGAAGGCTAGTCACTAATGTGATACAGTTCAATGAGGTTTCATGCTACACAGGAAACACCAAACAAGGAATGCTGATGGATCGCAAGTTTAAGGGGAACACCAATTTCCAACAATTGGGTTAGTTATGTTCATTTAAAGAGCTAGTACAGGCCCAATGGGCCAAATGACCTCCTCCTGTGCCATTATGCTGCTGTGATTCTGTGATCCTACACATTGTGCAAGTGACTAAAGGATAAAGCTATCACAAGTCTCACATTGTGGAATGAGGTAGCTTTAATTAGTAGTCTCATTGTAATAGGTCCACTGGGAACTAGTGATCATAATACTGTTGAATTCCATGTTGAGTTTAAAAATGATGCACTCCAATCACAAACAAGCACTTTAAAATCAAACAAATCAAATTACATAGGTCTGAAGAGAGAACTGGCTAAGGTTGACTGCGTAAATAGAGCAAAATATATCGCCATAAATAAACGGTGGAAAACATTTAAAGAAGCAATTCAAAATGTACAACGAAATGCATTCTATTGAAAAACAGGAAAGTGTGACTGGAATACTCCCTAATTGCTTGGACGAGAATGGCATTGATTTTGCATTTACTCAGGAAATTAAGGATAGTCTTTGATTAAAAGGAGAAGCTTATAATACATTAAATTACAGCAAATGTTTAGAGAGGCAAAAGGAATGTTGGCATTTACTGTAAGGGGAATGGAATATAACAGTAAGGAGGTTTTATCACAGCTGCGCAGGGTCTCAGTGAGACCACATCTGGAGTACAGTGTAAAGTTTCAGTCTTCTTATTTGAAAAATGACATAACTACATTAAAAGTAACTCAAAGAAAGTTCAGTCCATCCATTACATATGAACATAAAATCATACAGAATAAGAGAAGAAGACTGTTGGTCTCCTAGAAGCTGAGGAGAAATTATGGTGGTTAACAAGCAAATCGCAGCGAAATTGAACAAATATTTTGTGTCTGTCTCCACAAGAAAAGACGCAACTTGCATATGAAAAATAAGGAGGTGATAAAATGAACAAGAAAATTAAGGTAATTGATATTGGCACAGAAGCTGTGTGAGTGAAACTAAGGTAATTAATGTCCAGCGAAGCTCCAGAACCAGATGGTCTGGTATCTTAGGGCCCTAAAAGAAATCAACAGAGATAGTGGATGTCATTGCCAGGATGTTCCAACATTCCTGGAATGCTCTGAAAACAGATTGGAAGTATCAATGGTTGTTGAATGAAGGAGGGAGGAATAAACAGGGACCCACGGGCTAGTTAGCCTGACATCAATGATCAGGAAAGAGCTGCCTCTAATAATAAGGAAGCCTTAACAATGCCATGAGAAAATCACTGAATGATCAAAATCAAAATGGTTTTACTAAGGAAAATTGGGTTTGACGAATTTTAATTTTTTGAAGGTCCAGCTAATAAGATAGATAAAATGAAAACTGCAGATGTGGTATAGATCTATTTCCAAAAAGGTATTTGGAAAGGTGCTACATAAAAGATATATAATGATGACAATACATTAGCATGGATAGAGAGTTGGTTATTGGATAGGAAGTGAGGTGTAGGCATCAAAGGGGTATTTTCAGGTTGACACGCAGTGACTAGTGAAGCATCACTGAGTGCTGAGGCTTCAGTTATTTACCTTTAGATGGCAAAACAGAGTGATTTATCTGAGTTTGCAGATGATACAAAGCTAGATAAGCTGTGAAGATAATGCAAAGAGGCTACAAAGTGATATAGATGGTTAAGTGAGTGGGTAAGAAGCTGCCAGCTGGATGATAATGTAGGGAAACATGAGGGTATTCACTTTGGTCATTAGAATAGAAAAGCAAAATATTTGAGAAAGGTATGAAACTTGGAAATGTTCCTGCTTCACACACAAAGTCAGCGTGTATGTATTTGAGCAGCTGGGAAGGCAAACAGCATATTGGCCATCATTGCAAGGGGATGGCATTGGTAAGACCACACAGGGAATACTGTGCGCAGTTTTGTTCTCCATATTGCCATAATGCAAGTTGCCATAATCCTACTGGGCCATAGATTCTTATTTGGGAAGGGTATTAAAGGTGGAAGAACAGAGATGTGGAAATCGGGTTAGGGTACAACTCAGCCACTGAATGGCGATGCAGACTCAAAGAGTTGAAAGGTCAGCTCCCATGTTCCTCTCTTTCTTCTGTAGGTCACAGAGTTCTGAGAGCTTCCCCATTGCTCGAGATCCCTTCGGGGATCACATTGCTTTCTGACTTAATCCAGTCCAATGCAAATGGCTGATTAATTGCAGCTGTGCTCTCCTGTCTGTTAGCAAATAAAACCCAGCACCTTGAGCAATGGCACAGTTTGGGTCCCCCTCTCAAGCTAAGGTTTGGGAATGTAGTATTGGAGTGTGAATTAACGTCCAGATGCTCCCCACGGGTGCCAGGCTATCTCACACACACGCCTGCCCGAGGAGCCCTTGGTTTTGGTGAATTTGACTGCCTTCCCATGACTCTTGCCAGATTATGCCTGCTCACTTTTTCCCTGCTCGAACTACTGTTTTCGTGTAAGAAACTTTGCTTTTCGCATCTGGATTTCATCAAAAACAATCGATTTTGACAGAGCACAACCAGATTTGAAAACAAGCTCAAGCAACATGAAGGGCAGTCTCAGGCAAAGGTGTTGTTAACCCCTTTGGGTTTTTCTCTTTCTTGCCCCCCCCACAGCAGAGCATCAATGGGGACATTGACGTGACCATGCAAGTTCAGCGAGTGAATGCCCTGCCTGGTGTCTCACTGAGCCTTGTGGTTCAGAAAGGAATTTGGCGCAGTGTTCAGTCATTCGCTAAACCAGACTGGGATGGTGAGAGGTCTTGCTACAATTTGCTTCCCTGTTGGTGACATTGCCTTTATTATTGGCATTAGCCATCGCTCAGTGGCCATTAAGACAGATTTCGGCAATTTAAGTCCCGCTCCAGACATCTGAGCTGACACTTTCAGTACAGGGGGAGTGCTGCATGGTTAGAAACCAAAGTGCCATCTCTTTTGGACACAATGATCCCACGACACTATACAAGCTCTCCTCACTGCCCTATCCAATAGTTATCCTTCAAACAATTCATCAGTAAAAGAGGTTGTGCAATCCCAATAACTGTGAGATCTTGCTGCCTAGAAACTGGACTTTTCAAAATCATGCCAATGACTGCACCTCAAAAGTAAATGATTGGTGGGAAAACGCCTTGGAATGGCCTGAAGTGGTAAAAGGTGCTACATAGAGGCAAGATTTTCTTCCTTTCATCGTGTTACCTCAATGTGTTGTGTAACAGTAAAAAGAAAATGTTCAGATCCATGTTTCACATTTTTGAGTAAACGGTATGGGTTAAATTATTGGGACTACCAGGAGCCGAGCTGTAAGGTAGGGCGCAGAGGAGGTTTACCAGGATGCTGCCTGGATTAGAGGGTATGAGATATAAGGAGAGGCTAGAAAAACTTGGGTTGTTTTCTCTGAAGCGGTGGAGGCTGAGGGGAGATTTGATAGAAGTTTATAAAATTATGAGATACATTGATAGGGTTGATGGTCAGAATCATTTTCCCAAATTTGAAATGTCTAATACTGGGGGCATGTATTTAAGGTGAGAGGGGAAAATTCAAAAGAGATGTGAGGGGCAAGTTTTTTATACAGAGAGTGTTAGGAGTCTGGGATGCACTTCCAGGGGTAATAGTGGAGGCAGATATGATAAGGACCTTTAAGGGGCTTTTAGATAAGCACATGAATATGCAAGGAATGGAGGGATATGGACCAAGGGCAGGCAAAAGGGATTAATTTGATTTGGCATCATGTTTGGCACAACATTATGGGCCAAAGGGCCTGTTCCTGTGCTGTACAGTTCTATGTTCTACTTTCTCTGTATTTAAAGCAATATTTCCATCTCATGGTTGTTCAGTTTCTATCTTTGTATTTTCTTGTTGATATCCAGCTCATGAATTCCCTGGCAGTCATTCATTATCCTCCATTTAAACAAACTCTTTGGCCATTGGCTGTTGTTTAAAATCTGTTAATTTTATCTCACTACCCATCCTCATTGTATAACCCTTCTGATCCAAATGAAATAATTCCTGACAATGACACGATGCCTACTATTTGACAGCAGCAGTAAACTCTGCCAGGTACTCACTATATATATTTTGATGACCTACTGGAGAGTGTTTTGCTTCTGGTCTCTACTAGCACAGGGATAAAAAAAAAGTCTTGCATTCATGTAGCACCCTTCAGGGCCTCAGGATGCTCCAAGGAACTCCTTTAGCCGATTAAATATTTTCTTGGAAATGTAACCACTGCAGTTGAATAAATGTATGATCTTATTGTCATGTGTATTTAATAGTAAAGGTACAAAAAATACAGCTTTCATTTGTCACCACAATTCGGCGCCATTTTGAATAATTTAAGAATGTGGGGGGAGAAAAGGGAGAGATATAGTTTAAAGAGAGTCCATCAGTCCTGAGCCAGCTCATTATCAATGAAGATATGGAGGTGCTGGTGTTGGACTAGGGTGGACAACGTCAGAAATCACATGACATCGGGTTATAGTCTAACAGGTTTACTTAAAATCACAAGCTTTCGGAGCGCTGTTCCTTCATCAGGTGAAGTTCACCTGCTGAAGGAGCAGCGCTCTGAAAGCTCGTGATTTTAAATAAATCTGTTGGACAATAACCTGGTGTTGTGTGACTTCTGACATGGTCAATGATGCCTGTGCCATCATCCCTCCTCCACCACTTCACCACCATCTACACTGGACCCAACCAACATCAAAGTCACCGATCCTCAGGTGCCATCTTTCGCTGCTGGGCCAATTGTCCTCTGCCACCTCATCGCCGCTGCCTACACCGGACCCACCAACATCAGAGTCATGAGTCTCACCGCTGGGCCTACCTCATCGATGTAGGACATGCAGCTAATTGCTGATTGTAGGATCTTGCTGTGTGCAATGTGCTACTGATCAGAAAAGACATTTCTGGACTGATTGTGCCTGAGGTAACTGTGGGCGGAAAACTGCGAGAATACTGTTCTCTTCTTCGACTCTTGTGTGGAATCTTTCACATTGACCTGAAAGGGAAAAAAACGGGCCTCGGTTAATACTTCATTCAAAAGACAGCATCTCCACCGCACTGCTCTTGCCCTGAAGTGCATTCAACTGTCAACCCAGACAGAGTGCTCACTGTCAGAGTTGGGCCTTGACTAAGGCTTGCTGCTATGCCAGCAATAAAATAACAGACATTTCAGTCAGTTGTCAGGTATTGACACTTAATACATCTAAATCTCAGAATGAGTCATTGGCTTCAGCGAACAGATAACAGTGGAAAACTGGACATGAGTTTTTTTTATAAAATCCTTTACTAATGTTATTTTTGGCTTCTGACCTAATCTTCAGAAGGGCAATTTGTCAGTGGATTTTAAAAAGAAAACCTTTACATGTGGAGAGTTTCCAAATTTCAAGTAACTTAACATTTTGACAACACTTGAACAGGGCTTCAAACCATGTGTTTTTCATTTTGTAAGAATGAGCTGTATTTTAGAGGGTATTTGCGTGACTGTTGTAAGGCGAACACAATAATTTTTACCAGCACTGCATCCATAACGTACAAGAAATCTCTACTGAGTGAGTCAGGGTCCTATCTGACACTGCCACCAAACAGCAAGATTCCCTGCAGGAGGCAGTCTCACTCCACCTCACTTTGGAAGCAGATTGCCTCTTTGCAAAATGAGAGCAGGACCATTCAGGAACAATATCAAACAGAGGGTGGTGGAGCAAAGGTTGCAGGCCTCTCCTGCAAGATGGTGTTGAAGCTAAATTCTCAATTGAAAATTTCCAAACTCAAATTTTTATTCAGCAATTAAAGAATGTGAAAATAAAATGGGTGGATGGGATTAAGATACCAATCAATCACAGACTAACGCAACAAGCTTGAAGGTTTAAGTGACCTCTTCCCATTCCCCTAATTTACGTTGAATTTAACATTGGTATGAACTGTTTTTGACAAAAAAAATTGTGGATATCCATTTGGATTAGCTGTCTTGCATTTATTAGAGTGCCTAGGTTATGAATATAGATAGTGAATCCCCTGAGTAAACAGTGAATTGAGTACTACATTTAAAACACAAGCTATCAATCAGTGGGTTCAACCGTAAGATTTCATTCTTAAAATGTTTTCCCCTGAGCCTTGTCATCTCCTGCACATGCTGACTCCTGTCAAAGTGCCATTCTATCTCCTCTCATTACCACACCCAAATAGTCCTGGTTTTTTAGACCGGGTTTTAGAGTGTTGGCAGGTGTTCCTGCAGCACCAGATCCCCTCAAAAGTGATCGGAGCATCTTCATTTGAGCGCACCCATCTTACCCAATATATATTGCACCATCTTAGAAAGGCCATGATGTACACCATTCGCACCTTTTTTGTGATCTAGATCAGAGTCGCTTTCTCACTGAGGAAATGTTAGCTAGATGAGACCAACTATCAATCACAGGAAGTACACACAAAGAAATATCATGGTCACGTTCACTCAGATCAATTGAGAAAACTTGTCTTCACATAATAATGATATAAAATGATAATGCTATGCTTCTCCATATTGATTTGGATGGAAATAATAGCTCCCCTCTAACCTCTGCGTCACACCAAAGCTGATCTGTGGAAATTTCTGTTCCACAAACCTGATTAATTGCCTGATATGGATTTTTAAATTATACTCTACAAATTTATTTTCTACATTAACGTCTACATTATCATCTCCTGCAGTTTTACATTCCAGCAAACACCATTTACTTTCCTATTTTCCTTATCATATGTCTAAACAGCTGTCAGAGACCCCACAGAACTCAACTCTTCAGCGATGCTTCAATGATTAACTTACTGCTTCCCAGCAACTCTTGCTGCCTGCCCATGACAATAGTACAGGATGGTGTGTTGGTAATATCTCTGCACCAGATGTATATCATATATTAATATTCTTGAATTTGGATTTTAAAATGGAGGCAGATAGACTTTGGTCAGTTCTGTGTAGGTGACTTTCTTTTAAAAGGTCAGAAAGTCACTTAGAACAGTGACCTAAATGCATCATTTCCAAGATGGCTTCAGTCAAATGTCTGTAACTGAGATTTGCATATTAATCCTTTCTAACTGATTAAAGATTTAACAGCCATCTTAGGTTTGTTCAATACATTCGCATCAGTTCTATGACCCTTTGATCTTTTGCTTATAAATTCTGTGTCTGATGCCACCTCTCTCACTGACACCTGAAGGAGCGAGACTCTGAAAGCTTGTGTTTTCAAATATACCTATTGGACTATAACCTGGTGTCATGTAATTTTTGACCTTGTCCACCCCAGTCCAACACCGGCACCTCCACATTGTGGTGGGGTGTTTGTACTGCTGGGTTTACACACAGACCAGATTCCACCAATTTAGCTTCAGAACCAGTTCGTTTGAGAAGAATCAGGATTTCAGCTCAGATGGGAGAACCATTTTCTCTTAGCATGGTTTAGTTTTGGGGGAACTTGTCATTCTAGCTGAAATATTGCTGGATCATGGAATCTCTAAGCTGGGAGAGCTTGTGTAAAACTTGTCAAGTTGACAGAACTGAAAAAGTGTTTAGGCCATCAGAACTGTGCAAGGTCCATGCCATTCCAGAAAGAAATAGTGAAGCTGGAATATTCCAGAAAGGAACAGTAAAGCCTCTCGGCTCAAGGCCAAGGAGGGATCAGCAGCAAATACTGGCCATGTTTGCAACATCCACCCCCCCATGAAAAATGTTCATTTTGAAAATGACAGCTTGGGTTGAACACTACATTAAAAAGTGCTAAGCAATTGCCCAATCCCGATTATGAATGGCCTGTTTTGAAGCCAGGGCCTTGGGCACTTGGACATCATTTAGCTTTTCTCAAAGGTGAGATAATGAAAAAAAAAATTGTTTTTAATGAAGGATGTTATTCCAAAATGATACTTCAGATTGTTGAGGGGTTATTGTTGCTAATAAAAAGTCTACTTCTCATTGATTCATGCTTTTCAACTCAAATGGCATTTGAACGTTGAAAGAGATTGTAATGAATGTACTGTGAAATACTGACCAATTTATTAATGCGGTTGAAAGGAGATGTGCTTGACTCGGAGCTTTTATCAAAACAGAGCCACACAGAAATGAATTGGAAGTATTTCTTGGATAGGGTATATATTTGCTTAGATCCTCCTAAGTGCCTTACATCCATCATCTCAAGAGTCCTGCACTCCCCAAATTAAACAGCAACTCAACAGCATCCATTTTGATACACAGGCATTAAGAGTCACTGCCTTAATACAAATTGTTGGTTAAAAATGTAATGCCTTCCTCCCCACAGAGGCCTGTTTGAAGGCAGGGAAGCAATGTTATCGGGAAGGGGTGGTCCAGGGTTCAGATTCTTCTGCCTCCCTGCAGTTAGGCCCTAGTTTGTGGGCAACTTTCCAATGGAGACCCTGAAGTGGCCCCAGAGACGCTGCTTGACAAATCCTGCAGGATCGGCCTCCAGCATTCCGAGGGTGGGGTGGGGAATATTTTCTGCTTCAAAGGTGCTCTGAGTCCAACAGGCGAACTTGACACAGGAAGACAAATCCCAGCCCTTCCTGTCGATCAACACACTAATGACCAACACCTCCCTCCCTGAGAAAATTAACCCATTCCCCTTACCCAACCCTGGACAATTGTTGTTGACCTGCTGAGGAGGTCCCTGTAAAATAACACCCAGTGTTGTCGATGCAGAAGCTGTTGGCTTCTGCCTGAGGGTCTGATCTACCCAAGCCTTAATTCAGTGAGAGGCCCAACACTTTTCCAGTTAAGTGCCTCAGAATACCTCAGATAATGTCGTAATTCCCATTGGAAAGGGATGCAAGCTCCCGCTGATTCTGGAAACAGACCTCAGGAGCCACATCGCACCCACTGCTTTTCTCTCAGCTGTGAGTCAGTGGCCCCCGTTCCCACCTCTGTATCTCAAGATCTAGGCTGAAACTTCAGTCCAGCGCTAAGGGAGTGCTGCACTGTCAGAAATGCTGCCTTGAAGCCAAGACATTAGACAGAGGTTCAGCCTGCTTTGTCTGGTGGGTGGCAAAGAATGTATGGTGCTATTTTGCAGAGGAATTTGTGGCCTGACTAATACCAATCCTTCAAACAAAATCAGTAAAGCGGATTAGTTGGTTTTATCAGGTTGCTGCTCATGGAATCTTGCTGTGCATGAAATGACAACAGTGCCCCTGTACTACAACATTGATTGTGAAGGATGCTATCTGAATGTTTGGGGCAGTGAGAGAGGGAGATAGGAAATGCTCACTTAACTTACAGCGCCACCATCCTTTGACACCATTGCTAGCTTGAAGACAAACCAACCCCCCACCCCCACCAAAGCAAAGTTCAAAATCCATAGGTCCACAGTAGAACAAACATGACCGAGAGCCAGGCTGTGAATTCACCCAATCGCACAGTGCATTGAGGACATGGACATTTTATCTATCTGGGTGTGAAATTTGTGGTTACATCAGTCATAAGGAATCTGTTGTTACTCTGTGTATAAAAACAGTTGCTGCCAGTAATTCAAGCTGGAATTGGTTCAATTAGATGACGATAGAAAGCATTAAAGACCTAAAAAAGATATAAAAATAGAAGAAGCATATTTGACTGACAAAGCCAAAGTGCAATGTGAGGGCTTCTCTCAAGGGTCAGCTGATGTATGTGGGCTGTCCAGGACACAGCTAAATCCTAATCTAGAATCAGCCTCTGGATCTGTATCTGTCAGGGAAGAGAACAGATAAAGTCAGTACAGTTTACGATTCTGACTTGAAATAAGAAGACAAAGCAACCAAGAGTCTTAATACAACAATAACCTACTTCCATATAGCACCTTTAGGACAGTACAAAAGTATCATAAAATTTTACAGGACAGTAGAAGGCCATTCAACCCATCATGTCTATCTTGGCTCCAGAAACAGCCACCCAGCTAGTCCCATTCTCTAGATCTATCACCACAGCCGTTTAAATTCATCCCTTTCAAATATATATCCAGCTCTGTTTTGAAACCTCCTATGGAATCCACCACACTCCCAGGCAGCGCATTCCAAATCGTAACAACTGTCTGAGTAAAGAAGTTTCTCTTCATCTCACTCCTAGCTGTCTTGCTGACAATTTTGAAATTGTAACCCTTGGTTACTGGCGTACCAATGAGTGGAAACAGAATATCCTTCTTTATCTTGTCAAAATTGTTCATAATTTTGAACATCTCAATAACGAACATCTTAATCGTCTCTGTTCCAAGAAGAATAAACCCAATGTCTCTAATCTTTCCCCATTTCTAAAATCCCTCATTCCTGGTGTCATTCTAGTAAATCTCCTTTTCGCTCTCTCCAGGGCTTTAGCACCCTTCCTTAAATAAAGTGCCCAGAATTATGCACAATACTCCAAATGTAGTCCAATCAATGAGTTGTAGAGGCGTAACATCACTTCCTTGCTTTTATACATTATGCCTCAAATTAAAAGCCCAAGGATCCTATAAAACGTTTGAACAACTGTTTCAACTTGCCTGACCACCTTCAGAGAATTATGCACTGAAGCTCGAAGACCCTCCCCTCAAAATTGTACCATTCAGCCAATATTGTTTCTCTATGTTTCTTCTACTAAAATGCTTTACCTCATATTTCTGTGCATTGTAATTCATCTGCCCAATTGGCCAACTTGTCAACATCCCTCTGAAGTCACTCAGCATTATCCTCACATATCACTATTCTCCCTGGCTTAGTATCATTTGCAATCTTAGAAACATTTCCCTCAGCACCCATCTCCAAATTGTTGATATAGATCAGAAAAAGCAAGGGTGCAAACAGCAATCCCTGGTGAACACCACTTTCAACTCGTCTCCAATCTGAGAAATAGCCATCTATACCTACCCTCCATTTCCAATCTTTTAGCCAACTGCTAACCCATGGTGCCAAGGACCCATCCATTCCAAACATTTCTAATTTGCCAACTAACCAGCCATGTGGCACTGTATCAAATGCTTTCTGAAAGTCTAAATATAAAACATCCATAGCACTACCCTCATCCATTGCCTGTGTCACCACGTTGAAGAACTCAATCAAATTTGTCAGACATGACCTGCCCTTGACAAAGCTGTGTTGACTGACTAGTATTCACTTATTTTTCTCTAAGTGTCTATCCATCTTAACCCATATGATAACCTCCATGTGTTTCCCACTGGGGATGTCAAGCTGACAGGTCTGTAGTTTCCTGGGTTATCTCTTGTCCCTTTCTTAAACAACGAGTCCCATTTGCAATCCTCCAGTCCCCTGGGACTAATCCTGTGTTCAGACAGGGCTGGAAAATTTCCGTCCATGTCTCCATGATTTGCTCCCTTACATCTGTCAGCAATTTAGGATGCAGCCCGTCGAGACTGGGAGACTACCCTACTTGGAGTGCTACCAGTCTTTTTAGCATCTTTTCAGTATCTATCGCTGTCCTGCTCAGTTACTCAGCATCCACATTTGCCTTAGTCAAGCTCTCAAAGTAGCCACAGTTGAAGGAGCAGGATGGAGACTAATCTGCCTCTTCCCAGATCCATCCCACATAATTGACAGAATGCACCAGAGTCAAGAGCAAGAGGTTTGCAAGAAAAGATTTATGACGTATAGAATAGTGTCAGTGTTGGACAAAAACGGTCAAAAGGTCCAGGTTAATACATTACTGCATGCAGTGGGGACATTGCAAATGATGCAGTTGCACAACAGGGTATTAGTAATAATACTCTGTCGAATGAAGAAGTACTGAGGGCATTCAACGCACACTTCAGTGTAAGGAGCAATTTAACAATGCAATGTGTGAGATCAAATCGAAGAAAACAGGCCTAAAGAGAAAGTAGGATCATCTAGAAACAATCTCAAACAGCCAACAGCAAATGGTGCATATGAAGTAACTACTAACACATGACCAGATCATGGTTGGAGTTTCAGACCAGGCCTGGTTCTTCAAGCCAAAAAGGATTTGGTGCATGTAAAAACAGTACAGATCGCTAGGCAGTCCGAGCTCCAGAGACAGAAGACAATAGGAAGTGAAGCAGAATGGAAGACATAAGGTAAACTGTTTCCATATTGGCTGCAGGGGAGAAAGTGCGCAAAAGTGTAACTCCCTGCAAAAAGCAGAGGAAAGCATGCCAGCTACTTTCTTGAAGAGAAGGGAAGAAGCCACATAAATGGGATGATTGCCCAAGCACAGGGAGCTCAATGACGCAGCTGCTGGAGTGAGATATTTTAGAAAAGTCTGCACAATTCCAATTCAAAGTACAGTGAACAAGCAGAGAAAGTCTGCAATACCAAGGCAGGCTCTAGAAGTGGAAAAAAGACACAAAGCTAGAGAGAGAACAAACAATTCTGGGAATGAATATTTGAATATAGACTTGAAAGTGAATGGGCACATCACAGAGTTTAAAATGGATACTTGTAGTGAGTACCTCTGTGTTGTCAGACCAGCTTAAATAGCTCAGAAAGATTAAATTATATCCATCCTCAATGAAACTGCAGGGACTGGAGCAATGTCATTAAGAACTCAGATATAAGGGAAGAGAAATGACTGAATTTCTGTTTGCACGCAGAAGCATGTTCAACCCTGAAATGAATTCACAAGGTCAACAAGATTGCAGCTGCACATCTAGGAAGTGAATTTCAAAATGAGTTCTCAAGACTATTTACAGGTTTGGGGAAATGGAAGGCAGAATGCCATATTACCATCAAGGAAAATGCAAACCCAATCTCGATCGTACACGAGGGAGCACACCACACCCACTCCCTGGATGAAGTTAAGGAAGAAGTAGTTCCTATGCTTAGTTAAGGAGTAATTCCACATTGTATGAGATGGTGATCAGGAAAGGTTACTCTGCCCACACTTAAAGCTTCAAGAAGAATCTGTCTGGATCCAGCTCAACTTCATAAAATGGTAGAGTGTGATACTCATCTAATGTCTCCAGTGGATGAAAGTTTAGCAAAACAAGCAATTCACCGAAGTTGGAGGTGCACAGTAGATTCTGGTAATTACATTTGAATGAAAACTCCAGAAAGGTTACTGTACACTGATGTAGTTTAAATGGATTTCTGCAAAACCTTTGACAAGGTCCCACATGGGAGACTGATAAAAAAGATAAAAGCAAACGGGATCCATGGTAATTTGGCAAGTTGGATCCCAAATTGGCTCAGAGGTAGGAGACAGAGGGTAGTGGTAGAAGCAAAAACAAAGTTGCTGGAAAAGCTCAGCAGGTCTGGCAGCATCTGTGAAGGAGAAAACAGAGTCAACGTTTCGGGTCCGGTGACCCTTCCTCAGAACCTTTGGTGGTGGTAGGAGGCTGTTTGTGTGACTGGAGGCCGGTATCCATTGGTGTACCAACGCTTATGACATATATATATAAACAACATAGATGAGAGTGTTAGGGATAATGATAAGCAAGTGTGCAGATGGTACGAACATTGGCCAGGTGGGTGAATATTGAGGAGGAAGATGTTAGGTCACAGGAGGATATAAACAAATTGATCAGATGGGCAGATCAGTGACAGATGGAATTTAATCCTGATAAGTGTGAGATGATGCATTTTGAAAGAAGAAACAAGACAAGGGAGGACTTAATGAATGTCAGGTCATTAGGAAGCTGAGAGGAACAAGAGGGATATTGGGGTATTTGTCCACAGATCCCTGAGGGTGACAGAACAGGTTAATAGAGTAGTTAAGAAGTCACAGAGGAAGGACATTTGCTTTTATCAGTTGTGACATAGATGATAAGAGCAGGGTGGGGGGGGGGGGCGGCGGGGGTGTGGGGTTCAATATGGAGTACAGTTCTGCTGACTGCACTGTAGGACGGATGTGATTGCACTGGAAGGATTGCAATGTGGATTCACCAAGCACGTTCCTGGAATAGAGCATTTCAGCGATGAAGAGAGGATGGATAAGCTCAAGTTGTTTTCTTTGGAGCAGAGAAGGTGGAGGGGGGACCTGATAGTGATGTATGAGATTTTGAGGGGCATGGACAGGGTGGATAGAAAGCAGCTGTTCCCCTTAGTTGAAGGGTCAATAACAAGGGGGCATAATTTTAAGATGAAAGTCAGGACATTTAGAGGGGATTTGTGGGAAAGCGTTTTCACCAGAAGGTGGTGGGGATCTGGAATGTACTGCCTGGGAGAGTAGTTGAGATGGGAAATGTCACAACTTTGATGTGCACTTGAAATGTCATAATATTGAATGCTCTGAACTGAGTTCTGGAAAACGAGACTAGTGTAGATTGAATGTAATTTGTTGGTGGTACAGACTCGATGGGCTGAAGGGTTTCTTCTGCATTGTATGATTCTGTAAAGCTGACAACCTTTCTCACACCTTTTTGGGAGTTACAGATTGAACAGGTTACCTTGTGGACTAACATTCACACCAGAGTGTTTGTTGAAAAAGAATTCAGATTCATTGGAAGAAATCACTGGGGTGATATGTAACACGAATGACATAGTAATACAGGGGGAAAGACAGGGATTCAGTTTAACATCTTGTCTGAGGAGTAACATCTCTGGCAGTGCAGCACTCCCTCTCTACTGCAGTGGAGTGACAGCCTGGAACCCATGTTTCTGAAGCCAATCAGAAGGCTGTTGTCATGTAGTTATTCCTTAGCTCAAAGGCCCCTGGTGATGAGCAGTCTGTAACTGTATACCTCACAGCTTTGAAAAGTCTCTGCAATGAAACTTGACCCTACAACCTTCTAGCAAAAGCAAGAGTGCTACCTGCTGACACCAAAGCAAAATACTTCAGGGACTCATCAATTTATATTTGCAGTAATTATGCATTTTCGATGTGGAAAGCTGCATTTGCGTAGTAAACAATTAATAATTGGCATTTGCGGTGGAAATAACAAGCATTTCCAATGGAATAATGATACCTGGCAACAGAATAAAAGTGACAAAAACATATATTTTTGTCTTTCAAACCAGGGCTAAGTGCCGACAGTCACCATGGAAACACAATATTCTGTGGTTGAAAACACATCACAAGCAGTTGAGAGCTTCTGCTCATTAGGATTGGCCACAAGTGTATTAATGATGTACATTGAATGCCTGGGCAAAGGCTTAAATAAATTATTACCTTACCACAGGTAGAAACTGCCAAATAGCTGTGTGCATGAGGTGAACCCTCCAGAGTTACAGTGTCCACAACCACTGAGGAGCAGGACTGTGTTGGTCCACCACCATTAGAACAACAGGAAGCCTCTGATCATGTTTACAACAGGTGACCCAACGTGGAAATGCAAAACCTTTGACACTACGGTTTTTGTTGCAGCTGTTGGGTGAAAGGTCATGACACATTCCTGAGTTTGTGTTTTTGGAAAAGAATCAAATACACCAAGGGCCCAGTTCACATCCTGTGTTGGGTCTGAAAGCGACACAGTGAGGTCTCAGAGCACTGCCTCACCTGTATCATTCTAATGGGCTTGCAGAGGTCAAATTGCAACCAGCACGGAACATTTTCCATTGTTCTCCAGCATGTTGTAACAAATGGAATAACGAAACACAACTTTGATACACGTTCACATATATAATTTAGTGTCTACTTTAAAAACACATTGAAGAACCTGGCCTTAACAATAACCTTCCAGAAACTTCTTAGAAGTCAATGGCAGCCAGACAAGCATCACTCCAAGTAACTTTGAATGGGTCTGCAATACTTATTTACGTTATAATCTGCTGCAGAGATGATTTTCTCCAAGAAAAGACCCTGTGCAGTGGAATATGTCCCTCACTTTCCAGCAAACCTCTCGAATAGGCCAAAGACAGTTGGCTATCTGCAAAGCCTTCATTTTGATGGTAACTGCTTCATTCACTGAGCAGGCTCGGTCACATGATTCCCATCACACTGAATCTAACTACATTTTTTAACACACGAATAAAGGCAAAATACTGCGAAAGCTGTAAAGATTGAACTCGGTTCTGAAGAAGACCAGACTGAGTTTAATTTGGATAAATGCGAGGTGTTGCATTTTGGGAAGACGAACACGGGGCAGGACTTATGCAGTTAATGCTAGGGCCCTGGGGATTGTTATCAAACAGAGAGATCTAGAAGTTCAGGTACATATTCCTTTGAAAGTGGTGTTACATGTAGACAGAATGGTGAAGAAGGCATTTAGCACCCTTGCCTTCATTGCTCAGCCATTAAATATAGGAGTTGGGACACCATGTTGCGCTTGTCCAGGATGTTGGTGAGGCCACTTTTGGAGTGCTGTGTACAGCTCTGGTCTTTTATAGGAAGGATATTATTAAATTGGAAAAGGTGTAGAAAAGATTTACAAGGATATTACCAGGACTGGAGGGTTTGAGTTATAAGGAGAGGCTAGTTAGGCTGCTACTTTTTTCACTGGAGTGTAGGGGGTTGAGGGGTGACCTTATAGAAGGTTATAGAATCATGAGGGGCATAGATAAGGTGAATAGCAAAGGTCTTTTCCCTAGGGTAGGGAGTTCAAAATGAGAAGGCATATTTTTAACATGACAGGAGAAAGAGTTAAAAGGGACCTGAGGGGCAGCTTTTTCACACAGAAAGTGGTTCATGTGTGGAATGAACTGCCAAGGGCAGCGGTAAATGCAGATACAGTTGCAACATTTAAAAGATATTTGAACAGGTAAGTGAATCGGAAAGGTTTAGAGGGATATGGACCAAGTACAGGCAAATGGGACTAGTTTAGTTTGGGAAACTCAGTCGGCATGGATGAGTAGGACCACAGGGTCAGTTTACATGCTGTATGACGATAACTCTATTAACTCTGTTTCTCTCTTCTCAGATGCTGCAAGACCTGCTGAGTTTCTCCAGCATTCTCTACGTTTGTCATCATTTTACCCATACAGTTTTGAAATAGCAGACAGTTTAGGAGCCATACAACATTTATTGTCCACATCAATCTAACTGTGGCCTTCAAAGAAAATATTCTGGCCTGTAAAACAGGACCAACCATGTGTTTTTGTACTATCTGGAAATAATCAACTTTCTTCCATCAAAACAGTGAAGCAGAAGATATATTACATCAAAACTTCCTCAAAAGACTTTTGGAAAAGGAACTGTAAGTTTTCAGTTGTTGGCTAGCCCATCAACCATCCTCACAAAGGATTTCTAGCCTGCCAGCTCCAGTCTGGGGCTTATCAACTCTACCTTTAAAGCAAGGGCATTGTTAAACTGGTATCTATTGTGTTGGACTTCATAGAATATGAGGTCCCTGATTGGGGCTGCTAACCTGGTCTAATCAGCGAGTCCTGGCTGACAGGTATAAACAGGAGTGTGAGGGGTTCTGTTTACTCTAAGAGCAAGCTCTAAACTAGCTGGATCAGTGTCATATACTATGAATGTGTAAATGAAGCGTGACTTGGTGACAGGATACTGGCCTTTGTGGAGTTATTTCAGTCACCTTTGGTTGTTTTGTACTAGTTACCAATAGAATAGCTTCTTTACTGTTTCTAATTCTATCTCCCAATGTATGTTTTGTAAGCATTCCTGTCTTGCAAAGTATTCCCTGCCATCTAAGAGTTTTTGAAATAAATCCTACTTCTGGTTTAACTTGATGATAGTCTTGTGATAATCCTTACAAAATCAGAATCCACCAACAGAAGGAGTGGGGGAAATATACCCTCACTGTTTAGAAAACTAAAATCTCAATCTGTTTATGAGCTGTTGGTAAAAATAGGGAGAAATGTTTGGTTGAAACCTCACAATCTGTCTGTACCAATGTCCTCAATGAGGCATACCAACAGATTCAAGAACAACTTCTTCCTGCTGTTATCAGACTTTTGAACAGACCTCTCATATATTATACCTGATCTTTCTCTGCACCTTCTCTATAGATGTAACACTATATTCTGCATTCTATTCTTTTACCCTGATGTACTTATGTAAGCTTTGATTTGTCTGGTTAGCACGCAAAACAATACTTTTCACTGTATCTCAGTACATGTGACAATAATAAATCAAATCAAATCCTGCAGTGCAATATTTGCAAAACAGATGTATCCTATTCAAGTCAATTAATCTAGACTCCATCTGGAGAATTGCTCGGCAGTTCCTGTATTGGATTCCTAGTGTCAGGAAAACTGCCCTTAATTAAGTTGGGGTCAGAAAGGACCTGACCCCGGAACCAGCCCACTGCAGCACAATGTCAATCACGGTCATCAGTGAAAGTAATTAATACAGAGTCACACCAGAATTTAGTGGTGACTCTGAGATTAAATGGGAGCCACATGGTGATCCCAGGCCCCCAGAAACTACCAACTCGATAGAAGGGTCTCATTGACAAGCATCCAATCATGGGATGTAGATGTCTTACCCCACTTCCTCCACCTCACTCTTGCCTCTGAGCCCTCTGCCCCTAGTCCCTGGAGAACCATTTACAATGACCCCCATCCCACCCCACTCCCTTGTGACCAGGGATCCAGTATTAATCCTCAGGCTGGGTTTTGGAGCATTTACCTACACCAACTACCACTCCTTATGCCTGTTCCACCATTGGAGAGCCAGCAGCTTCTGATTGGCTGGCAGCTCCCAGAGGGTGGGATTTCTGAACCAGCAGGGTCTGCGTTCTGTAGAAGACCCAATGCTGGCCAGTAAGGGATTACATTCTTTCACACCCACCCCTTCCCCCATTAAAGTAACACAGGCCTCTCAGCAGTTCTCTAACATTAACACCCAGCCCCATGAGGTACTGCTGCACTGTCTGAGGTGCTGTCTTTTAAAAAAGCGATTAAACCAAGGCCCTGTCTTTTCTGTCATGTGAAAAGACCCCATGAGATTCAAGGAGGGCAAAGGAGCTCCCTCCAATGTCTTGGACAATATTTATTCCTCTCTCAACATCAGGAATGACAATTATGGTCTCATTTACGCAGTGCTGTTTGTGGGAGCTTGCTTTGTGCAAATTGGTTGTTCTGACTCTTACATTACAGCAGTGGCTGTACTTCATTGGCTGTGAAACACTTTAGGACCAGCTGAGCTTGTAGACGATGCCATATGAATGAAACTTCCTCCCTGGTGGCCATTGATAAAATGCTGTGTGCTGTTCTTTCATGTAGCAAGTGATACAAACATGTCAATTCCAGCTTAAAATCACTTCCTGAGTGATGAACCCTTTGAGAAAGTGCCCTGAGCCTGTATCTATGGTGGTGCCACTTCTTTCTTCAATAGAGTTGCCAATTCTCCAGAACTGATCTGGGCAGCACAGTGAACAACAGCAAGAGAATCATCCTAGGGGAGTCTACAATGTCTTTGAACATTCCTCAGTCATAAAAATATTGGAATGAGCAAACAAAACCTGTTTGACTAGCAGTTCAGTTTAATTAAAAGACAAAGATTCCATTCGCTTTTCTCTGTGGAGTGTGCCAGGAAATGGGGGGTGGAGAAATAGGTTGTGATTAGTGGTCAATGTTGAAAACTCTCTAACCAGAGCTGGCAACTCCAACCATAGAGGAGGCCTCTTAAGCATCGGTCTGCTAGTTCCCATGAAAGTTCGCATTTGGAACATTAACCTTGTCCCTATTTCAGGTGCAAATGCATGTGTTGCAAATATGTTGGCCGTGGTTCTGATTTACTGAATTTGAACAGTTTTCTTTTGTTTCTCACTTTCCTGTACAGTAAAGCAGACAACATGAACGTGAAACATGCTGATGTTACAGAAATGTTGGGAAAGGCGTGGTGTGAGAAATGAATGATGGCTCACACCCATTACCTTGTCTATTATTGTGAATGGCCCATAATGGTTATCCTTCTGTTTGTTTTCCAGCATGTTAGAGTATTCACTGGACCTACAGAATGTCAGTCTATCCGCTGTGCGTACTGTGAGGGTACTGCGACCGCTTCGAGCCATTAACAGAGTTCCCAGTAAGTATGGTTATCCCTTAACAATACCGAAACAGTTTTCATCCAGTCCAGTTAATGTTGTGGCTAACTGATGGGACTGCAAGAAAGAGCTGGATGTGGCATTTTGAGAGGAATTAAACAAACATTTTGTGTTTATCTTCACAGTGGAAGAAATAATAGATAATCTGGGTCTAAAGCTCAGGCTGGAGGAAGGTGGTGGCGTAGTGGTATTGTCTCTGGATGAGTCATCCCAGGGACCTAGGTTAATACCCTTGAGACAAGAGTTCAAATCCCACCATGCTAATTATTGGAATGTGAACTTTGTTAATAAATCTGAAATTTAAAAAAAAAACTAGTCTGAATAACATTGACCATGGCATTACCCTGAATTATTGTTTAAATATCCATCAGGTTCACTGATGTCCCTTAGGATTCTTACCTAATCTGGCCTATATGTGACTCCAGGTCCATGGCAAACATTCCTGACCTCATAGCAAATATATACTCCAGTTAGGAAAGGGATAAGCTAACCACGGTCAACCAGACAAGTTAAGGATAGCTTCAAATTTAAAGAAAAAGACATACTGTGTAGTAATAAAAACCGAAAGAACTGTGGATGCTGTAAATCAGGAACAAAAACAAAGTTGCTGGAAAAGCTCAGCTGGTCTGGCAGCATCTGTGAAGGAAAAAACAGAGTTAACGTTTCGGGTCTAGTGACGCTTTCTCAGAACTGTGTAGTAATGATTGGTGGTAAGTCAGAGGAATGGGAAAGTTTTAAAAAGCAACAAAAGGTGACCAAAAAATAAGAAAGGTGGTGAAAATAAACTTTAAGCGTAAGTCTGCAAGTAATATCAAGGTGGACAGCAAGAGCTTCTTAAAGTAAATAAATGAGTTAGGGGAAATAATAATGGGGAAACAGAAAATTGTAGAGGAATTGAATCAATGTTTTGCGTGAGTCTTCATGGTGGAAGGCACTAACAGCAATCCAAAATCACCAAATAAGCAAGAGGGAAAAAAAAATACAATCATGCAATGCAATACAGTGCAGAAAGAAGCCAAAGGCCCCATCAGGTCTCCAACGACCCTTTGAAGAGTATCCCACCCTATCCCTGCATTTCCTATGACTAACACACCTAGCCTGCACTTCCCTCAACACTATGGGGCAATTTAGCATGGCCAGCCCACTCTAACCTGCACATGTTTGGACTGGGGGAGGAAACCGGAGCACCTGGCAGAAATCCGCATAGACACAGGGAGAATATGCAAACTCCACACAAGTCACACCCAATGCTAGAATCAAACCCAAGTCCCCAGCGCTGTGAGGCAGCAGTGATAGCCAATGAGCCACTGTGCCACCTTAACACAATAATACCTATCACTAGAGAGGTGAGGTAGAGTTTTAATGAGTAAGGTAATCAACAGTTATGGCGAAAAGGCAGGAAAGAAGAATTAAGGATTCAGATCAACCATGATCTCGTTAAATGACAAGGCAGGCTCGAGACGCTGAATGGCCTTTGTCTGCTCTTATGAAATGACGTCATTGGCTGCAAAAGGTTTTCCTGGCAATGAGAAAGGAGAAATGTGAAATGCAAATTTTTCTTTTCTTCAAAGCAATAAAAAGCAAACGACTTGGAGACAGTAATAACTGCAGATGCTGGATGCCAGAGTCAATAAATGTGAAGTAGAAAAGCACAGCAGGTCAGACAGCATCCAAGGAGCAGGAAAATCAACATTTCAGGCTGAAACCCTTCATCAGGACTGGGGAGGGAGATGGGAGCCCAGAAATAAACAGAGGAGTGTGGGGCTAGTGGAAGGGTAGGAGTGATGGTGATAAGTGGATACAGGTAGGGGATTATTGTGATTGGTCCATAGGAAGGGTGGAGCAGATAGTTGAGTAGGAAGATGGACAGGTTGGGTCATGTCAGGGAGGTGAGGAGGACAGGGAGGGCTGGACATGGGATAAGGCTGGAGGGTGGAGGGATTTTGAAGCTGGTGAAGTCAATATTAAGTCCATTGGGCTGTAATTTTCCAAGGCAAAATATCAAGTGTTGTTCCTCCAGCTGACGTTTAGCCTCAATCTGACAGTGAAGGAGGCCCAGGATGGACATGTCACCAGGGGAGCAGGAGGGGGAATTAAAATGGATGGCAACTAGAAGGTCGGGTTGGTTGGTGTGTGCAGAGGGCAGATGCTCTGTGAACTGGTCCCCGAGTCTGCTTTTGACCTTCCCGACATACACGAGACCACATTGGGAGCAACAGATACAATAGGTCAGATTGGAGAAAGTGCAGGCGAATCTCTGCCGGATCTGGGAGGGTTGTTTGGGGCCTTGGACGGAAGGGAAAGGGGAGGTGTAGGGGCAGGTGTTGCACCTCCTGCGGTTGCAGGGAAAGGTAACAGGTGTGATGGAGAAGTAGGTGGGGAGTGTAGAGCTGACAAGGGAGTCACAGAATGAGCGCTCCCTGTGAAAAGCGGACAGGGGTGGGGAGGGAAATATCTTTTTGGTGGGGGGGTCTGATTGTAAATGGTGGAAATGTCAGAGGATGATGTGTTGGATTCAGAGGTTGGTGGGGTGGTATGGAGGACTGGGGGACTCCATCCTTATTGTTGTTGGGAGGGCGTGGTTTGAGGGTAGAATGTGGGAAATGGGGAAGACGTAGTTGAGAGCATCCTTAATTACAGAGGCGGGGGGAAGCTACAGTCCCTAATGTGGGAGCATATCTGGGATGTCCTGGAGTGGAACGCCTCATCCTGGGACCAGATGCAGCATAGGCAGAGGAATTGAGAGCATGGGATAGCACAGTGTGGAGCTGGAGGAACTCAGCAGGCCAGGCAGCATCAGAGGAGCAGGAAAGTTTACATTTCGGGTCGGAACCCTTCTTCAGAAATGGGTCCCAACCCGAAACATCAACTTTCCTGCTCCTCTGATGCTACCTGGCCTGCTGTGTTCCTCCATCTCCACACTGTGTTATCTCTGACTCCAGCATCGGCAGTTCTTGCTATCTCTGAGAGAATGGGATAGCATTTTTGCAGGATGGTGGGTGAGAGGGGATGTAATCGAGGTAGTTGTGGGAGTCAGTGGGTTTGAAATGGATGTCAGTGGTCAGTCGGTTTCCGGAGACGGAGATGGAGATGGAGAGATCCAGAAAGGGGAAGGACGTGTCAGAAATAGTCCAGGTGAATATGAGGGTGTGGTGGAAGGTGTTGGCGAAATTGATGAACTGCTCGAGCTCCTTGTGGGAGCACGAGGCAGCACTGATGCAGTCATCAATATAGCAGAGAAAGAGGTGAGAGATGGTCCTGGTGTAGTTGTGGAAAAGGGACTGTTCCAAGAATCCTACAAAGGGGCCCATGTGGGTGCCCATGGCCACCCCTTTGGTTTGTAGGAAGTAGGAGGTACCAAAGGAAAAATTGTTGAGGGTGAGGACCAGTTCTGCCAAGCGAATGAGAGTGTCAGTAGAGGGGGATTAGTTGGGCCTATGGAAGAGAAAGAAGCAGAGGGCTTTTAGGCCGTCTGTGTGGGGGATACAGGTGTAAAGGGACTGTAAGTCCATCGCGAAGCTGAGTGTTGGGGACTGGGGAATTGAAAGTTTTCTCAATTCTTCCATCTCCGCTGCATGTGTTCCCAGAATGAGGTGTTTTACTCCAGGACATCCCAGATATCCTCCTACCTTAGGAACCGGAATTTTCCCCGCCCACTCTGTAATTAAGGATGCCCTTAACCACATCTCCTCCATTTCCCACACTTCTGCCCTCAAACTACCTCCACCCAACAGCAATACGGATAGAGTCCCCTTAGCCCTCACGTACCACCCATACACCTCCCTCTCACTTCCATCCAAGGCCCCAAACAATCCTTCCAGATCCGGTAGAGATTCACCTGCACTTCCTCCAACCTGACCTATTGTATCCGTTGCTCCCAATGTGGTCTCCTGTATATCAGGGAGACCAAACGCGGACTCGGGGACCGGTTCACAGAGCATCTATGCTCTGCATGCACCAACCAACCTGACCTTCCAGTTGCCATCCATTTTAACTCCCCCTCCCCTGGCGACATGTCCATCCTGGGCCTCCTTCACTGTCAGAGTGAGGCCAAACATAAACTGGAGGAACAATATTTCGCCTTGGGAGCTTACAGCCCAACGGCCTCAATATTGACTTCACCAACTTCAAAATCCATCCAACCTCAGCCTTATCCAATGTCCAGGCCGCCCCCTCCTCCTCACCTCCCTGACCTGACCTAACCTGTCCATCTTCCTACTCACCTATCCACTCCACCCTTCCCATTGGCCAACCACAATAACCCCCTACTCGCATCCACCTATCACCATCTCTCCTACCCTTCCATGAGCCTCAGCTCCCCACCCAGCCATTTATTTCTGGGCTCCCTCCCCCAGTCCTGACAAAGACTTTTGGTCAGAAATGTCGGCTTTCCTGCTCCTTGGATGCTGTCTGACCTGCTGTGCTTTTCCAGCTTCACATCTATTGACAATGAAAGCAAAACACAGGGATGGAAGCAGTTCAGCCCTCACTCTAACCTCCTTAAGTGAATTAAAAAACAGATGGAATATAAAACAGAAATCTGATCCATTACAATTGATTTGAAACTTCCACCACAGTTAAATTTTACAGTCTTTGTTCCTCATGCTCACTCCCTCACATCACTCCCTCACATTGCTTGACCCACCCCAGTTACGAACCCATTGACTAACGCTAATGATCTGCCATTCTCTGCTTCCTTTGGAATCATCAGCAGTCATGCTTTCATCTATCACATTCCTAAACTCTGGAATTCATTCCCTAAATCTGTCTGCCTCCCGCTCTGTCTCTTCATTTGAGCCACTGTTTCAGACCCAACTCTTTGAGCATCTCTCCTAATATCTCTTTATGTGGCTGCTTGTCTGACTCTGTTTGTTGACACTCCTCTGGACTTCTGTTTTGTTAAAGGTACAATATAAATGCAAGCTGTTGTTTGCTCAACTACTTTTCCCGTGTTTGTCTCCCTTACTTTCTCTGATAGCATGGCCCTCAGACTCAGCCCAATGCACTAAACCATTTACCCCATTCTCCATGATCGGTCTCTCCAATTAATTTCAGTAAACAGCAATAACTCAACAGTTTTATCACCCATCAGGCAGATCTTGAAGATGAATAGCTGAGCATTAGCTGTAATTCAGAGTGTCAGATTAAAAGCCAGCCTTTTTGGGCATTGTCATTAATAACAATTATTGTATTCAGTAGAAGTTCTGTTGTACCAGCTATTCCAGGGCCAGAAATTATCATTTTATCCAGCTTAATGACAATCTGATAGATGAGGCAAACCAAGCCTATGGCTGTTTAATTGTTGCTATAATTAGGTAAATTAATTTTCAAATCAGCTGGCCATAGCTCATATCTGTGAAATATAATTTTGGTTGAATCGAGACATAAGAGGATGTGATAGGACAACTAATAATTGCATCCATCATTTTCATCAATATTAACAGTTGTCAGCACTGATTGTATCAGCAGCCATTAATTCTCCTCTTCCTACCAAGTATTTTTGGATTGGATTAAATGAGTAATTTTGAAAGCAAGAGACAGACTCAAATGCCAATTGGATTCAGATATGTTCAGTCATGGTCGCTGAAGTGCTTTCTTCATCAGTGTCTGCTTTTTGGAGCCAAAGTTTTGTCCATTTCTTTTGGTGCAAAAATGTCATCATTTCAGATCTGGGGCTACTTGAAATCTGGAATGTACAGTCAGAGACAGGGGAAAAGTGGTTGACTCTTAACTGCCCTTTGGGCAATTAGCCAGTAATGCCCACATCCCAATAAAAAAAGAATCAATCTGCATCTCCTAAACTGGCATCAAAACAATCCACTGAACACAAAAGAAACAGGTATTTCAGAGCACCAAAGCAAATAAGGCAAAAAAACCCTCCTTAATTTCCTCTTGCGTGTTCCTTACCCCTACCATGCCAACCTGGCTGACCTTTCACCTGTCCATTCTAGGGGATACTGATGCTAATCATCATGCCCTTGATTCTTCTCAGATTGGAATTTGAAACTCTGCTTAGAGCAGGCCAATCCATCACTGATAGTAGGAACTGCAGATGCTGGAGAATCCGAGACAACAAGGTGCAGGGCTGGATGAACACAGCAGGCCAAGCAGCATCATAGGGTAACTCAGGATGAGAGATTGTGCAAAAGCGAGTTGTGAGATACAAAATGTCTCCACAACTCATAAACATGCTGCATGATTTTTGATATTAATGATGGTGTAGGGTGTTAACAAACTCACTTTTCCAGGATTTTGACCTATCAGGAAACCTAAAGTTCCTTACTATTGAAGGAAATAAGGCTCTTTCGTTATGGTTTAGTTACTTGATGGGGGCTGGGTGTTTGTGGGGAAGCTAAATTTGTGTGAAGCGCCAAATTCTAGATTTCTACGTCACACTGTAAAATGTCCCTCCACACTTGGAACTTTATTATTCATACATTGTCTCAAAATGGCCCCTTTGGATATTGAGTGCTCTTTCTAACCTTTGAAATATGGAGATATCCTATCAACAATGATTTCATGCTAATTTCTCAGATGTTCAATATTTATAGATCATTCATTCTGTGACACTTTTCTATCTGTTTCCATTTTTTTTTTTGGCCTGATATTGTATAGACCACCAACGTCAAAAGCACTCTGCTTGGACATTGAATAAAAATTTATGCTCAGCAACTCCTGGCAAAAGCCAGAGTCGTGAGAATGAATAAGGTTTTCTATGGAAGTTAATGAGATAAATGTTGAAAATCAATCAGAGCAGACTAGGCACAGCTTTTGAGCTGCTTTCCATTCTAATAATGCTCCAGTTTCCTATACTCCCTTTTGTCAAATGCTAAGTCTTTACCCATGGGCTTCTGACTTCTGCTGCCTCCCATCCCCAAGCTATCTCTCTTAATATTTTAATGTGATGGGAAGTCTGAGAACTCCTGGCTGCCGCATAACCACAAAGCTTCACTCTCAGAAGTGGGAGGGTCAAGAATAAGAGAATTGTAGAATCACAAAGTGCAGAAGGAGACCATTTGGCTCACCATGACTGTGCTAGCCCTTCGAAAGAACTATCCTATTACTTTTACTCACTTGCACTCTCCTTCCTAGGTACACGTCTTCTATTGAAAACTACAATTCAATCCACTTCTACCATCTTTTCAAGCAATGTGTTCTAAACGACAATAACTCCCTTATGGTTCTTTTCCAAATTATCTTAAGTCTTTGTCCTACAATTACCAAATCTCTTGCCAGTGGTTGCATTTTCTCTTTATTTACTCAACTAATAAGCCTCATAGTTTTGATCACCTTTATTAAATATCCGCTTGGCCCTCTCTGTTCCAATGAGAACAATCCCAGCTTGTGCAGTCTCTCCAAGTGACTGAAAACCCTCAACTCATGTGTCAATCTGGCAAGTCTCCCTTACAGCCTGTCCAAGGCCTTCACAACAATGGACATTAAGGTACAAAACAATCCATTGTCTCCCTTCTGAGGTTTCTGGGTACAAACCTGAACTCTGTAGTTGAAGCCTTAAACCCCAGTGTTTTTGTGCACAGCACAGTCTGGAGTTTTCACCTGAAGCACATAATGCAGGTACACACTCTATCTAAGGCACTTAAAAGGCAGCAGGTAGTATCTGCCACAGGGGATTCCCTGGTGGTATTAAATGTGTTCTGAGTCTATCCTCTTCACAGTCCTTCTTTCCTGGTTGAGGACACATTCAATTAGTCAGGGTGTTTCTGTAAACCTTCATTTTAATCTTTCAATTTAAATATCTATAGAAACTGCTGGTATAGTAAACAAAAATGGGCATATGCTTCGAAATGTGACAAATACGATGGTACAGTAGAGTGTAACATAAAGGTAAACGCATCAATAACTTGATCTTTTAAGAAATATTGATGGACAAGTACTAATTGATATTTATTGATGTGTATTATCAAAAGATGACAAAACAACATCTAATTGACAAAGGACAGATAAATGTATTTCAATGGGGTATAATAGGTATTAATGAATAACTGATGTATGATCTGCAGAAGGTATCTTTGCTGATTAGCCAACACAGCACAGTGTGGGTAGATTAACTCATTTGGAAATATATTTTTATTAAGAGATATTGATGAAGCTGACAGATGCTTAATACATCGATACACTGAATAATTTGTCTTACTGAGGACTAATAAGCTGACAAATGGTTGACAGCTACTATCAGGTTAATGAGCTCAGTGGCCCCGCACAGCAGGAAGGCTAAGGACTGGTGTTATTTGATGTCTTTGCTCTTGTTCTGCAGGTATGAGGATACTGGTGACACTGTTGCTGGACACTTTGCCTATGTTAGGCAACGTACTTCTCCTCTGTTTCTTTGTCTTCTTTATTTTTGGCATTGTCGGGGTCCAACTGTGGGCAGGACTGCTGCGAAACAGGTGCTTTCTCGAAGAGAACTTTACAATGTGAGTATGTCTTATCTCAAAGCCTGGTGGCCACAGTTATCAACGTAAAAGGAATGACCATTAACCAAGTCAATGCGTCTATCACACACCCAATCTTAAATCTGATGCTGGTACCTGTGTTACTGTGAGGCGGGGAGTGGGGGAATGCCAGCTCACATACATAATGCTGGGCAGACCAGAACTAACTCCACTAGCGCCAATGCTTACTTGCCTGCTCTGTGAGATTGCTTATGGCAACCACACAGTTGCCCAGTTGGCAAGCAAGGAAGTAATTTACACGTGGCCAGTTTCCACACACAGTCAGTGGCCCAACAGTCTGCTTCAGGGATTTTGACTAGCGGGGCACAAATTGGCCCGTACAAACGGGGAGCGGGACTCCTTCTGAATTGGAGGCATCTTTCACATGCCAGGGCCTCCAGTTACCATCTTATCCAACAAAGGCCATCTCCAGCAGTGCTGGCTCTGCACTACACTGTGTGTATTATTTCCTCTGTTGTAGGACTGGAAGCCTACGGTTTCTGACTGAGGGGAATATGGTCCTCATTAAGACATAATGCCACTTTAGGAGAGGGAGAACCTTAAAGCAGAGGACAGACAAGGAGGGAAATATGTCGCAATGCATTGAAACATGACCAAGTTCCCTGTAAAAACTGCCCTTCCCTCTTCTCTTTGAAGTAGTTCTGATTGCTCTCAGGAGTCAATAACACCATAAGATATATAAGCAGAATTAGATCGATTGGCCAATCAAGTCTTCTTCCATTTGACCATGCCTGATAGGTTTCTCAACCTCAATCTCGTGCCTTCTCCCCATAATCTTTGATCCCCTTACTAATCAAGAACTTATCTATCTCTGTCTTAAACACACCCAATGTCCCGGCCTCCACAATCTTCTGCTGCAATGAGTTCCATAGATTCACCAACCTCTGCTTGAAGAAATTCCTCCTCATCACAATTCTGAAGGGTCATCACTTCACTGTGAGGCTGTGCCCCTGGTTCCTAGTCTCTCCTATTGGTGGAAACATTTTCTCCATATCCATCCATCCAGGCCTCTCAGTATTCTGTAAGTTTCAATCAGCTCCCCCCTCATCCTTCCGAACTCCATCAAGTACAGACCCAGAGTCCTCAACCGCTCCTCATATGACAAGTCCTTCATTCCCAGGATCATTTTTGCAAACCTCCTTTGTACCCCCTCTAAGACTAGCACATCCTTCTTTAGATACGGGGCCCAATATTACAAATGCAGTCTTTCCAGAGCCTCATACAACCTCTGCAGTTCGTCCCTACTCTGTATTCTAACCCTGTCAAAATGAATGCTAACATTGCATTTCCTTCCTAACTGCCAACTGAACCTCCACATTAACCTTAAGAGAATCCTGAAATAGGACTCGCAAGTCCCTTTGTGCTTCAGATTTCCCATCGACTTTCCCTGTCTACACCTCTAATCTTCCTACCAAAATGCATAACATTACAGTTTCCCTGAGCATATTCCATCTGCCCTGTCTTTGCCCACTCTCCTAGCCTGTCCAAGTCCTTCTACAGCCTCCCTGTTTCCTCAACATTGCCTGGCCCTCCATCTATCTTTGTGTCATTGCAAACTTGGCAACAATGCCCCTGGCTCTTTCATCCAGATCGTTAATGTATAACATGAATAGTTGTAGTCTCACTTGTGTGCTTGCGAAACTCCACTAGTCTCCAGCTACCATCCTGAGAATGACTCGTTTGTCCCTACTTTCTGCCCTCTACCAGTCAGCCAATCCTCATTCTATGCCAGTCCTTGCCCTTAACACCTTATTTAGCAGCCTCCTGTGTGGCACCTTGTCAAAGGCCTTCTGGAAATCCAAATAGATCATGTCTGCTGGCTCTCCTTTGTCTAACTTGCTTATTACTTCTTCAAAGTGTTCTATAGATTTGTCAGGCATGACCTCCCCATGATGAAGCCGTGCTAACTCAGCAATGCTTTACCATGCACTTCAAAGCACTCTGCAGTTTAATCCTTAATAATGGACTCTTAAACCTTACCTACAGCTGAGGTCAGGCTAATCAGCCTATAATTTCCCATCTTCTGCCTCCCTCCCTTCCTAAACAGGGCTGTTACATTAGCCATTTTCCAGTTCTCTGGGACCCTCCCTGACTCCAGTGATTCCTGAATGATCACCACCAAAACCTGTACAATCTCCTCAGCTATCTCTTTCAGAACTCTGGGGTCGAGTCATAGTCATAGAGTCATACAGCACAGAAACAGACCCTTCGGTCCAACCAGTCCATGCTGACCGTAATCCCATAATAAACTAGTCCCACCTGCCTCCTCCTGGCCCATATTCCTCCAAACCTTCATGTATTTATCCAAATGTCTTTTAAACATCGTAACTGTGCCCACATCCACCAATGAATCCATCTGATCAGGATGATCTATCCACCTTAAACCTTTCAGCTTCCCCAGGACCTTCTCCTTAGTGATAGCCACTAATCTCACCTCTGCCCCCTGACACTCTTGAAGTTCTGGTACATTGCTGATGTCATCCACCATGAAGACTGATGCAAAGTACCTATTCAGTTCCTCTGCCATTTCTTTATTCCCCATCACTGCTTCCCCGGCCTCACTTTCCAGTGGCCCAATGTTCACTCACTTTTTATATATTTATCTAAAAGAATTCTTGCAGTCTTTCATTATATTACTAGCCAGCGTACCCTCATATTTCATCTTCTGCTCCCTTATTGCTTTTTCAGTTATCTTCTGCTGGTGTTTAAAAGCTTCCCAATCCTCTGGTTTCCCACGAATCTTTACTACATTGTGTGCCTTTTCTTTCGCTTTTATGCTGTCCCTGACTTCCCTAGTCACCCAAGGCTGCCTTGTCCACCCCTTAGTATGTTTCTTCTTCCTTGGGATGAGTTTCTGCTGTGCCTCCCAAATTACCCCTGGAAACTCCTGTCATTGCTGTTCCATCATCTTCCCTTCCAATCAACTCTGGCCTGCTCCTCCCTCATGTCTTTCTCTTAACCTTTACTCAATTGTAATATCATTACATCTGATTCAAGCTTCCCCCTCTCAAACTGCAGGGTGAATTCTGTCTTATTATGGTCACTGTCCCCTAGGAGTTACTTCAGCATAAGTTTCCTAAATCAAATCTGCCTCATTACACATCACAAAATCCAGAATTGCCTGTTTCTGAATGGGCTCCACCACAAGCTGCTCCAAAAAACCATTTTGTGGACATTCCATGGATTACTTTTCTTGGGAACTGGTATCTAACTGATTTCCCTGCCATCTGCATATTGAGGCACCCTAAGATTATTGTAATAGTGTCTTCCTTACATGCCTTTTCTATCTCCTGATTTATTTTCTTCCCCACATCCTGACTACTGCCAGGAGGTCTGTACACAACTCCCATCAGGGTCTTTTTCACTTTGTGGTTTCTCAACTCTACCCACACAGATTCTACACCTTCCAACTCTATATCACTTCTTGCGATCGATTTAATTTCATTTCTTACTGACAAGGCAACCCTGTCTCCTCTGCCAATCTGCTTGTCCTTTCAATAGGACGTGTATCCTTGGATATTTAGTTCCCAGCCCTGATCCCCTTGCAGCCATGTCTCTGTGATACCCACAACAGCATACCTGCCAATTTCAATCTATGCTTCAAGCTCATTTACCTTGTTTCGTATACTGCCTGCACTTAAGTACAATACCTCAGTCCTGCGTTGACTGCCCCCCTTTCTCATAGTTGTCTCCTTAGCTGCCGTGCTTGAAGTTAGATTCCTAAGCCTTTCCACTCCCTGTCCTATTACTTGTTCTGGAATCTTTAATAACCTCTGCCGAGCCCTTCTCCCATTTAACATTTCCCATAATTTTCAATGTGATTGAACCCAGCTCCCCCTGCTTCCCGATTTATATTCCTGTGAAAAGTTCAACCGCCCCTGGCTTCTTTTCAAACTTTTACAATTCGTAGTGTGTTCATTAGCAATTGAACATAATTAAAAAGCAACTAAAGTCACAATGGTTTGAACATTTTTATTAACTCGATGTTGGAAGGTAGGCTGCAAGTGAAGTGATTATTTTTCTGTTTGGCTGAAAGGGTTAGTTTGCTGGATTTTTACCTGAGATCTGTGTTTCAGCCCAATGATAGCCAACAAGATGAAATCCATTTGTTGTTCAGTTTCTCCCTATCCCACAGTGTCAATTCAACGTAACCCAAATTGATTTTCTACATCTCTCGGCAGTAACACTACTAAAACAATAGAAAAAAGTTCCATTTTCGTAGCACCTTTCATGTCGTTTTACTGCCTGCTTTTGAAGGGAGTTCAGCATTGTAATGTAGGAAATGTGAAAGACAAATTGCACACAGTGCCATGATAAGGAAGGGATCAAGTGTTTTGGGGAATTTGAAGGGATAAATATTATCTAGGACAGCAGGAATCACACCCCGGTGCTCCTTGAAATCATGCCACGGGATCTTTTCTATCCACTCGAGAGCCTCTATTTCACATCTCATTTGAAGTGTTTTCCCTCTGACAGTGCAGCACTCCCACTGCACTACACCGAAGCAAGATTTTGTGCTTCATTGTCTAGAATAAGACCGATGACCTTTGATCTTAGATGCAGGTAGTTATTATGAAGCCAAGAATGGAGTAATAGGTTATACTCTGTGTACATAGGACCATCGGTCACCTTTCATTCCATTATTCACTGTTAGCATAAAATAATTTTACACCTATATTGCATTCCTTCTTCAAATTCTCATTCCTTCTCTCCTAAAGATAGTATCTTGTCCTTTGTTATGGATTATCCACCCAGATATGGGTTCAGAAAAAATGTTGCCTGGAAAGGAGGGATTGTTTTATTATCACGTGTACCGAAGTACAGTGAAAAGCTTTGTTTATGAGCGGTACAGGCAGATCATAGTAAGCAAGGATGTACAGATCATAAAGACTTATACAGAGGCACAGGTTACATTGCACAGGGCATGCACTAAGCGAGATCAACTTTATTTGAGGCTAGAGGGTCCATTCATCAGTCTAATAACAGCTGGAAAGAAGCTGTTCCTGAACCTGCTGGTGTGTGTGTTCAGGCTTCTGTATCTTCTGCCTGATGGAAGAGGTTGTAGGAGATCATTACCAGGGTGTGATGGGTCTTGGATAATGTTGGCAGCCTTACCATGGCAGAGAGCCGTGTAAATAGAGTCCATGGATGGAAGATTAGCTTCCGTGATGGTCTGGGCTGTGCCCACCACCTTCTGTAGTTTCCTACGGCCCTGGGCAGAGCAGTTGCCATACCAGGCTCTTATGCACCCGGACAGTTTGCTTTCAATGGTGCATCTGTAGAAGGTGGTGAGGGACCTTATAGACATGCTGAATTTCCTGAGTCTCCTGAAGAAGAAGAGGCATTGTTGTGCCTTCTTGACCATCACATCCTGTGGGAAGTCCAAGACAAGTTGTTGGTTATTGTCACTCTGAGGAACTTGACACTGTCCACCCTCTCAACCTCAGTTCCGTTGATGTAGATGGGGACATGTTCTCCTCCTTTCTTTCTGAAGTCAATGATCAGTTCTTCAGTTTTGCCGACGTTGAGAGGCAGGTTGTTCTCATTGTAACATGTCACCAAGCCCTCTGTCTCCCTTCCATATTTAGACTCGTTGTTGTTAGATATCCATCCCATATGGTGGTGTCATCAGCGAACCTGTAGATGGCACTCATTCAGAATTTGGCAACACAGTCACAGAATCATAGAATCTCTACAGTGTGGAAACAGGCCATTCGGCCCAACAAGTCCACACCACCCCTCCAAGGAGCATCCCACACAGACCCATCCCCCTACCCCTGATTTCCCATGTCAAACCCACCTAACCTGAAGATCCCTGGGCACTATGGGCAATTTAGCATGGCCAATCCGCCAAGCCTGCACACCTTTGGACTGTGGGAGGAAACCGGAGCACCTGGAGGAAACCCACACAGACACAGGGAGAATGTGCAAACTCCACACAGACAGTCACCCTAGGGCGGGTCCCTGGCGCTGTGAGGCAGCAGTGCTAACCACTGAGCCACCATGCAATCATGGGTGTACAGGGAGTACAGTCGAGGGCTGGGGATGCATCCTTGGGGGGCTCCTGTGTTGAGTGTTATTGTGGAGGAGGTGCAGTTACCTATCCTCACTGATTGCTGCCTATGGGTCAGAAAGCTGAGGATCCAGTTGCAGAGGGTAGTGCCGAGGCCAAGGTCACAGAGTTTTGAGGTCAGTCTGAAGGGGAGAATGGTGTTGAAGGCAGAGCTGTAGTTAAGTTATAAGGAGAGGATGGATAGGCTGGGACCTTTTTCACTTGAATGTGAAAGGTTGAGGGGTGACCGTATAGAAATTTATAAAACCATGAGGGATGTCGATAAGGTGAATGGCAGGTGTATTTTTCCTAGGGTCAGCGATTTCAACATTAGGGGGCATATTTTTAAGATGAGAGGAAAAGGATTTAAAAAAGACACGAGGGGCAACTTTCTTTTACGCAGCCAGTGGTTCATGTGTGGAATGAACTTCCAGAGGAAGTGATGGATGCGGGTAGAGTTACAACGTTTAAAAGACATTTGGATAGGTACATGAGTAAGAAATATTTGGAGGGATATGGGCCAGGAGCAGGCAAGTGGGACTAGTTTAGTTTGAGATTATGGTCAGCATGGACTAGTTGGACTGAAGGGCCTGTTTCCGTGCTGTATGACTCTATGACGCTGTGATAGGCTGCTAGGAAAGGCTGGATTGGGAATGTGGCTGTGGATGACTGTAATTAACCTTGTTCTCACCCATTAGCCTGTGCAGCATATTTTCCAGACCATGATTGCACTCCTCCTGTGGTCAGTTGACTCAGCTCAGTCTAAAGTTTGGACCTAGAGCCCCCTTGAAATTTTGTGGTTGATCTTGCACTGAGGAAATGTGTGTGTGTTTTTTTTTGTCTCTCTCTCTATTTCTCTCTCTCACACTTTGCAAAGTGCTCTTTACGATCTCCCACCTCTGGCAATGGCTCGTCCCCAGTGAGAGACCCTGCTGTAAAACACATGTGCACTGTAAAAGGTGAATCATTAGTGAACGTTTCCTGCTTGGATCAAGATAAGACACTTTGCAGATTTTGGATGATGAGGCAAGTAGGAAATAATTTGAATGGAATTCTATGCAAGCTCAGAAGTACATTTAGAACAGGTGTGGGTTTACCTGGAATCCCCTAATGAAGTTGAAGAAATGTCCTTTATGAAATGTCTTGTGTGGTTTTCCACCCATCCATATTCTGAGGATTGACTGCACTATGAAGAATCTTTCTACACTGAATTCTCTACTCTGCTGCTCATAGATGCCAGTCCTTGGTTTGATATTATCCATCCATTTTGTCTTGCGTCTTCCTCCCACTTGTTGACGTCTGCTGGAGCTGACGATCACCATCTTCCTTTCCCCAAGCCCCACCCACAACATCGAATCCAACAGATTCCTGACGTAGAGATCAGTTACTGCGAAAATCTCCTAAAGTGCCACCTGATTTTTAGTTTCCTACAGCCATTTAATGGTCTGAGGGAGTTCCTACTATGGAGCTGTCTTCTGGACCAATGGATTACCTGACAGGGAAAAAAGATCTGTCGATCTAATATGTGATCAGCTGTGACTCAATGGATGGGACTCTCAACTCTGAGGTTCATACATCACACCAGAGACATGGTCTAGGCTAGTACAGAGAGTCTGCTGCCTAGGGAGAGCTGCAGTTTTAGAGATAGGGAAACTAAAGTTCTGTCTATTCTCTCAGGTGAATATAAAAGATGTAACTGTACTGAGAGGAACAGGGGAGTTGAACTAGTGCACTGACAAACATTTATTCCTCAAAATCACCCAAACAGATTATCTGCTGAGCTATCCCATTGCCATCTGCTAGATTTTGCTGTGCTAAAATTAACTGTCATGCTTCCATACATTATAACAGTGTCTACACCCCCAAACTTATTTGACTCCTGAGAATTTTGGAGCACCTTGAAGACATGAAAGATTCTACACAAATGCAAGTTTTTTCCTCCTATTTAGATGAACATTGTTTCTCTCAGTATCGTCCTCTCCTGTTATCAAAGTGTAAGTGCTTGCCAATAGCCTCATAGCAATTTATCCAAGGACTTTCTTCAGGATTGAGCTTTGTAGTAAATGTTGGCGTCTATGACCAAGGGATAACCTCCCAGTTTAGATTCTGACCTTACTTCATGCCCGTATGTTCATATTGTAGCAGGAGTTATAACATAGTGGGGAACTAGTGGTGTAGTGGTAATGTCACTGATCTAGTAATCCAAGAGCGCTGGGGCTATGCCTTCAAATCCCACCACTGCAGCTGATGGAGTTTAATTTAAATTCATAAATCTGGAATTGAAAGCTAGTCTCAGTAATAGACTATGATACCTATTATCAGCAGTTGTAAAAATCCATCTGGTGAATTAATGTCCTTTAGTGAAGGAAATTGACCATCCTGACCTGGCCTACATGTGACTCCGGACCCACAGCAAAGTGATTGGCTCTTAACTGCACTTGAAATTGTCCACAAGCCACTCAGTTGAAGGGCAAAAAATGCTGGCTGTAAAATAAAATTCCAATGCATACTGTGGTTCCATTCAGTGTAACACTGGAAATGAGTGTAGTGGTCATACTGGAGCACAGTTCTGAGGTATACAAAACAAATCAAACCAGCACGTGTCATTCATAAGTTGTACTTGGTTTTCCTTCCGGGGTCAGAGATCAGTGAAACCTGCCTTACCCTGTACTAATGTGTTCCCAAACTGCACAGTGAAGCCATTAACTAGTAAGCTGAAAGTGTGTATGGGGGGATAGAGGCGTGGTGGTAATGTCACAGAATAAGTAAATTAGAAACTAGGCTAATGCCCTGGGAACATAGGTTCAAATCTCACCATTTCAGATGAATAAATCAATTCTAATGCCTCATCAGTGAGGTGACCATAGAACTATAAATTTATGGATTGGTGATGGCCTTGACTTTTTATTGCTAGTCTATTAATTTAGACACCTAAATAAAGTTCTGGAGACCTGGGTTTAAATCCCACCATGGCAGGTGATAAAGTTTGAATCCAATAAAAATCTGGAATTGAGAGTCTAATGATGACCATGAATCCATTGTCAATTGTAAGGAAAACCCATCTGGTTCACTAATGTCCTTTAGGCAAGGAAACTGACATCCTTACCTGGTCTGGCCTACACGTGACTCCAGACCCACAGCAATGTGGTTGACTCTTAACTGCCCTCTGGGCAATTAGGGATGGTATATAAATGCTGGCCTAGCCAGCGATACCCACATCCAATGAACAAATAATTTTTAAAATCTTCAGGCAGATATGTGTAGTGAGTTCCCACTTTCCACTTCAATCTTTGTGGTGGAGCAAGGGGCAAAGGTGAGGCTACATGCCAAAAGAAGGAAGAAAAAGTCAAAAACATGCCAGACTATTCACAAGTGTCACCTTCAGAGCCCCTTTAACAGGGAGGATTAGGCTGGTCAACTTGCATGTGGCAACCAGGTGGATATGCAAGGGAGGTTATGGTGTGAAAATACCATTACCAGATGAAGAAAGCAAAGAATTGTAAACTTAAGACTCAATAACTGATGTATTTTCAACAAAATAGGAGCATGCAGTACGGATGCAATGCCAAGTGGTGTCTCCAGGGGCAGTCTTTATCATTGTTATGGCATTGCTTCTTGTCAATAACACTCAGCATCTAATCACTAGCACGGGCCTTTCATATCTTTAAAATCTAATTGTGTCATAGGTAAGAAGCTCTCAAGATGATAAGAACCAGAAAAGGTCCAATTCACCGTCTAGCTAGCTTATTATTATATCCTCTGACCTTCTGAAGCCACTTTTCCCACCCTAATGTCAAACCTGTTTCTCTCTAATTCTCTGGCTTTTTCCTTTTGTTTTCAAAGACCTGCCTCTCAAGAGCTGGATCGATATTATCACACAGAAAATGATGATGAGAATCCCTTCATATGTTCCCTCCTGAAGGATAATGGAATGCGCTACTGTCGCAGTGTGCCCCAAAGAAGAGTGAACAACATCGAATGTACCCTAGACGATACAAGTTACTACCTGTTACTGAGTAACACCACAGACAATATCAGCTGTATAAACTGGAACCAGTACTATACCCAGTGCCAACCTGCTGATCACAACCCATTCAAAGGAGCCATCAACTTCGATAACATTGGCTACGCGTGGATAGCAATATTTCAGGTACCTTGGGCTGTTCTTCCTTCAGTAGGTTACAGCTTTTATTTTGAGATGACTGGCAGACTCAATTCCTCTCTTTCTGATGAAAACCAACAGCAGTTTACAAATAATGCACCAAAACCGGGGGCGAAAGAGATTTCTTTTAAAAAAACAAAAAACTTGCGTTTATACAACACTATAGAAATGTCAGGATATTAAACCAATGAAGCACATTTTAAACAGTAGCTACTGTCGCCATGCAGCAAACATCACAGCCAGTCTGTACACAGTAAGATTCCACAGATGACAATGAGATGGATAGGCAGATGATCTGATGTTGACATGGGAATGAGTATTGCCCCTGATTCATCTTCTAAATAGTGCTCTGGGATTCTTTAAGCCCACCTTAGGGGTCATTTTAATGCCTCAATTCAAAGCCAGCCCCTTCAACACTGAGGGCACCCTCAGTATGGCATTGGAGTGTCAGCCAATGGCGCTCAACTCTCTGTAAGGAAGGGAACAGGAGATTTTGAGCTGATAGCTCCTGACTCAAAGCAACAAACATTGTCACCACACCACAGTTGAAATCTTACTTCCCTTGTTGTTATTGGAGATAATTTTCCAAATTATATTAAAAACTCAGATTATACCTAATAGGTCTTTTAATTATGCTGATGGACAAAAATGGTAACTATGAAGTTGTCACTTCCAATTGTTCATAGCCCACAATGAGATAGATGACCAGATAATCTGTTTTTTAATGGTGTTGGCTTGAAAATGAATATTCACTTCAAGAGCGGTTGAATAGATTGGGTCTGTACTCCTTGAAGTTTGGAAGAGTGAGAGACAACCTCACTGGGAGGTGGTAGATACAGTTACGATAGCAACGTTTAAGAGGCATTTAAACAGACACATGAACAAGCAGGGAATAGAGGGACCGTGTGCAGACAGATGGAATCAGGCTCAGTACAGACACGGTGGGCCAAAGGGCCTGTTCTTCTGCCATATTGTTCGATGTTCTTAATCGGTAAGGGGTCAAGGGTTATGGAAAACAAAGCAGGAAAGTACAGTTGAGGATGATCAGATCAGCCATGATCTCATTGAATGGCAGAGCAGACTATGTGAGTCAAAATGGCTTACTTCTGTTCCTACATCTTCTGGTCAGTCATGAGTAGGCAGCAAAAGAATGTTCAGGGTACGAGTAGACCGTATGGCCCCTCAGCATGTTCAGACATTCAGTATGATCACAGCTGATCTCTAACCTCAGCACCAGTTTCCCATCTGCTCCCCATCTCTCTTAATTCCAAGAGTTTAGAAATCTCAAGCTTCAATATATTTAATGATGGAGCATCCATAACCCTTCGAGAGAGAACAAATTCCAAATATTCACAGCCCCCCAATTGAAGAAACTTCTCCTCATCTCAGTCCTAAACAGTAGATCCTTTCAATACTGAGATTCCATTTCTGTGATTCAGATACCCCACCGAGGGTAAACAAACACTCAATGGGAAGTCTGTCCGTCTTCTTCAGGTTCTTAAATGATTCATATCTCATTTCAGCTCTTCTCTTATTTTCCTAAACTCCAGGATGTATGGTCTCACTTTATTCACTCTCTCATCTCAGGGACCAACCTAGTGAACCTCCTCTGCATTGCTTCCAATAAAAGTACTTAGGCATGATTACTAAAGGTACCACAGGTTCCAACAGTGCCCTATGTAATTGTCACAAGGCTTCCTCATTCTTGTACAGCAAGAAACCTTGAAATAAAGACTATACCATTTGTCTTCTAATTTCTTGCTGAACCAGCATTTTAACTTATTTTTCTTATTCAGTACCTCCAAATGTTTTAATAATCTACATTTAAAGTGTTCTTTTTAAAAAAAAAGCAATCTGCTCTTCCATTCTTCCTTCCAAAATGAATAAAGTCATATCGTCTACCACTTTGTGGCCCACTGATGTAACCTTTCTATATCTCTTAGCAGCCGCGTTATATCTTCCCCACAGTTTACAAAGTCACATCGCTGTATAAATTCAGAAAACCAGCACATATTCCATTTCTTCATCTAAGCAATGAAAATAGAATTGGAAATAGCTGAGAACCAGCACTGACACTGTGAGCTCTACCAGTTACTGCTTGAAAATGTCCTGCTTATCCCTGCCCCCGCTTCTGGCCCATCACTCAATCCTCCACCCACACTAATATATTACTCCCATTCTATGTGTCCTTATCTTGTGCATTAACATTTTATGTGGCATTTTTTGATATGTTTTTTGGAAATCTAGGTACATTACATTTACTGATTCGCCGTATTGCAAGCCACCTCCTCAATAAAATCACATAAGCTTGTCGAGCATTCTGTTCGTAAAACCACATTGACTTTGTCTGATAAACAATAATTTTCTAAATGCATTGTTAAGACTTCCTTAAGATAGATTCCAGCATTACCAGCATTTTTCATACCAACTGACTTGTTTGCGCTCTCCCACTTTTCTCAAATAGCAGCATTACATTTGTTGATTTCCAATCTACTAGGGCCATTTCGGTATTTGGGAAACATTGGAAAATCATAACCTCTACATCCAAAATCTCTTCAGATCCTCATTCAGACCCCAGGCTGTTGCCATTAGGTCCTGGAGTTTGATGGTTTCTATACTCTTTGGTTTCTCAAGTGCTTTTTCTCTGCTGATGTTAATTACATCAAATGCCTCACTCATATTAGCTCCTCAGTTGCCCATAATTTGGTGACATTGGATAATAGTCTTGAATAATTGAGGACATTAATCTTCAGTGCACAGTATCAGCAGGCAGTAATCTTCAGCGTGTGGTATCTAGACTTAACAGAATTGGCTATGTTGAAGAGAATCACTGAACGTTATTGTTTTGCAGTGAATAGTTTTGAAGCAAGATTATCAAGGCTTTGCTCTTTGAAATCACTTATTAATACAAGCATCAGTATTAACTGCAAATGCTCAAGAGATGAGTGGGAACTATTTTGCCTCGAGAAATGGAAATGGCTTGGAGTGTACAAAAATGCTGCTGACTGGTTTAGTTGCAGTTTACTCTGAGTCACTCTTTGATTCTGAATTGAGTACAGTAGTTTCTCAGTAATGACCACGTACTGCAATAATTCTCAAAATTACAGCTGCCCCTTTCCCTGCTGTCCATTCACTCTCAGTCTGGACCAAGAGTGCTGATCAATTTCCAACATGCTAGTGAAATCTACTGAGATACTTCTGTGGCATTTATGTTTCTTTAGATTCTTGTCTGGCAGTTCAAAGTTTATAGAATCCCTGCAGAGCGGAAAGAGGCCATTCGGCTCATCAAGTCTGCATTGACCCTTGCGACAGCATCCCACCCATGCCCAGCCCCCTAACCCCTACATTAGCCCATGGTTGAGCTACCTAACCTGCACTGCCCTGGACACTATGGGGCAATTTAGCATGGCCAATCCACCTAATCTGCATATCTTTGGACTGTGGGAGGAAACCGGAGCACCCAGAGGAAACCCACACAGACATGGGGAGAATGCGCAAACTCCACACAGACAGTGACTAAAGGCTAGAATCGAACCCAGATCCCTGTCGCTGTGAGGTAGCAGTGCTAACCACTGAGACTCCATGCTGTCCCAACATGAAATTCATGAACAAATTCATGAACAAAAGTCTTCTTCTGAAGCAGCCCTCAGGATCAAGAATGACTTGCTAACACAGAGAGAGCAAGAACTGCAGACGCTGGAGTCAGAGATAACACAGTATGGAGCTGGATGAACACAGCAGGCCAGGCAGCATCAGAGGAGCAGGAAAGCTGATGTTTCGGGTCGGGACCCTTCTTCAGAAATGGGGGAAAGGTAGGGGGCTCTGAAATAAATAGAGAGGAGGGGTGGGGCTGGGGTAGGTAGGTGGGGTGGTGATAGGTGAGTGCGGGTAGGCAATGCTGGGGGTTGGTCAGTGAGGTGGGAGGAGTGGATAGGTGGGAGAGAAGATGGACAGGTCAAGGAGGCGGGAATGAGAGGGAGGGTTGGTCATGGGATGAGGTCGGGGTGGGGAGATTTTGAAGCTAGTAAAGTCTACATTGAGACCATTGGGTTGTAGGCCCCCAAGGTGGAATGTTGCTAACACTCTGGTGTTGGGGGTCCTGAGACTATGAGACAGTCCAGTGCTGGATCCACATACTCAGGGGTGGGTAGTATTTAAAAAGGAAGGTGTGTGGAGTATGTTCTTCCACTGTTTCCATGTGGGCTTGTCAGAGACACTCAAATGGTTGGCACCTTCAGGAATACTTCTTCTCCAATTTAGGCAGCCCTTCCCAAGATGTACCAGAGTGAGCAATGGCTGTCAGCTTCGTGTTGGGAGTGGATATAAGTCAGAGAGCAGAACTCCTAAGCCGAGCTGGACCTTCTCTGCACTGAGCTCACTGCTGATTTTTTTATTTTGGCAGTCTCAATGAGGACAAGCAAATAAAAGGAACAGTTTAATTTATGCCAACTTGACCTGCCATCAACAGTGACAACAAAACAAATTCGTTGTACTGTACATTTTGGTGCTGGTTGCCATGGAGAGTGTGTTGCGTTTGATGCTGTCTCAGTACACAGTGACCCTGGATCTGCTGTCTAATATGTGAGAGGTTGCTTTATGTCATTCAAAAGTGACAGAGGGAAAACATTTCTGGCTCTGCAGCATTGTTGCTGCTCATCAAACCTGAATGGTGGTGCTGGAAAAACAGCAGAAGGAAAAAACCAAGCAATTTATTTCTAGAAGGGTAGAATCAAAAAGCAGCAAAATTTTGTTCAATTTTGTTAGACCACACACAATTATAGCTACTTCTTTTTCATTCACTCATGGGACCCTGGCTGGCCGGCATTTATTGCCCATCCCTAGTTGCCCTTGAGAAGGTGGTGGTGAGCTACCTTCTTGAACTGCTGCAGACCATGTCATGTAGGTAGACCCACAATGCCCTTAGGGAGGGAATTCCAGGATTTTGACCCAGTGACAGGGAAGGAATGACGATATATTTCCAAATCAGGATGGTGAGTGGCTTGGAGGGGAACTTGAAGGTGGTGGTGTTCCCATCTATCTGCTGGTGAAAGTGGTCATGAGTTTGGAAGATGCTGTCTGAGGATCTTTGGTGAATTTCTACAGAGTAGATAATAAATATTACTACTGCCACAGAGTACTAGTGGTGAGGGGAGTGGATGTTTGTAGACGTGGTGCCAATCAAGTGGGCTGTTTTGTCCTGGATGGTGTGAAACTTCTTGAGTGTTGTTGGGGCTGCACTCATCCAGGCAAGTGGAGAGTATTCCATCACACTCCTAACTTTTGCCTTGTAGATAGTGGACAGGCTCTGGTGGGGAGGGGAAGTGGTGGGGTCAGGAGGTGAGTTACTCGCTGCAGTATTCCTGCGAATTTTTCTGGTCTCTATATTTTGAAACGGATGCACAGGCACTGGGGAAAGTGCACAAGGATCATACAAGAGCTGAAAAGACTTACTCATCGGGAAAGGCAGAACAGACTGGGCGTGATCTGTCAAATGAAGAGTAAATGGAAGGTCATCAAATGATTCGATAGGCTCGACATGATAAAATAGTTCCACATGACAGGGAGTCCCAAGGTAGATATGTTATATACAAGACCAAGTTCCTCAATATAAGCCACTCGCTAGGTAATGCAGGAGAAATGTGATTACTCAATAATTTGTGGCAATGTGGAACTTGCAGGAGGAGCAGCTGAGGTGACAAGCATGGATATGTTTGAGGGAAATCTGGATAAACACATGAGGCAGAAAGGAAGAGAAAGATATTCAGTCAGGTTCAGGTAAAGGGAGGTGGGTGTAGACCCTCTTGCGGTGTAAATGCAGGTTTGGCCGGAAGCAATGATCAGCTTCTGTGTGTTGAATTCTCAAGGTAACTCAGTAACCTTCAACATCACTTTAAAACTGACACAAAAAAAAATCATCCAAATTCCTCTGCACAGCCCCTTGAAAATAAAACCATCCTGGAACACTTGAGGATCAAAAATTACTGTCTGCAAACAAATTATCTTGAAGAGGATTAATTGATAAGCAGCTTATCTTTTTTTAATTTTACATTGTAATAACTGAATGAAAATTAAGTGCGTGAAACAGGAGGTTAGGCACATGCTTTTATAACAGGGCATGGCGTTCATGCCAGGAGGAGGCAGTAAGCAGGTAAAAGACCTGCAAGGACATTATTACATATCCTGGGAGAGGGGAAGCTCCCACTGAGCTTTCTGACATAGTGCCTTTTCAGATTTGATGCTTGACACATTTCGGAACTAAACCTTCGGCTTTGTTTTATTTTTTTCTCCTTTTTCAAATGGATTACTTGAAGAACAGGCGAAACTGAAACAAGCTCTCAAACTGGCGTGCTTGGATTAGACGTTAATCCATGCGTGTGAGAACGTTCATGAACAGCTCGCTGAGCATCACAGTGCATAGTTATCTCTACACTTGTTTGACCTTCATCAGCCAGAGAGTTTTAATGGACAGAGAGGCAGAAAGGAAGAAGCCAAGCATCGTCTACCCAGGCAGTCCCCTCCCACTATGTTAAGACACACCGTGCACCCCATGGGAAGCAGAGGGTCAAATGGCAGTTACTGGACCATACTGGATGGGAAATGTAATGTTTACAGCCTGTCCCATGTCACACACATTTTCCTCAGGCTCCCAACTGTGAATCAGTGTTTCCTTGATGGGCTCATCATATGACTGGCCCCCAAACCACTTCAGCCATTGGTCAACCAGCACACTGCCCACCTACACCAATCAGAAAGCAAAATAATTACCCAACTGGATGATGCTTATCTATCAATCAGCAGCATTCCCCACTACAGCAGTTTCAATATTTTTGTAAATGGTAAATGGAAATGTTCAGAGAAACCGATGCTCTCACCTCCAAAGCAAAGCTTTTTCTTTTAACGTCCCTGTGATTTTTTTTTCTTCCAGTGTTGCATACGGCTTTGTCTTGGAGATTGGTTCCTGGAGACTCCAGGCCAATCGTGGGGAGTTGGCACCTCCAGTCTTTGCTGTAGACTTTCCTAGTCTCAGTACTTACTGGAATCTCTGTGAAGCCTCTGCAGCTGGGAGGACTTTGAGACCCATGTAGTTTTCTTTACTGCATCACTACAGACACTGGGCTGCAATGCAAAGACAGGAGGTCAATGGGTGATCAGTTTTAGACCCCCCCCACCCCCCACCCCCCACCGCCGCCAACACCCTCAGCAATCCCTCAATTCACTACCACCTACAATTACTTTCACACCCTTTTCTCCTGCCGTTTCCTGTTCCAAGGGAAATGCCACTTTTCAACCTTGATGCGAACCAACTCAGTCTCACCAGGTAAACTGATCTGTGTTTAGTGTCAATACATGATGCAGTAGTGCTACAGTCTCGTCTGCTGGTCCTGCAAGGCTCGTTTGCTCCACTTGTGTGGAGCTTGCCTGTTTTGTATTCACCCAGGGGATGTGGGCATCATTTATTACCCGTCCCATTTGCCCTTGGTGATCTGCCATCTTGAAATGCTGCAGTCCATGTGCTGTGGGTAGACCCACAATGCCCTTAGAGAGGCAATTCCAGGATTTTGACCGAGCGACAGTGAAGGAATGGTGATATATTTCCAGGTCTGTCAGGAGGGCTTCTCTACAAAACAGGGACATGCTCTCCCTATGAATTTCCACCCATTAACCAGTGCCAAGACACTGTGCCAGGTGACTCATCATTAGGCCACAGCATAAGAAAACCCTTTCTGAAAATAAATTGCATCCATAAATAGTTCTTTTAGTTATACTCTCCCTTCTATTAACACTGAGATACAGAGGACCTGAAAATCATTTACAATGATTCCGAACACACTGTAGTATTCTAATAAGTAGTTCCAGATGCTCGTGAGAACCATTTTCCAATTCCACACCCACACCAACACCACCACCCCCCCCCCCCTCAACCCAAGCCCCCACTCCTTCTTCAACACAATACATATGTTCTTTCAGGAGAGATGGTTCAGTCCTGGTACGTGCAGCAGAAGTATTTTGTATCCGGCATTTGGAGTGTAAGGCAGTGGTCCAGGCAACGTGAGCTCTCGATCTTGCGTGCCACTGCTGCAGCTTGGTTAGACACAACCCAACCCCTCCTCCATGCTCACCCCTCTCCCTGCCATCTCCACCCACCCCCCCCACTCCAAGCCTCTCAACCAACAGATGTTGCCTGCCTTCCCACACGCTCTGCTTACTATAGCTGGCTTCGCTCCTGCACACATCTGTCCCTGTTCAACAGCTTCACTCCTCTCAATCGCTCGTTCGCACGGCTTTATTTTTGGCCATTTCTTCCCTTCCTTTTCCCTGTTCCAAGTTACTTTTCCTGAAAGCACAGCTCTGCACACCAGCAAGTGGAAGTCCCGTCACCATGGAGCTGACCTCAGAACAGGGCTCAGGAATCTAACCTCGAGAGTCTGTTCCAAGATTCATGGTGCTCAAGCCACGTAGGCATCTTCTCCCATGTCCTTGCCACCAACCCCCACACGCCAGGCCTTGATGTCACGTGGACGGCTACCACACACACCACATCGTCAGCCATTAATGGTCCCCATTAGCAGCTATTGGGTTCTCCCGGGCTGACCTTCACCCCATTCCTTTGTCTGCCCAGTTGCTGGACTCCATCTTCACCCATCATTTACTCCTCCCGCCCTCCTCCCCCACCTCTACCTCGGCGTTTCCACCAACCTCTTCCTCGCTACGCAGTCAGTTCTGAAGAAGTGTCACTGGACCCAAAACATTAACTCAGCTTTCTCTCCACAGATGCTACCGGACCTGCTGAGTTTCTCCAGCAATTTCTGGTTTTCTTTTGCACTTCCACATCTGCAGTTCTTTTGTTTATCAGAAGGATCATAGAATTCTAGAATCATGCAGTGCAGAAGAAGCCATTTGACCCTTCGAGTCTGTACTATTACCTACACTCGTTCACTTTATCGCAGTAAGCACCTAGCCTTGATTGTTATGACATTTCAAGGGCTCATCAAGCACTTTTCAAAGGTTATGAAGTTCCCTGCCTCAACTCCCCTCCCAGGCAGTGCATTCTAGACCCCCACCACTCTCAGGGTGAAAAAGCTTTATCTCAAATCCCCTCTAAACATCCTGACTTTCACTTTAAAATGACGTTCACTTGTTATTGATTCTTCAGCTGAGGAGAACAGCTGCTTTCTATCCACCCTGTCCATGTCCCTCATAATTTTATACAGCTGTATCAGGATTCCACAACCCGTCCCCAGTTTCAACCTTCTCTGCTCTAGGGAAAACAGCTACCCAGCCTCTTTTCATCCCTGAAATGCTTCATCCCAGGCAATGTCCTGGTGAATCTCCTCTGCACTCCTTGAGGCGTTTGTCCACAGATCCCTGAAGGTGGCAGGCCAAGGTCATGAAGAATGCATAGGGGACACTTGCCTTTGTCAGTGGAGGCATATATTATAGGAGCAGGGGAGATTCTGCTGGAGCTGTGCCAGACCTTGGTTAGGCCACAGCTGGAGCACAGTGTGCAGGTCTGGTCACCGCACTATAGGAAGGATGGGATTGCACTGGAGGGGGAGAATGTGCAAACTCCACACAGACAGTCGCCCGAGGGTGGAATCGAACCCGGGTCCCTGGCACTGTGAGGCAGCAGTGCTAACCACTGAGCCGCCCACAGACCTCAGACAGTGGTCTTCCCCCACTGTTCATTGGTGGCAATAACCCCAAGCTTTAGTGCGTCCCTCAGAACATAGTCCTGGGCCTTGGAATGTGCCAGTCTGCAACATTCGGTCAAGGTTAACACTTTACACTAGAAGACCAACAAGTTTCGGGCTGACCAAACAGCATCTTTCAGCGAGTTGACGGTCCTCCAAGCGCAATCAATGTTTGTCCTCAGTGTGCGTCCCAGGGGAACATACAGTAGAGCACAGAGTCCTGCATCACGGAGCTGCTTGGGAAAGAACCTCAATATAAATCGCTGCATCTTTCTCCAGACCTTCCTTCCAAAGGCACATTCCAGCAGGAGATGTGTGACAGTCTCAATCCCCCTCCCTCCCCCCACCCACAGCTGCTTCGAGGGCAGCATGTGGTGTTGGGGAGAGTAACAAGTGCATGAAGGATCTGATTGGCAGTGCCCAGCCACCACCAAAAACAACACCTAGCACGGGCCAAGAACTCCCAAACTGCCAAAACTTTTTAATCGGGAAAAGTGCCTGGGGCCATGTCAATGTATAAAGGTATACTGCTGTGTCATTGTGAGTAATATCTGCAGATACAAAAATAACCAACTTTCCTTATGTCATCATAGTTGTTTGTTGTGATCTAGTAGCCTCATTCCACTATTAATGTATCTGTATAAATGATAAAATTAGCATTAATTCATAAATGAGGTAAATCCTTGTGGAGACAGACCAGATTAGAGAGGCAGGTATCCTTCTGTAATCCACATTCATGGACCAGTTGGGTTTTGTGATAATCTGATAGTCTCTTGGTGACTTTTACTAATCCCAGTTTTTTTATTTCCAGATCATTTCTGGACCAATTATAAAATTGACAAATGTTTGTTCTGTCAGATTTACAGTAGGATTTTAACTCACATTAATTTGATTATTAGTCAAATTTTCTGGATTTATAACTTCTGCCAAGGGCACCAGTTACCAAAAGATTGTGATCAAAGACAGTCTAGAACCATTGAAAAATGGGCAACGGCGATCATTAGGTCTTGATTTTATTGAAGTTAAAATACAGAATGACTGGTCAACAACATGATTTGATTGATGTCAAGCTCTGTGAATCTCTGAAATATCTGATTTTTCTCTCAGGTTATAACCTTGGAAGGATGGGTTGACATCATGTATTTTGTCATGGATGCTCATTCGTTTTACAATTTCATCTACTTCATCCTTCTCATCATAGTAAGTACATGTTGTTGATTTTTCGTTTCTCTCTGGGGATGTGGGCGTTAATTTGGCATCGACTGTCTGGCCCTCATTGTCTTGAGAAGACCATATTACAATGGAGTGGACTGTGAGACCATATCAAAAAGCCAGTGTGAGTTAGCCACAACTGAACCCAGACCAGAATGGAACAACAGTTCCCTAATCCACATGGATGAACCAGTTGGGTTTTATGATGGTTTGATAGTTTCATGGTGATTTTTACTGACCCCCCGTTTTTAATTTCCAGGTCCTTTTAGACCGAATATAAAATTCTCCCATTTTATTCTGTCATATTACAGTGGCATTCAAACTCACCTTCACTGGATTATTAGTCCAAGCTTCTGAATCACGAGTTTGTTATTATCACCATGAAAGTACCATAGCTACTCAAGTTCCAGTGGAGAGGGGCCATCGGAAGTTTCTGAAAAGTTTTCCTGAGCACTGAATTGGGAAACGTGGTGGCTGCAAAATTGGGCTCTTTCCCCTGCTGTTTGAAGCGCTATGGGAACCCAAAGAGGCTGAAAATGATCTTGCAATTAATTTTCACTACGTCCTGTGTGGACTGTCATGCTTGAAAGGGTGAGGTAACAGCTAAGTCAAGAATGCAACTGAAGCAAGTTGATTGTGCTATCAGTCAATGTCTAACACTCATTTGAAGCTCAGCCTGTCAACTTGAACCACCTGTTAATGTTCTTTCTTAAACAATCGCAGCTAGAAATGCCTTAAGATGCTCTTAGAACCTTCAGCATTCGTGCTATATAAGGGCACCAGACTTTCAATTAACCTGCTTTGGACTTTGTTGAGTAGACTTGTCGCGTATGCTGTTGTTGGAGGACAGGGTAAAGAATAGGTTTTTCATTCTGAGGCCTCTTCTTGGGGCTTTCTCGAGGTCTACATTTTGATTTTCTGATGTTATTTTTTTGTTTGCAAAGGCTCCTCATGAACTGTCGTCAACTCACTTACTAACAATATCTTCTTTAGATGTGTTGATGCAGAATATATCATTCCATATTTATAATTCATTTGGACTCATGCAGCAGCAGCATAATTAGAAGAATTCAGCAATGTCCTCAATAATGATCAACCCCGTTTTAAACTTAAAAGATAATACACACAAGAAAAGCATTAATTTCCAAGAATAATTTAAATTGGCAAAAGACAACAGGCATAAGTTAATTTGGGTTTCTTTTCCAAATTTTTGACACATACTTCTAAATACAAAAGACTTTGACCTGAATCATAGTTACTACAGACTTGGTGAGACCACAGATAATTTGTTTACCTCACATATTCACAAAGGTGGAAACTTAGCCCGGGTAATTATTACCATTTACTTCATTGACTCAATCTGACTTAAATTTAACAATTGACACACTGTTCATAACAATATCACCCATTACAATTTTCTCTGCATATTAATTCTTAAAACAAAAACAGAAATTGCTGGAAAAACTCAGAGGTCAGGCAACATCTGTGGAGAGAAATCAGAGTTAAAGTTTCATGTCCGGTGACCCTTCCTCAGAGCTGATGGTAGCTAGGAAAATGTCAATTCAATACCCCACCCTGTTCCCTAGCCGACATCGCTGTCTCAGGCTTGCTACAGTCCTCCTGTGAAGCTCAGCATAAGCTGGAAGCACAGCAACTCATTTTCCACTTGGGAACCCTGTTGGTTCTGGATTCAATACCAAGTTCAACAATTTTAGGGCTCAAGCTCTCCCGTGTCATTACCCCAGCCCTCACGCACCAGATCTTGTTAATCACAGCCTGCTGTTACACGCAAGCCATTGATAGTCACTAACAGTCCCCATTAACAGCTATTCACCCTCCTAGCCAGATCGTTATTCACTCTTTTGTCTGTCCAACTGCTCTTCTGTTTTTTTGGGCTCTATCCCCACCTATCATTTACTCCTTACCCCCTCCTCCCACCCTATCTTCTGCATATAAACCAGCATTTTCCTAACTACCATCAGTTCTGAGGAAGGGTACTCAACCTGAAATGTTAACTTTGATTTCTTTCCACAGATGCTGCCAGACCTGTTGAACTTTTCAAGCAATTTCTGTTTTTATTTTTGATTTACAGCATCTGCAGCTCTTTCAGTTTTTATTAATTCTTGAACCTATGCAGCATAAGCTAGAGATTCCAGATTCATTACCTGAGTGATTTCAAGATTTCCTCACTCCAAGTTAGCTGAGTATTCCTTTGTTAACGGGTATAAAAAACAGTTCTGTCTCCTTTGTGGCCTTTCTCTCAGCTAACACCCCTTGCAGTTTCCCTGCCTTCACTTCTCTTCAAGCCTCCTGTTCTACCCACCTCCCTTCCATCCTCTTCCTCCATCCATCCCTGTTGAAGGCTTCTTCGTCCCCCAATCCTCTCACAGCATTCACCTTCTCTCCAGATTCAACATCCCTAATTTATGTTCATTCATTCATGGGATGAGAGCACCACAGACTGACCCACCTTCCCCCAGGACAGTTAAGCGTCAACCATATTGCTGTGGGTCTGGAGTCACATGTAGGCCAGACCAAGTGAATATGGCAGTTTCCTTCTCTAAAGGACATTAATGGACTAGATGGGCTTTTCCTGACAATCGATTCATGGTTAAATGGGACTGATAATTACAGAGCTTCATTGAATTCAAATTCCACCATCTACAGTTGCTGGATTTGAACCCAGGTCCCCAGAACATTATCTGGATCTCTGGATTAATAGTCCAGTGATAATACCACTAGGCCATCACTTCCTCACTTCTCCCCCTAGGGCCCAGCAGATGACTCTCCCCAAATCTTGGCCCCCAACAACATTCCCAGCCTGAGGTCACTGCTGACTCCAGCTTTCCTAGAATTCCCCTCTTCGCCAATCCTTACTTGCTAACTGCTCGTTGCTTCTCCAGTCATGGGATAGAACACTCCTGTGATTGAGGGAGCAGCCCCCCTCAGTGATTGGTTGAATTTTCTGGGAGGGGGAAGATGGAGCAGAGAGGGGAAAGTCAGTGGGGATGGGTTATGTTGGCTGTTGTGGGATTTTCCTGCCTCCCTCGATGTATGTCCAGCCCTGCTGGAGGAATTCACTCGGATTGTTCGAATCAGCAGGGAGTGGTGCTGGGCTTTTGCAAAGAGCAACAAGAGAAGTGGAAAGTCTCCATCTCCCTCGGGCTGCTGTACCGTGGGTCATTGGAGAATAGGCAGGGAGATGGAGTAAACTGTAATCCAGGCAGCTGCCACAATATTCCAGTCAGCCATTTCTACCTTCTCCCATGTCAAACTAAACAGGAGATGACAAGGGCTACCCATTCAGTGTCCTCACCTAAATCCTCTGCAGCAAAATGAGACTGTCATGTGTCACCTGTGTTTTCTTTACCCCCTGCCCTGGCTGCAGCCCCCTCATCCCTGCTGACACACCATCCCGCTTCTAAACTGTCCTCTAAAATCGACAAGATGCCAGTATCTGAGCCAGAGCAGAAATCCCAATGTCTCCCCAAAACACCGCTCACACTCTTCACTGTCACCCCCCCACTGACGGGCAGTGGCACGTTGCTCTCCAAAATGCCAAATGCGCGGGACATTTGGAAAGAGGAGCATATCACCCTTGCTGCAGCTGGTGTGTCGTGCCAACATGGACGATGATGGTCAAGTGAGACCTCAGAAGGTGCCAACAACAGGAACGAGCTGGCATCCCAGTCTCACTCAGCTACGCTGAGTGGCACTGCCTCAGAAACCATGGCACCAATAATTCAGAGAACTCCAACAGGCTCAGGAAGAGCAGCCAGGCCTTGCCCCACTGAATGCCTACTGCTATATATCCCCTCCCCAGTTAGAGAAGAGGGATGAGACTGAAAGCGTTTGAGTGATGTGGTTGAACAGTAACAGGTATGTGGTAGCTGTGAGATATGTACGTGTGAGGTTTGCAACCATAAATGTGTCAGGGTGAAGTGGAGAATACGCACCTTAGCCATGAATTCTGATCGCTAGAGATTGCTGATAGTTACTGATGAGCTAGATTGCATTGAGTGTGGGTGCATGAGATTTATGCTGCACTGGGTCAGAGGTAACATTTGAAGGTAAGCACTCACATGAGGTCGTTCAGTGCTTTGTGAAAGGATAGCCAGGCTCCTTGACAATCTGGTCCCATCACCTTTGCAGTGTATGTTTCAGGGGCACCCTGCCCCTATGATGTCTGTTCCAGCACCAGCACTGCACTCCTGTACCTGGGAACCCTGGTCTGGTCTGCTGTGTAACACTGGCACTGTTTATCCCTGCCAACAAACTGTTCCAAACTACTGGAGCAAGAAGGCATCTGCCCATTAAGAGGTGCAGGTTAGCTTTAAGAGGTGCAGATTAGCTTCAGGAGGAGCAGGTTAGCTTTAGGAGGAGCAGGTTAGCTTTTGGAGGTGCAGGTTAGCTTTAAGATGTGCATGTTAGTTTTAGGAGGTGCAGGTTAGCTTTAAGATGTGCATGTTAGTTTTAGGAGGTGCATGTTAGCTTTAGGAGGTGCATGTTCGTTTTAAGAGGTGCATCTTAGCTTTAGGAGGAGCAGGTTAGCTTTAGGAGGTGCAGGTTAGCTTTAAGATGTGCATGTTAGTTTTAGGAGGTGCAGGTTAGCTTTAAGAGGTGCATGTTCGCTTTAAGAGGTGCATCTTAGCTTTAGGAGGTGCAGATTAGCTTTAGGAAGTGCAGGTTAGCTTTAAGAGGAGCAGCAGGTTAGCTTTAAGAGATGAAGGTTAGCTTTAAGATGTGCAGGTTAGATTTAGGAGGTGCAGGTTAGCTTTAGGAGGTACAGGCTAACTCATGTAAACCACATCTGCACTTCGACCTCTTGCTGATCCTCAGCACAGACCTGCCTTGTCACAGTTATAGAACAAAGTGTATGAAAGCTCCATTGATATGAATGCTCAGTGAGCGGTACCTGTTTGAAATAAGAATGACAAGGAAAAGCTTTTTACTGTACAGTAAGACACTTATGCTTCAGCAGTCACCCTGTCACTCTTGTCACCTCATGATGCATCTTTAGCTTCTTCTCCCATTACCACGTCCTTTGGCCTGGAGCCTCTGTCATTTTAATCACTCCTGTCCTCTGACCTCTCATATTCAAATAAGGGAACAGGAACAGGAATAGGCCATTTGGCCACCTAACAGCCTGCTCCCCCAGTCAATAGGACTGATCCAATTGTGGATTCCACAATTGTAGGTATTCCACTATTGGAATACTGCATACAATTCTGGTCTCCCTGCTATAGGAAGGATGTTGTTAGACTGGAAAGGGTCCAGGAAAGATTTACAAGGGTGTTGCCGAGGTTGGAGGCTTTCAGCCACAGGGAGAGGCTGAAAAGGCTGGGGATATTTTCCCTGGAATGTCGGAGGCTGAGGGGCAACCTCAATCATGAGGGGCGTAGATAGGGTGAATGGACAAGGTCTTTTCCCAGGATAGGGGAGTCTAAAACTGGAGTGCATAGGATTAAGGTGAGAGGGAAGAGATACAAAAGGGAGCTGAGGGGTAATTTTTTTCACACAGAGGGTGGTGTGTGTATGGAATGAGCTGCCAGAGGAAGTGGTGAAGGCTGGTACAATTACAACATTTAAAAGGCATCTGGATGGGTATATGAATAGGAAGGGTTTAGAGGGATATGGGCCAAATCGTGGCAAATGGGACTAGATTAATTTAGGATAATCTGGTCGGCATAGACGAATTGGACCAAACGTTCTGTTTCTGTTGTATTTCTCTATGACTCTAAGCCCAAAGTCCTCCAAAAGTGTCTCCAATAGCCTTTTCCTCCCTTGTGGTTAGTCAAGAATCTAGTTAGCATTAGTTTAAAAATAGTCAATGTCTCCCACCCGCCCTCCACTGGTCCCTGGGGAGGGGAGGTCCGCAATGTCTTAATGTTCTGAGGGAACAAATTTCTCCTCAACTCCATGTTAAATGGGCAATCGCACAACTTTTGTTTTGTTTTTCTTCCCACCTCTTGCTCTTTCATTTTTCCAAAACCGATCATGTCCCAATTTTCCCTTCTTTCTGCCCCTGCCCTCAGCATTTCCCTTCGTCTTTATTTCGGCTCTCCTGCAACTGCAGTAATCTGAAACAAGCACAGAGAATACTGGAGAAACTCACCAGGTCTGGCTGCAAAAAAAGAGAGAGAGAGAGACAGAGTTAACGTTTCAAGTCCAGCCTGATCCTTTAGAATCGAAGAAGCAGAACCAGTACTGAAGAAGAAACATTGGACTCCAAATGTTAACTCTGTTTCTCCTTTCTCCATGGATGCTGCCAGACCTGCCGAGTTTCTCCAGAATTCTCTGTATCTGTTTCAGATTCCCAGCATCTGCGATATTTTGCTTTTGCAATTGTGTTTCCTTTTATCCTCCCATAGTCCCTTTGGGATTGGCTCCTGGCATTTATTGCTGAACTTCATCACCTTGCCATCCCCATTTCAAGCCAATTTCCCGACACATTTCTATCGTTCCCCTCAACTGTGGAGGTTGGGTCAAATTGCAATGCTCATTTCTTAACTCTCTCCTGTATATTTTCATTCTTTTCCAGGTTGGGTCATTTTTTATGATCAATTTATGTCTGGTCGTCATAGCCACCCAGTTTTCCGAGACTAAGCAGCGTGAAAGCCAGCTGATGAAGGAGCAGAGGGTTCGGTTCATGTCCAACGCCAGCACATTGGCCAGTTTCTCTGAGCCAGGGAGCTGCTATGACGAACTCCTCAAGTACATTAGCCACATGGTGCGGAAGGCCAGGCGGGAGGTGGTGCGAGTGTGCCACCTGGTGGCGAGCCGGAGGAGCCACCAGGCCGGCAGCTGGACTGGGCCGGGCCCACAGCCCCGCAAACGGCGGAAACGCAAGCGGGCGTCCTCCATCCACCACCTGATCCACCATCACCATCACCACCATCACTACCACGTCAGCAACGGGAACCTGCGAGCCCACCGCGCCGGCCCGGAGATCAGAGACACGGAGACCGACCCTGCCCACCATGGTGCCGCCAACCGCCTCATCGTGCTGCCCTCGCCCCTGACCAAGCTGCACCCTCTCCCGGCACCCACGGCTCCCGCCAATACCGAGTCTGTCCACAGCATCTACCACGCCAACTGCCACATTGAGCCGGTGCAGTGCAAGTCCTCCTTCCGGCAGGGGGCAGTGGACAGAGGCCAGAGGGCGGCCGATGCCAGGAGTTACCCGACCCTGCAGCCGAGCTCCCAGCACGAGGTGATCAACCTCAATGGCAATGGGGAGAAGACCCTAAAGGACGCGACCATGAATCCTGATAACGCAATGGCGAATCTCAACATCCCGCCAGGGCCATATCGTAAAATGCATCGGCTCCTGGAAAGCCAGAGTGCTGGTGAGTGAGCCAGAGCATGACCAGAACAGAGGGCACACTTTGTGGGTCGCAATGTTCTAAGGCAGACCCTCTCCTAGAAAGCAGACTTGTTAATAACAAGAGATAACAAGGTGTAGAGCTGGATGAACACAGCAGGCCAA